>NW_024070188.1:83795940-84112214 GCF_014754425.2 Oryx dammah | reverse complement strand
CGTGCCCAGCCTTGCACGCGTTCCCGCAACCCTAGCGAATTAGTACACACCCAGCCTTGCACGCGTTCCCAGCATTTGTTCTGTACCTACTGTCTCCATCTCCCTTCACTGAGATCCCCACATACTGGTTGGTACTTAAGGATCGTAGTCACATCAGGACAATCTTGTTCCCGTATTTTCAATGTGCCACTTGACTAAACAAAAACCTCACAAAATTGTACTGAGTCAGACAGCACATTTTATATCAGTTCAGTTCAGTCACTCAGTCGTGTCTGACTCTTTGCGACCTCATGGACTGCAGCGCGCCAGGCCTCCTTGTCCGTCACCAACTCCCGGAGTTGACTCAAACTCATGTCCATTGAGTCGGTGATGCCATCCAACCGTCTCATCCTCTGTCGTCCCCTTTATTTTATATGAAAGAGTACAAATTATAATGAAATAATTATCAGTACCTTGTAATTCTGCTCGAGATTAGACTATGTTTACCGTTTAAATAATACTTCTCAGACAAATCAAACTAGTGAAAGAAAATTCCTTGGAAATCTCTATTCCCATCCCCAGTAAGTCCTGATAGACCTTACAGTGGAAACTGGAAAGGGTTTTGAAGACTGTGGCCACAAGATTCCTTACTGTTTGTGAAAATGTTCAAATATGCTCAGTTAATCCTGAGTGAGTCTCTTCCCAGTTCAATATCAAGTACTGCTCCAACTCAGTTATGATCTGAGGAAAGGGCCTTTGTTTTCTACGTTTATATAAAATTCCTCCCGGCCTCCACCACACATTTAGATGCCTGGTGGATCCTCAACAAAATTTAACTTGATGTTTAGGCAAAAGCTGAGCCGTGAACCTCGCCTTTTGTTTTGTATGAAGTCATTTGTCCTCCCAAAGAGGAATGGGGGTCGACAGCATGCTTGGCCCCCTCCTGTCTCCTTTCATAACGACTCAGTGATACATCTCCCCTTTGGCATACGGTCACATATTGCATGAGCTGTCTCTTGTTAAAGGGTTTCCATAGAATTGAGTGCCAATGGGGTAAGTTTTCGTGCCAAGCATAGGCTTGGAGGGCCTATGGCTCAGTGGCAAAGAATCTGCCTGCCAATGAAAGAGACACAGGAGGCAGGTTCGATCCCTGGGTTGGGAAGATCCCCTGGAGGAGGGTATGGCAACCCACTCCAGTATTCTTGCCTGGGAAATCCCATGGACAGAGAAGCCTGGTGGGCTACAGTCCATGGGCTCATACAGATTCAGACATGACTGAGCATGCAAGCACACACACATGGGCTTGGGGAAGAAGAGATGGGACAGACCTTTTGGGGTGAAAAGACTGCACACAGTTTGTCCTGTGCTGGGAAAGCCACAAGTGAGTGTTGTCGGGGATGGGGTATGAGGGCTTCTGCTCAGTAAGCAGTGGCTGCTGGGGGATCACCCACGTGGTGAGAGCACAAGCAGGAGGCTCTCGGTGTGTGTGTATGTGCACACCTGTGTACACGTGTGCATGTGAGTACGTGTGTGTGTGCGTATATGTGTGCACACGTGTGTGCATGTGTATGTGCTCAGGAAGGTCCCCAGAAGATGTTCAGAAGCATGCTTCTGGATCTGATCAAGGTGCAAGCTCTATGAGGCTGGAAAAGGCATTCCTCTCGTCATACAGTGTTGAACAAAGTCACCGGGAGAGAGGGGCTGCCTGAGTTGGGGAAGATGATCTGGACATACCAGCTGTGTACGGAGACGTGTGCATTTCTGCGGCAGCCCAGGCAGAAAGTCCCTGCCTGTTTTCAGATGCCCCCACTGTGAGGCTTCCTCCACTTACATTCTTTTGTGGTGGCAGGAAGTGGAAGTATGGTTAAGTGGGCAGCATGACGACCTAGATTCTCACAGCGTGTGAGCTGAAACTCGCAGTCTGATATATGCCAGGCCACCCTCACCTCTGATGAGTTATTTAACCTAAGTTAATAGTCTCACCTTCCTATCTGTGAAAGTAGAAAGTCATGACAACCTGTTGACACGTGGAAAACATCAGGCTTTGCAGGTTGAGTAATGGGTTTGGTCCTTCAGCTATAGTAGAGCTAAGAGACAGCAATTGTTGGGGGAAACAGAATCTAGAATTGTCTTTCAGGTCATGGAAAAACCTTTGAAACTTTATGTTTTGTTGTTTTTGTTGTTGTTATTGCAGAACTCTAAAACCCAGTGTGGTACTGGTGTGGTGTCTTAGATCCAAGAGTGCACGCTCTCAGAATTTTCTGTAGAAATAGAGTCTCGGGTTATTTTCCATAAATTGTTAACCTCGTGCCCCAACCTCTCCAACCCACCAAGGTTTGCCTCAGTCCTTCCAACCAATTGCTTTTTCCTGCTTGTGGATCTAACCTCACCAGTGGAAGGGAGGGAGCTGGGGCAGAGGGCCTCGGGGACACACCTGAGCTCTGTGCCGGGGCTACACCGACTCCTCGTTCCTTCCTTTCAGTGAACCAGAAGGGGACAGGGCCCTCCTACCTGGATTGGGATGATGTTTGGGGATGTGACTTGACCTCCACTTCTTTTTTTTGCACACCAGTGTGTTAAGCATCATCTGTGTGGTGGGCATTGAGGCACAATAAAGGGCAAACATGATCCTTGTCCTGATGGCTTTACATTCTAGAGATAAGAGGCCAACAATAAACAATATAAGTTCAGTTCAGTCGCTTAGTCATGTCTGACTCTTTGTGAGCCCATGGACTGCAGCTCGCCAGGCTTCCCTGTCCACCACCAACTCCTGGAGCTTGCTCAAACTCATATCCATCTAGTTGGTGATGCCATCCACCCATCTCATCTTCTGTCATCCCCTTCTCCTCCTGCCTTCAATCTTTCCCCTCATCAGGGTCTTTTCCAGTGAGTCAGTTCTTCACATAACATGGCCAGAATATCACCTTCAGCATCAGTCCTTTCAATGAATAATCAGGACTAATTTCCTTTAGGATGGACTGGTTTGATCTCCTTGCAGTCCAAGGGACTCTCAAGAGTCTTCTCCAACACCACAGTTGAAATGCATCAATCAGTCAGTAAATAAACAGTATATATGACAAAAGTTAAAATACACAGAAGGTTACTGGTCAGTTCGGGTTGAGTGATGAAGAACTACAAAAGTTCACTGGCCCGTGAGTTTGGTCTCACCTTGGAGAGGAGAGACCTTGAGTGCAGAGTGAGATGGGAATTCAGAATGGACTGCCTGGGGCTCCGTCACCAGTGTTAGATTACTGGAATAACTAAAAGGCACCAGGAGCCGTGGAATATGGAACGTCGCTGGGGCACCACTGCCCAGCCTGTGTGCTCTACAGAACCCAGTTGTGTCAGTTATTGGAAAAAAGTGAACAGGTTTCACATGTATAGCTTAATAAGCAAGAGCCCCTTTATCAAGCCAGTTACCATGTAAGGTCACTGTTCTCTAGGGCTCTCTTCCGACCACCTCCTCCCCCCTCTCCTCGTTTTGTTCACCACCCACCGGCGATCTCGCCAACTGCCAGGCTGGAATTGTCCTCTCTGGCTGATGGGTCTCCAGAGCATTTTCCAGCTGTGGTCTTTTCCCTGAAATTAAGAACCACGTGCTGAACTGACTTCTGCACACGCTCGGCGATAGGCCACAGACATCCCACACGCGGCAAGCGCAGAACCGAAAGAAGTCTTCCGTCCATACTTCTGGTCCACTTCTCTTCCGGCTGTTGACCTCCGTCAGCGAATGTCACCCATGACCCCGCCTGGACTAAGGCCGCGTCATGTGGCACACAGTCGGCCCTGGTGCCTGCTTTGTCACTCACGAGCCCCCTAAGCCCGTATCCTCACCTGCTCCCCTTGTGCTGGGGTATTTCACTGCTGTTGTGTCATGGGAGGGATGAGGGAGTCATCCATCCATTCACTCAACACATATTTTTGAACTCCTCCTCCAGACAAGTGTTGGGCGGGGAGACTGCAGAAAACACAGGCGTGGGCCCTGCCCACCTGAGACTTGTCTAGTTTGGTGGATTGAATAAATGATGTAGGAAAAGCACTTTGCAGGGAGTTTGGCACAGTAGAGGCATCCCATAAATGTTTAAGAGGAGAAGCTAGACATAGCCTGAGTCTCCTTTCTGCCTCAGGATCATTAACCTCTGAGTCTTTGCAGCTTTACTTCCCGTAATCTAACTCTGCTGCTGCTAACTCACTTCAGTCATGTCCGACTCTGTGCGACCCCATAGACGGCAGCCCACCAGGCTCCCCCGTCCCTGGGATTCTCCAGGCAAGAACACTGGAGTGGGTTGCCATTTCCTTCTCCAATGCATGAAAGTGAAAAGTGAAAGTGAAGTCGCTCAGTCGTATCCAACTCTTGGCGACCCCATGGACTGCACCCTACCAGGCTCCTCCATCCATAGGATTTTCTGGTATCACCAAAATCAGTGCCCTATTTGGAGATCCTGATTCCCACAGACTCACTGACTTGGGCGGCCCTGACCTGGCCCATGGTGGCTCCTCAGACCGTCTCTGGTCCCTTGATCTGTGCCCAACACTATGCCCAGTGCCTGGCACATTACAGGAGAGCAGTGAGTAATAGAATTATAGTTTTTAAATTTCATTAACATGCTATTTTATTATCAGGCTCACCATCATTTAATTTAGGCTCTAGAGGAAGATTTTGCATTACATTTGTTTAGAAACCTGTAGAAAATCTCCATCTTCATGTAAAGTAATTAGAAAGGTGTTAATTTTATAACAGTCATCTCTAGGATTTGGGGATATGATCTTGAGGTTTCCTAAAAGTGGAGAAATCCACAAATGTTAGTAAAAAAGGAAAAGAGCTCAGTTGGAGACATGCCAACACTGCTGCTGCTGCTGCTAAGTTGCTTCGGTCGTGTCCGACTCTGTGCGACCCCACAGACGGCAGCCCACCAGGCTCCCCCGTCCCTGGGATTCTCCAGGCAAGAACACTGGAGTAGGTTGCCATTTCCTTCTCCAATGCATGAACGTGCAAAGTGAAAGTGAAGTCGCTCAGTCGTGTCTGACTCCTAGCGACCCCGTGGTCTGCAGCCCACCAGGCTCCTCCGGATTTGCCAGGCAAGAGTACTGGAGTGAGGTGCTGTTGCCTTGTCATTCCAAACATCCACGTCTCTCTGGCCTCATCACTTAGTCCAAACTGTCTCTCTCCCAGGAGGATGTCACAGTGTCCATGAGACCTCTCCCTTTCTTGCCATACCCTGAGTCACTCATTCCACAAAGTTAGAGGCATTTTCTTAAACATAAATGCCATCGTGTTACACCCCTGCTGAGAACTTTGTGTGGCTTCACGTTGTCTAAGAGTTGAAGCCTGACTGTTTAGACAAAGGCTTCCTGCAGCTGCTCCCACCTCCTCTCACCTAGTCTCACCGCACTCACCCCTTGCTTGCTGTGCTCCCATCACACTGGCCTTCCCCTTAATTCTTCAGACACACCCAGATGTTCCCGCCTAAAGGGACCTTTCACCAGCCACTCCTTCCCCAGAGCGTCTTGCATCATCAGATCTGTGTAGGGATCAGTGTAACCTCCTCTCTCCAGGCCTTCCCTGACCAGTCAGCCCCCAGCCACCATCACGTGGTTCCGTCCTGTTTTCTTGCTGTCAGTTTCCATTAGCTGAGCAAAGTCCCTTTCCTTTCTATCAAGTGGGCGTTGCAAGCATTGGACACCCTGGATGAGGCCAGATCAGCTTAATCCAAAGAAGTGGCCCGGTTGAAGGATGATGCTGTTTGCAGCCTAGAAAAGTAGTATCCATGACTTAGCTTGAAACAGGCTACCTGCTGCACACCTCTGAATCCTGCAACGTTGTTGACCTTTCTTTTCTTCCCGTTTGCCTTCCTCGTGTGTCCCTATTCATTCATAGTCGTTCTGTCATCTGCTCAAACAGCCGGGGAATTCGGCCAGCTCTGGAGAGACCAAAAGATGGCCCTGGGATTAATGGAGGCCAATGTTCAAGCAGGAAACACCTTCTGTAAAAGGCTGGACAGCAGATTAGGCTTTGTGGTCTGTATAGTCTCTGTCACACCTACCCTCTGTCTTTATAGAGCAAAACCAGCCATAGACAAAATGTAAAAATGGCTGTGTTCCAATAAAACTTTATTTACAAAAGTAGATGGGGGGGGGCCAGATTCACTCCCAGCTGGAATTTGCTGACCTCTCTAGATCAGAGTCTGGAGAGAAGGTAGAGAGTTAATAGCTGACTTCTCTGGGGTATGGGCTGTGAGAGTGGCTCCGGTAGTGTGGGAGCAGGGGACACAGCCAAGGGCACCTGCCCCTCTGTTTTTTCCTGTTGACTCCAGCCTCTTGCGGCCCTGACCAAAAAAACAAGAGAAAAAGTCGTTTACAATTAAATTGTTATTTATTGAGAGTTATGTAGGGCTTCCCTGGTGGCTCAGACAGTGAAGAATCTGTGTGCAGTGCAGGAGATACAGGTTGAGAAGATCCCCTGGAGATGGGTTTGGAATGGTAACCCACTCCAGTATTCTTGTCTGGAGATTTCCATGGACAGAGGAGTCTGGTAGGCTACAGTCCATGGGGTTGCAAAGAGTTGGAGAGAGTTATATAAGATATTTTGTTGTTGTTGTTGTTGTTTTAAATACCCAAATACCTTTTCTGATTTTCCTTCAATATTCTGGCTCAGGGCCATTCTCCAGATGTGTCTTCCTGGAAGTGAAATCTCCAGAAATCCCCAGATTCTTACTCCTGTAAGGAGCAGGTGTGCTCGTGTGTTCATTCAAGAGATGCAAAGGTGGAATTATGAATCTCTTTCATACATTGTTTCAAGTAAGCTTTAAATTCCCCACGGTTATGGGAAGGAAGAAATGTTGTGATCATACAGACTGAAGGTTCTAAAGTCTCAGGTCTTCAGGGATCGTCGGAGCTAACCTGTCGCTTCACAGATCCCTGTTTACAAAACTGGGTCCCCAGGCCGGCTGGTGGGTTCCCACCACCTCCCAGTTTCGCTCCAACCTCCCCGACCTCTGACTTCTTGAGATGAGCCCTTGCAGGGTTCCTTTTCTAGGTTTTTGATGTGAATTCAGTTGGATGTGTATGGCCTATCTAGTTGGATGTTATTCTTTTTAGGGAAACATTTTATCATGTTATACACTGCTTTCCTGGCTATGTCTGCATGCGTGCGTGCTACGTCACTCCAGTTGTGTCCAACTCTTTGCAACCCTGTGGGCTGTAGTCCCCCAGGCTTCTCTGCCCATCGGATTCTCCAGGCAAGAATACTGGACTGGGTTGCCATTTCCTTCTCCAGGGAATCTTCCCAACCCAGGGATCGAACCCACATGTCTTATGTTTCCTGCATTGGCAGGTGGGTTCTTTACCACTAGCACGACCTGGGAAGCCCCAGCTATATGTAAAATAAAAGACTTAATTAGGAAAATAATGTTACCATGTGCAATAATCTCTTAAATTGTTAATATTTTCATGCTGAATTCATCTAATGATACCACAGAAATTTCATAATACCTCCTCATTTTGCGATATTTTCATGGTAGAACTGTTTTAAGCTGACTGCAATCTATTTAAAGGTGGGTTCTTCATTTCAAACTTCTCTACTTCAGAGGACCTAGGTTTAATGTTTCTGAAAGGAATGAAAGACAGCGTTCTACTTGCATTCATTCATCCACTCATCTTAGGGATGAATGAAGGACCATTGAGAGAGCCTCCCTGCAAGGTTTTTGTGAGCTTGTAGCAAATAAATGTATCTTTTTAAAATCACTCTGTGTCAGTAATAATTTCTTATGTTAAATACCTCCTAATATTTGAAGCCACTGGGCTGATTCTCCACACATTAATATTTCCTATCATGAGATTTGGGGATATGCTAGAACAATTTATTTCACAGCGCGGTTCCTATCTAAACAAGATCTGTCTTCTTATCTTTCTCAATTTAGCAGAATGCTATTGCAGCTTCTAGCTGCTCCTAGCTGTTTTTCACAAAAGGAAAACCAAAGACAGGATATGCATGAGTCGGTGTATGTCTCAGATGGCATCTTCTGAGTGGCGCCACACAATAGCTCCATGCAAGCGATGTGACCCAGGAAGTACTTAATGTTAAATCTGGTGTTAGCTCGCTTTAGCTATATACACTGACAGTCTGAATACAGTATGCTGTGAGATTATGACTCAGAAGCACTGAACTCATGAATACAGTTTTGAGCATTCTTAGACTTTTGCAAATAAAATTTTTAGAATCGAAATTAATTGTACTAGGTCAGGGGATAAGAAAGAAATATAATTTTTCATGAGATGCATTTTCCTTCCATAGGCCAATACCGTTTGGAGTTTTTTTTTTTTAATTTCCTTGTTACACGCAGCAGTTAATTATAATTTTCCTGCCATTTATAGTTACTTTTCAGCATTTGTTTAGTGGTATAAATACCTTAGCAAGAAAAGTTGGGGTGTTGCTGATAAATCATTTTAATGAATTGTTATAAAATAGGGATGACCTGTTTGCTTTTAAAATTTTAACTTTTTAAGAAAGAAAAGGTGTTTATTTTTAAATTATATGTAATTTTATCGATATGTTTACAATCTAAAACTTCTGGAAGTTAATGGTTTATATTTGGGTTCAACCTGTCCATAGTAGTTATTTTTAGAAATACAATATATAAGCTATACTAAAATAATGTTCTCAAAGATTGGCACCATCTGGAGGAAATTAACAGTCCATGAATTCTTATAACCATGCTTTATATTCTATTTTGCATAGCTTGCTTGTTATTAATGGTTCAAAACAACCTAACTCAACTACACTTACGGTGTCATTATAAACCTAAGACAGAGGCTTATATTACGTGACTTGTAGAAGCAGTAGCTTTACTTCTTTGTTTCAGTTTTAATTTTTGAAGGAATTCAGAACTTTGATGGAGGCCAAGGTGTTAATATGAAATTACAAGATGTAGTTTCCTAACCCGAACTAATTTTATCCCGTTTTAAGTATTTTTTCACAGGTGTCCTCACTTCCCGGTAGTTTCTTGGTTTGACTAACTCATTCTTGCCTTTTAGGTCTTAGTTTATACTTTCCTTTTTTAAGGACAGTTTCTCTGCCTAACTGACACTGGAGTAAGTTGTCTCTCATTTGTCCTCCAAAAAGTGCCCCAGACTTATTATCTCACCAGCAAACAGACGTCCTTGAGGATGAGAACTCTATGTTCCCCTCCCCTCCTTGCACAAAAGAACCAGCACACAGTAGCAAAAACTGTGTGTTAAATTTGAGTTGGGGATCCTGACATTGGCTCATAGAGGTGATAGAGGACAATACGAATGACAGGCTGTAAAATACTGAGTTTAGTACAGAATGGAACTTCATAAACAGAAGGCTTACAGGAAATTAGGAAGTGAATCCATGTTAACCAGAGTCTTGCTGATAGAAGTTTCCTGAGAGAGATTGGATTGGAGCTGAACCCTGACAGATTTTTGGAAAGTGAAGATAAATTGAAGAATCGTACACATAGAGATAAGAGCATTAAAGAAGAGGGTGGTCCAGAAGCTACAAAGAGAAACAGAAAGATTTATTAATGACAATACGGGAGATACATACTGCAGGGTGAAATCTAAGCTAAAGCCAGAGGAAGACCTGGGGTCTTAATACCTTGGTCTTGGGTATTAATTCATAATTTGACCAAGAACTGCCATGGTGAAAACTGTTTTAGAATAATCTTGCTGTAATATATTTTGTATAATATTTTATTTAAAGTTTTTATCAACAAGGGAAACCATTTAGTTTGTTCATTGTCATTGCTCTACAGGGGCTGAATGCTCTGAGGCTTGAGCCATCTTGCAAGCCCTTCCACAGTTGTGTGTGACTCTTTTGCGACCCCATGGACTATATATAGCCTGCCAGATTCCTCTGTCCACGGATTTCCCAGGCAAGAATACAGGAGAGGTTGCCATTTCCTTCTCTAGGGGATATTCCCAACCCAGGGATCAAACTTGTGTCTCCTGCATTCTTTACCACTGGGCCACCAGGGAAACCCAGAGACAAGTTAGGTGGTCTCTAAAGTCATCCCTATGGTAGCACTTAGCTACACTGAAACAATTACTTTGTTGTCCTCAGCCTCATTGGACCCTGAAGAAAGGGACCGTGCCTTCTTCACATCGGCAGGACATGGCATGGAGTGATTTTTCTAAAGTTACTGGCAGGATGGATGAATAAAAGTGATTCAAAAATATAAACATAAGGAGTCTTCATCTTAGGTATGGTCTTTACACTGAAATACGGGGCCTCTGCAAGTAAGCTTACAGAGCCAGGGTCAACTCGTGTGTGTGTTTCTGTCTCTGCGTGTGCAGCAAAGTGAACCGGATAAAGCCAGGAGGACATGAGCAGAGGAGGCAAGAAGGAATTGGAAGAAGCAGTTAATGAGCTTGTTTTGTATCTGGCAGGGCCTTAATAGGATTCTGATTCCAAGCTGACTAATGGGCGAGTGAACTTACTTCAGGATTTTGACTTGGCTGCTGGGAGGAATCTTGAAGGTCATTCAACTGTTGAAGCTCATTTTAATTTCTAAAAGTTGGATCTATCAATTAGTTCCTCGGATCAGGGGCCTCTCCAGCGACAGGGACTGCTCACTTGGCTAACTCGAGTAATGAACTTGCACGACATATGTGGGCTAAAATGTTATCTCCAGCGTGTCTGCAGGGAGGCGCAGGCTTGGGTACTTCTTTGTCGGTCGTGCACTTGGGCAATTAGTAGGTTATGTGGCTAAATACAGATGAAAGTGCATTTGGTTTCAGAGATTTCGGTCATTTATTTATTGTTTATAAGCAATCTCTTAACTAAAAGGAATTTACAGTGACAGTTGTTAAGAAGATAAACTTGAGTTATTTAATGGTGTAGCTCTCTCCCTCTAATTATTTTTATCTAATCAAATGCTTTATTAAATTCCCAGGAGTCATCGTTGTTCATGTACAAGTAGTCTGAAGAGAGCTTGGTAAGATTGCTAACTGGAGCATAACAGCTGTGTTACTGCAGCACAAACTAAACGCTGTAAAAACAGCCTGTGCATTTTCAAGGGTCACATGTTAGCTAAATTTGAGAGCTAATTTTCTCCTTCCAGTAAGGAAATTGCACTTTTTAAACTCCTCAATGATTTTATACTTAACATTTGTATTCTAATATTCATGGGGTTTTGTTGTATTTCAAGTTCTACTATTGCTAAATATAATATTTCTCTTAATTTTGCCTTTTGCTGGGGTGAAGGAAGAAACCAGCTGTGCTACGTAACTCAGCGGTCACCTTCCATGCTCCGTACATTCCCTCTCTTCTCTAGACCTGGAATGTTTTCTCTAGGTCCATGTGCTGGAATCTTGATCCTCCTTTAAATGACACTACGTTCATGAATTCTTTTCCTACCTATTGTCTGGACATGATCTCTTCCTCCTCTGCCCCTGTGTTAGCTGAATATCGTTGCATAAAAAACATATCCCAAAGCTTGGCATTGTAAGACAACTGTCAGTGTTACAACTGACAGTTTCCGTGGGCCATGAACTTGGGAGCAGCTTAGCTGGATGATTCTTGCTAATGACTCGTGGTGTCTCATGAGGTTATAGTCAAGATTCAGCCAGGTCTATAGTCTTGGGCTGGAGGATCTACTTCAGAGATGTTTGGCCTAGGTGGCTGCCGAGTCAGTGCTGGCTGTTGACAAAAGGCCTCGGTTCCCCGCCCTGTGGATGCCTCCACAGGCTGCTCGAGGTTCCGCACAACATGGCTGTTCCCTTTGGTCAGAGCCGGGGACCCAGGAAAGAGCACAGGCGGTCTAGTGTCTTTTCCAGTCTAGTCCTGGAAGTCCCACGCTGGAATTTCTGCATTTTCCCTGCAGTTCCAGCAGGTCACCTCATATAATGTGGGGAAAAGTACACGAAAGCATGCCGACCAGGTGGTGGGGATTTGGGGGAGCATCTTAGAGGCTGCTTACCGTTCCCTAATCTTTAGTGTAACTTCAAATATTCTGCCCTGGGTCATGCTTATGTGTGTCCCTTCCCTACCTGCTCTGGTAGATTTTCATTTTCTTTAGAGCCTAGACTTGCTGCCTTAGCTTTACATATCTTGAAATTTTTGGCACTTTGCATTCAGTATATGTCATGTTCAGTTGAGAAGTTGGAACCACAGCCTCTCTCTCAGTGGGTATACATGAAAATGTATCTGTGACAAAAAAAACAGACAGAGATGGAGAGGTTTTGGCAGAAAGAGGGAACGTAAAGATCAAGTGTGTGTGTGTGTGTGTGTGTGTGTGTGAGAGAGAGAGAGAAAAGAGAGAAAACGATGAGGTAGAAAACTGTGCATTTTATCAGAAAAATATGAAAAAAAAAATGGGTACCATTCTGTAGGTACTAGAGAACTAATTTTGCGCGAGTTTCAATGTTTGGATTACAGTTGAACAGTCTTCTACTTTCTGTCCTGTATGTGAATGCCTCACTGTAAGTTTTACTAGGACTCTCTCAATTATGCTTAATACTTTTATTTAAAAAAAAAAACATTTTGTATTGGGGTGTAGCCCATTAGCAATGTTGTGGTGGTTACAGGTACACAGATAAGGGACTCAGCCACACACACACACGTGTCCGCTCTCCCCTCTCCATCCAGGCTGGCTCATGATACTGAGCAGAGGTCCATGTGCTGTACAATGTGTCTTTGCTGGTTATCTGTTTTAAAGAAAGCAATGTTTGTTTACATGACCTTCCCGACGTCCCTGACTGGCCCCTCCCCCTGGCAACCATCCATTCATTTTCTAAGTCTGTGAGTCAGTTTCCGTTTTGCAGTTCACTCGTATCATTTCTTTTAGATTCCACCTATAAGAGATGTCTGGAGGAGGAAACAGCAACCCCCTCCAGGCTTCTTGCCTGGAGAATCCCACGGACAGAGGAGCCCAGCGGGCTACAGTCTGTGCATCACTAAGGCTCAGACACGACTGAGTGACTCCCACACACACACACACACACACTCAGATGTCATGTGATAGTTCTCCTTTCTGAATAAAGGGTCTTTGGATCACTCCTTTAATAAAAGCAGGGAAATCATTGCTGACAAATAACTCTGAAGTAATGTCAAGTGCAGCATTTGTATATGATTTTTTTATATATGACTGGGAACTTTATTTAGCTTTTGATTAACTGCTCTGTAACCTGGCTCACTGGGGTAAAATCATTTTCTGGTCAATTAACATTTATGTGCAGTCGGAGCAAAGGGCACAGAGGAATGTCAGAAGGAAGAAAAAGACCCATGAGAATATAGGTCCTGGCAGGTTCTCCTCAGAAATGTCACTCATATCCATCTTCTCATTTCCACTCCTAGCTCCGCCAGCGCAACCTGCTCCAATTCCTTAGTAACTCAGGTCAGATTTATTAAATGACCTCCAAAGACTTTTCTCAGCTGCTAAAGAGTGCTGGCTTTTTTCACTCTCCTCTTTCACCTTCATCAAGGGGCTCTTTAGTTCCTCTTCACTTTCTGCCATGAACATGGTATCCTCTGCATATCTGAGGTTGTTGAGATTTCTCCCAGCAGTCTTGATTCCAGCTTGTGATCATCCAGCCCAGCATTTTGCATGACATGCTCTGCATAGGGGCTTCTCAGGTGGTGCTAATGGTAAAGAACTCACCTGCCAAAGCAGGAGACGTAAGAGACGCAGGTTCCATTGCTGGGTTGGGAAGATCCCCTGGATGAGGGCATGGCAACCCAGTCCAGTAATCTTGCCTGGAGAAACCCATGGACGGAGGAGCTTGGCGGGCTATAGTCCATGGGGTCACAAAGAGTCAGACACAACTGAAGTCACTTAGCACACACTCTGCATAAAAGGTACATAAGCAGGGTGACAATATACAGTTCCCAATTTGGAACCAGTCCATTTTTCTGTGTCCACTTCTAACTGTTACTTCTTGACCTGCATACAGGTTTCACGGGAGGCAGGTAAGGTGGTCTGGTATTTCCATTACTTTAAGAATTTTCCATAGTTTGTTGTGATCCACACAATCAAAGGCTTTAGTGTAGTCAATGAAGCAGAAGTAGATGTTTTTCTGGAATTCTCATGTATAATACAATGGATGTTGGCAATTTGATCTCTGGTTCCTCTTCCTTTTCTAAATCCAGCTTGTACATCTGGTAGTTCTCAGTTCACGAACTGTTAAGTGACGTGAAGTCACTCAGTCATATCCAACTCTTTGCTACCCCATGGACTGTAGCCTACCAGGTTCTACCGTCCATGGGATTTTCCAGGCAAGAATACTAGAGTGGGTTGCCATTTCCTTCTCCAGCAGATCTTCCCTACCCAGGGATTGAACCTGGGTCTCCCACATTGTAGGCAGACGCTTTACTGTCTGAGCCACAAGGGAAGTCCATGATGTACTGTTAAGGCTAGCTTGAAGGGATTTGAGCATAACCTTACTAGCATGTGAAATGAGTGCAATTGTGCGGTGGTTTGAACTTTCTTTGGCATTGCCCTTCTTTGGGATTGGAATGAAAACTGACCTTTTCCAGTCCTGTGGCCACTGCTGAGTTTTCCAAATTTGCTGGCAAACTGAGTGCAACACTTTCACAGAATCATCTTTTAGGATTTGAAATAGCTCAACTGGAATTCCATTACCTCCACTAGCTTTGTTTGTAGTGATGCTTCCTAAGACCCACTTGATTTCACACTCCAGGATGTCTGGCTGTAAGTGAGTGACCACACCATCATGCTTATCTGGGTCATTAAGACCTTTTTTGTACCCTTCTTCTGTGTATTCTTGCCACCTCCTCTTATCTCTCCTGCTTCTGTTAGGTCCTTACCATTTCTGTCCTTTATTGTGCTCATCTTTGCATGAAATGCTTCCTTGGTAGCTCTGATTTTCTTGAAGAGATCTCTAAAGCAGAGCAATTGATGTTCTATGAGTTGACTAAGTGGTGCAAGTTCTTTTGGACTTATTTTAACTGAAACATATTTTAACTGAAGGCAAAACTATAAATGTGTACTGTTGTCTAGACATGAAAGAGAGCTCTTTCTATTCTTCCTTCTATTAATAGGGATGGAAAGAATATATTTGCTAGACGAGTGGCTACATGCCATACATCTTAACATCTCTCTGGGACCCTGGCAGAGTCCACAGTCCATACTGACTGCTTTGGCTTTTATATAAGTTTTCTTTCTATTTTTCTCCTACCTGATAATTGCCAAGCTTTCTTTTTAACCGTGTTATATATAGGCACATTTTTATAAACGCTGTCATAGTTTATCCAGTGTTTCTCTGTATTGATAGCAGATCAAGGGTTTGTAAAGGCTGAGTCAACCACGTTGCTAAAATCAGAATGAATAACCTTTTTCACAGAATGTAGTCCTGAAAGAACGAGGTAAATATGGCAGGTCCATAGGGTCATCTGGAGGGAGTAAGGCATGTGTGCAAGCCTGACTCTGCTCTTAGAAACAGGCAAGCATTGTATTGCATTGTCTTCAGTGGGGAGGCTGTCAGAAGGGAGGAGGCTGAAAATTCAGAACACAGTCAATACCCAATTGATAAAGGCCCCGGCAATGGAAATGGCCCTGAGGGGCTGTCAGTGTGCGCAGAGCGGGGAAATGGAAGCACATAAAAACCTCAGGGACGCTCTTACTCAGACGGATTGACCATCATCCTATTGGCTCGAGACACTAAAATACCAAGGTTTCCTTTCCATTTTTTGTGTGTATTATATATTGTTTTGAAATAAGTAGGAAAACAAAATTTTTAAAATCTTGTTAACTATTATGAAGTTATCTTCTGTTCTTTTATTTTTAGGGGAAGACCTTTTCTCTGTTAAGAACTGGGTATGAAATGAAAAATATTTTGTAGTTATCATCCTGTAGAGAATAGGCTTATCAAGATAAAATCTAATGACTTTCTTACTATTAAAGTTGCCTTGGGGCTGATCTCAAATTAATATATTATTTTTGTCTCCTTTTTGTCATAAACTCATGCAGTTCATTTACTAGTAAAAAAAAATAGTGGTTACTTGGCAGATTTTTTCTGTGGTCTTTTAAGGAAGACCAAACTTTTTAGGACTTATATATATTGATTTATTAGTACTCTCCTAACTTTAAGAAGTTGAGTATTTGAGTAGATGGGGGAGCATAATAGACAAAATCTTGTCATAGATGAATCTCTGTTAGATAATCTTTCATTTCTAAATTCTACTTTTCTATTTGCCAATGAGATATGAATGACTCTTTAACATGCTTTGATAATTTTTCTTTTGACTTGAGGGAAGTTTGGGTTTATTGACTGTTTAATATTGTAACTAAATTCAAGGATCGTTTATTTAAAATCTTACGAGGCCTGGTGCTATGAGAATATTAATATCAAGTAGACTCTGTCTATTGTCACAGAGATCATAGTCTCACAAGAGAAGAGAAACATAACAATATCATGATGAAATAGTGAATCACTGGAAATAGATGTAAGTGGATGGCATGATGAGTAGGTTAATTGGGGAATATAAGTCAAAGGCGTCTAGAAAGAGCTTGTATCTGAACTTGGATTTAAATAGCTGATTAGTCAATATGGTTGTATGAAAAATAAACGTTAAGAAAATCAACGTTCTTCACAGTTTGCAAGCTGTTTCCAGTTTTGCAGAGGTAGCGTTGATACGTGCGAGCCCAGGGCTTAGCAGCACAGTTCTCCACATGGAGCATCCCCTAAGCAACCCTCCATGACTCCGGAAAGTGTCCTAGGCTGCACGTTGCATCTCCAGCCTTAGAGGACTAGAGGAAATGTCTTTGCCTCCGCAGGAGCCCTGTCCTGGTTTTCCAGTGCACCCACCGCCACGTGATCTGCTTAGACTGCTTCCACCTGTACTGCGTGACCAGACTCAACGATCGGCAGTTTGTCCACGACCCGCAGCTTGGCTACTCTCTGCCTTGCGTGGGTAAGTCTAGCATTGTTTCCTCCATTTCTAATTGATTAAGAACAGAAAAAGGAGAATTGTTGATATAAAACTCTCTTAAATATACCCAATTCCCTAATGAGGAATTGAAAATCCAGAATCTATTTGATCATGGTTGGGCAAGAAAATTAATGTTTGAATCACAATATAAAACCCTAGGGTTTGAAGGACCTGTGTTGAACTAGAAAATGTACAATCTACATAAAGGCGTTGACAATAAATTTTAAAATATTATTCAGCCAATGTATACAAAGTATGTCTATCAATTCACCCTGAAAAGTAAGAGATTTATTAACCTGGATTTAGAGCAATTTTTTATCATACACCTCTATTGCTAAAAATTTTGAACACCTACGTAAATATTATATGAAAGAACATGTATTTAAAAAGAAAGATTGAAACAAAGCTGAAATGTCTGTTTAAATGTTTTATATCTTCCAACATTGCAAAATATCCTTTACTTGCGCTATATCATTAGATGTATTTTTTTTATGAGGTGAAATTCACATAAAATACAATTAACCATTTTAAAGTGTACAATTCAGTGGCATTTTTTGCTTTAATATTGTTCTGCAGTGACTACCACCTCTTTCTAGTTTCAAAACTTTTTCATGACTCCATAATAATATTCTATATCCTTTAAGTAGTCACCTCCCATTCTCTATTTTCCCCATCATTTGGCAAGCACTAATCTGTTTTGTTTTGTTTTGTTTTTTCCCTTATGGACTTGCCAATTCTAAATATTCATGTAAAAGGAACCACGAAATCTGTGACCTTTTGTGTCTGCCTTTTTTTCACTTGGCTTGTTTTTGACATTCATCCAAGTTGTGATAGGGATCCGTCCTTTGTTATTTTTGTGGCTGAATAGTATTTCACTATGTGGATATACCATAACTTACTGACCCATTCATCCACTGGTGTGCCTTGTCTCCATCTTCCAGCTGTTATGAATGATGCTGTTATAGACATTTGAATACTTGTCTCTGTCTGGATGTGTGTTTTCACTTCTCTTGGACTGCAGTTTTGAGATGACACGGTAATTCTGCTTCGTAAGGAACCAACAAACTAGCTTCCATAGCTGCTTCATCAGTTTACATTTCCACTACGACAAACAAGGGTTCTTATCTCTCTACATCCTCACCAACATTTGCTATTAATATTTTCTGTTTTTTCAGTAGCCATCTTGTTAAGTATAAAGTGGGATCTCATGGTTTTGATTTGCGTTTTCTTAATGACCAGTGATGTTGAGTGTCTTCTCATATGCTCATTTGCCATTTGTATGTCTTCTTTGGAGAAGCGTCTGTTCAAGTCCTTGGCCTGTTTTTAATTGGGTTGTTTGTCTTTTAGTTGTTAAGTTGTAAGAGCTCTTTATTTATTCTGGATACCAGAGCCTCACCGTTACGTGATTTGCAAGCATTCCTCCCATTCTGTGTCTTTCCAGTTTCTTTACCATGTCCTTTGATACACAAAAGTTTTAAACTTTGATAAAGTCCAATTTATATTTTCTTTTGTTGCTTGTGCCTTGGATGTCAAATTTTAGAATATAGTGCCAAATCCCATTTCATGAAGATTTATCCCTATGCTTTTTCTAATAGCTTAGCTCTTATATTTAGGCCATTGCTTCCTTTTAAGTTAATTTCTGTATATGGAGTGTGGCAGGGAATCTGGTTCCTTCAAAATAGGAAATGGCATTTAGAAATCACAGCCCTAGTGCTTGGTGTGCTCACTGTTAGCAGGTTGGTCACTCTTTCCAGGCCTAGCTGAAAGAGCTAGGAGACATGCATTTTTTAAAAGGTAAAAACTGTATTTATACTGACATTTGCACTTTATATCCAGGGTTATGGAATTCTTACTTGAAGTCACTGATATTAAAACTGTCAATGCTTCCTCCCTTAGCAAAAATCTTATTACTGAGTGATATTAACATAATTACTCATTTGTCTCATTTCATAATACGTATACAATAGTATCTGTTTCAGATTACCAACACTATCACCAAAGTGTGATTACTGAAAACAGTGTTAATGCAGTTTGTTTTGTCATTGGGGTATATTGTTATAGAGGTATAGAGTCATGTACAGTTACTGTATAATTATGTCACCAATTTCACACATATTTTTAACTATTTTTAAAATATATTTTGTTTTTATAGTTTATATTTTTATATTTATACAAAATATTAACATGATTCCAAAGTCAAAGCTATGAAATAATTATATTCAAAAAAATATAACTTTTATTACCGTTCCCTTCGATATTCCTTTTCTCTATGATGTCTGTGTAGACCTTTATTTGAAAAAGCTCCTACTTTAAAACACATAAGCAGATTATAGATGATGTAGATATTGAGGAGATTTGTATCATCTTCTTAAGTAAAAAGTAAAATACTATGCATATTCCCTTTTCCTTTTTCTTACCTGTACATTGTATATTCTGTAGATCTCTCCCTAGTAATATGTGTATATTTTCTTCTCGGAAAAAGTGACATTATTGAATTCCATTGTGTGGTTATACTTTACTGTTCCCATATTTGGTAAACAGTTTTCATTTTTTTAGTTACAAATATTGGTACAAACAATAGGCTTGTATTCACATGTATTTTCATGGTCTTGATCAGAGTATCACTGAGATGGAGTTCGAGAGTGGGATTGCTGTATTGAAGGGAAAAATATGTATTTATTTTTATGTTTCCAAACTCTTCTCCCCAAAAGTGTGCTGTCTTCCATTCTCACCAGTGACGTGTAAGAGCAGCAGGTCCCACACCCGCTCACCAACAGAGCAGCCACAGGACTTTGGGGCCACTTTCCAGTCTTACCTTTGCAAAAATGGCATTTCCACACGCACATTTTTCCTTCTTTTGAACAAGGCTGAGTATCTTAAGTTTAAGATCCTTTTACACTTTTTTTTCTCTATCACTTAAAAAAATCTCACCTTTTTCTCCAGGGATAGGCTAAGTGAATATATTCTATATTTTTTTCTTCAAAAGTATTTTCTATATAGGACACATTTGACAGTCCCTTACAGCAGCAGGAAAAGCTAACAAGGTTCAATCTCATATTTTTATAAAGAACGTGTGTCAACTAGCTTTTACTTTGCTATTTCTTTGCCAAAGGATAACTGACAGCTTCTAAGTGATATAAAATATTTGCCTGGTTAAGCTGTATCTCATTGAAATGCATTATATGAATTTACTATGGTTTAGTTATCTTTTAAATACCCTTTTTTTTTTTACATTAACTGTGTTAATGACATTTTTATAACTCTATGCATTCCTGAGTTCGTCTTCTTCATTTTTACTGTGAATGAGGTAGGGAATGAATGAATTTTAAATATGCTTACTTTGCATGTTTTTTTTTTGGAGGAATCCTTTCAAATATTTTTGTGACTACTTTATTACCAGTCATATAAATGTAATATTCCATAAAGTTTTACTTTCATTTTTTTAAATGCCACTTACTATTGAGAAAGAATCTTCTCTTTGCTTTCATGTTTAACAGGAGGCAGAAAGCTGCCTTTCTGTATATTTTGTTATTAAAAGAGAATGTAGCAAATAACCACAAACCGAGACAGGCTAGAAACCTACTGGGTAGTAAAGCCCCTACACTGCACAGCCCGTGCCGATGCTTGCTTCTTCATATCCTCTAGGTATTTTAATATGTGTCTCCAAAAGTGCTTACTCATAACAAAATACACTTCAGCTCGTCACAGTACTACTTGCCGTGTATTATTTCAGCCTTTATTTTATAATTTGAGGACTCAAATTATATTATCAATATTTAACATATTATGTGAAAACAGGCTTTCTAATGCTGTTGTAGTTTCTTGTTGTTGTAAAAGACAACCTGAATTGTCTTGGCTGTTTGCTCAGCAGAGGTGCTCCTCACATTTATCACTTGCTTAGTTTTTAAATGTCGTGCTGTGTGTCGTAGCTTCACACCTTCCTCACTTTATATCTCGGAGCTTATTATATTCAAAAGACTTCTGTTAAGGGTAATAGCTCCTCACATTGTTGAGGACCACTGTTTTCTTCTTTGGCTTCTGCTTACTTGGTTAGTACTATCTTTATTTTTTTATTTTTTAATTTGGCCACTGTGAATTTTATTTATTTATTTTTGTATTAGCATTTAATTTAATGTTTTTTAGGTTTAAAATTTATTTTATTTTTTATTTTTTACTTTATTTTACTTTACAATACTGTATTGGTTTTGTCATACATCAGCATGATGGTATGGGGAGGGAGGTGGGAGGGGGGTTCAGGATTGGGAACACGTGTACATGAGTACTATCTTTAATGAATGGTTTCTCTGCAAGAAGCTCGAACCTTTTAAAGTCACTTAAGTATTTTAACAGAGTTGGCTGGATGAACATGAGAGAGTTCATCCCTAATTCTTTTAGCCAAGGGCAGATAATGCTCTCCCAAAGGGAACTGATAAAACAGGGCTTTCTAGGAGGCTGTGTTGTAGGGCTCCCCTGCCCTTCAGGACATCCCCCGTACAGTTCATGACATGTGGTTATTTGATTTGCAGACCAAGGTATGAGATACCAGTATAAGCCCTAATATGAGCCGCCGTAAACCAGTGAGTCACTTGCACACATCCTTGGGTGTGGACAAAACATTGGAGAAGCCAAATTCAAATCCTGACTCTGAGACTCACTCCCTGTGTAATTTAGGGCAAGTTACTTAACCTTGATTTGCCTCAGTTTCACTTTAAGGTAAAATAGGGGCAGTACAATAACATCTAGCTTATACGTTGTTATGTAGATGAATTAAAATAATGCCACATTAACGTTTCAGTTAAATGCTGAAGACACTGGATGCATGGTGGATATTGGCTTTTGCCATTTCGTTGCTACATAAGCATGCATTCCCACAGTATTTATAAAATGTATCTGTGCATGTATGTGTATACTGACAAAGGAGCATGTATTTAAACATTCTTTATTTTATTTATTTATTTTTGACAATATATTTAACTGTAGGTTGATGTTTCCTGCAATTTAATGTATAAAATCAGCCAATTATCAAGCATTACTCACCTCTCCGGCTGTCTGGCCATTTTTTCCCCTTGGTTTATTTGACTTTGACTTGACTCTCTGAGCATGGAACAAGACACGTACTATAAAGTAGTAACTTAACCGAAATGGAAAATCAAACCTTTTGGAACTATAAATAGAAACAGCAGGCTATCAGAAACAAGAATTTATCAAACCCATGTGATTTCCGTGGCACAGTCTGCTCCCAAGGTGGGGTTAATTTAAGTTATGTTAATTAACATCTATGAGTCTTATAAAAAAAACTTAGTATGTATAAAAAGCGAAAAATCATGGTCAGTTTGCATAAGGGAACTGCAGCTCTGTGGGGGCTGGGTTACTCCAGCAAGGCTCAGAGTCTATACCAGATCCACACAGTGAGGTCAGTGTGTTACTGGTCCCGTGTAGCAGGGAGCTGTGAAGGGTCTTCTTGACTGCCCTTGGACGACCTCAACAGTTCCGTGTAAAATGACTGGACCGCAAGAGTCAGAGCCAGGGTTATCACTGGCTTTGGACGCTTCGGAGCACATCTTGTTGGTTTCTCTGAGGAGATGTACATTAACCTTTCCACCATGTCAGTTTAAAACGCCCTGTCAAATGGTTTTAGGACCCTGTGATGACTGCTAGCTTTTTTGCAGATTATAATTCTTCTAAGAAAATTAAAGCAAGATTAGTTTATAGAAGCAAGGGGCATTTGCTGATAAATTCATAACTTTCTTAATTTTTATTCGATATTAAAGTATAATTGATTAACAATGTGTGTTAGTTTCAGGTGTACTGCAAAGTGATTCAGTTATATATATATATATATTCTTCTTCAATTTTTTTCCAATTTAGGTTATTACAAGATATTGAGCAGAGTTCCCTGTGCTTATACACTAGGTCCTTGTTGATCATCTTTTTTAGATATAGTAGTGTGTATGCGTCCATCCCAAACTCCCAGTGTATCCCTTCCTTTTAACTACGAAGTGGAAGTAAAAGTGGCTCAGTCGTGTCCGACTCTTTGCGACCCCACGGACTATACAGTCCATGGGATTCCCCAGGCCAGAATACTGGAGTGGGTAGCCTTTCCCTCCTCCAGGGGATCTTCCCAACCCAGGGATCAAACCCAGGTCTCCCACATTGTAGGCGAATTCTTTACCAGCCGAGCCAGCAGGGAAGCCCTTTTAGCTATGAAGTTCAGGTCTAACCACAAGTGATGAATGTTCTCACAGTGGACATGCAGCTTGAATTCACTCCTTCAGTTTCTGGCTGTGGGTTTTGCATGAAGAGGTAAATGGAAGACTCACTGGTAAATAAAATTTGAATTTGCTTGGTGGTTGTATTCCTACTTTGATGCTCACAAAAAGCGTGTGTTATTTTGTTAGAGTGACATGGGTATGATGTCAAATAGGTGTCTATCTCTTGCACAGCCCTGTTTGAGATTGTTCTTCCTCACTTTGTGGTAAATGCAGCTATTTAACCCTCACACCTCCCCAAATCTATACAAAACAGCCCTTTCCTTAAAATCTATTATTTAATGTTTGTATAGTGACATTATGAGTAAAATGTCAGTTTTTTACTTCCCTGGTGGCTCAGACGGTAAAAAGTCATCGTGCAATGCGGGAAACCTGGGTTCAATCCCTGGGTTGGGAAGATCCTCTGGAGATGGAAATGGCAACACACTCCAGTATTCTTGCCTGGAAAATCCCATGGACGGAGGAGCCTGGTAGGCTACAGTCCACGGGATCGCAAAGAGTTGGACACGACCGAGCTACTAACACACACACACACACACACGAGTAAAAAACACAGATTAACACAGATCAGTTTTCTGGGACTATTAACTATATATCAACAAGTAGAGATTGTAAGTAGAATTAGGAAACAAATAAATATTTTTCAAATTACACTGGTTCCATATAAACTATGAGAGAGCCAGAGAAAGCAGTTTTTTCTGTTGCTTTGTGACTGACATACCAAATGTCCAGCTCACAGTATCCATATAAATCCACATTTCTGCATAAAAGTCCAATACCACTTACCCTCAAAACATCTGTAATAAGATGTTCTTTCTTCAAAACCTGATCTTTCAAATCTTTTCGAACCTCCTTAAGCTAAATGCCTTCAAAGGTCAGTTTTAGACAGACGCATTCTTCAAGGTGTGACCAGTCAACAGTGAACCAACTATTTCTATTGCCATAACTTTTATGATGAACAATTAAAACTGGTTCAAAATACCATTCAAGTAGAAACCCTGCTCCTTCTGTATGAGCTCCTCATTTGACCAGAATTTATGTTATGCTTTATAAGAGTGGAATGCTGAATTTTATCTCCCTGATAGTTAAAAATAAGTTATGATTAGAGCCCTTACTGAGTACTTTCCCTGTATAAGGTCCCACTGGGATGCTTACCTACATACATTCATTTAATCCCCACAAAGCCCTATTGGGCTGGATGTTGTCATGCTTCCAGTTTAGAGATGAAGCATATGAGGCTCACAGAAGTTAACTAAACGGCACATGGTATCGCAGCTGGTATGTAACAGTGAGTGAGTGAAGTCACTCAGTCGTGTCCGACTCTTTGTGACCCCATAGACTGCAGCCCACCAGGCTCCTCTGTCCATGGGATTCTCCAGGTAAGAGTACTGGAATGGGTTGCCATTTCCTTCTCCAAGGGATCTTCCCAACCCAGAGATCGAACCCGGGTCTCCCACACTGTAGGCAGATGCTTTTACCGTCTGAGCCACCAGGGAAGTCCTTGGTATGTAACAGAACCGGTATTTATTCAGCTAGCTGTGGCTCTAGAAGTGTGCTCTTAATCACTAGTTCAGTTCAGTTCAGTCACTCAGTCGTGTCTGACTCCTTGCGATCCCATGAATCGCAGCACACCAGGCCTCCCTGTCCATCACCAACTCCCGGAGTTCACCCAAACTCTTGTGCATCGAGCCAGTGATGCCATCTAGCCATCTCATCCTCTGTCGTCCCCTTCTGAAGACTCTTGAGAATCCCTTGGACTGCAAGGAGATCCAACCAGTCTATTCTAAAGGAAATCAGTCCTGAATATTCATTGGAAGGACTCATGCTGAAGCTGAAACTCCAATACTTTGGCCACTTGATGCGAAGAATTGGCTCATTGGAAAAGACCCTGATGCTGGGAAAGATTGAAGACCGGAGGAAAAGGGGATGACAGAGGATGAGATATTTGGATGGTATCACCAACTCGATGGAGATGAGTTTGAGTAAGCTCCAGAAGTTGGTGATGGACAGGGAAGCCTGGTGTCCATAGGGTCACCAAAGAGTCAGACATGACTGAGGGACTGAACTGAACAGAACTGAACTGATGTAACAGAGCCGGTATTTAGTCAGCTAGTTGTGGCTTTAGAAGTGTGCTCTTAATCACTATACAAGTCGATCAGCCTGTAAACACCGAAGTACCATACCTCTAAAAGCTCTATGGGAAAGAGCATCAAAGGAAGAATGTCTCTAATTCTGGGGCACTTTTTCATATTTAAACCAGCAGCAAACTTGACAAGTAGGAATTCTCTGTATTTTTCCAAGAAAGAAATAAAGGCTCAGTAGGATTGAGTGGCAGCATCACAGAGTCAGGAAGGGTTGAGCTGAGATTTCAGCCCAGCTGGTTGTGCCAAAGCTCTGTGTTTCTCCCCACGCCCACCCTGCTCCTCTCTGGACTGTGCTTCTCAACCTGCACCGCACATTTCAATAACATGGCAGTTTGTTTGTTAATTTTCAGTTGGAGGATAGTCGCTTTACAATGTTGTGTTGGCTTCCGCCATATGGTGAAGATGGCACAAGCCCAGTGCCCAGGCCAGGCCTGCGGCCACCTGGATGGGGACCTCTGGAGGCGTGCCAGGGTCCAGCCCTGGTGGATCCAGGGTAATTTGAAGGGGAGATGGAATTGGCGTCCTAGGAAAAAACTTACTTAATTACAGATATAGAGAGAGATTAGAAATGGATAGTGTAGTAGGAAATATTAGTGGAGAAAAAGAGGCTGAATAACTTGGTTTACATGGAATACCAATCGAACTCAGTACCCACACTCCAGATGGGAATTCAGCCAGAAGGGGAGAGAAAGAATGACCTGGGGGAATCAGTTTTTCCAGAAACTGATCCGATTTCTTTATTTTTCAGGTTTGCTTATATACTTTTTGTTATACATAGGGATGAATACAGAGTCACACGGGGGTCAGCAGACCTGACCCTTCTCAAAATCAGGTGCTCATATAAATGTATACAAAGGTCTTAGGGATTTTACATCATCTTCTGGCCATGAGGCCTGCTGACATTTTATGGCCCTTTTTGATAACGGTCAGTTAACCAGAAAACTTATTTTTTCCAGGGGTGATTTTTTCTTAAACCAGGTGCCACCCTCCAAATAAAGTTGCATTCCTATAGGGTGAGGGTGTAGTGGGTTACAATCAAGAAAGGAATTTACTTAGCCTAAGGTTTAACATGATTAATCTTAAAGGTTAATACTTATTTTTCCTATATGCTAGTTATATTCATTATAAGGGCAGGGAATATGGAGATTTAGCAGCAAATATTGGCTCAACAAAGGAAAACCCTTCAGCAATATACTTTCTAATCAATCTACTATACTATACTAATAATTTTGTAACTTCTCAAAAGAGTCTGTATTTAGAAAGTTTTAAAGGATCTCGTGCCTCTCACGGTTGGGAGGCTGTAAACAATCACATGTGGCCAGACGAACCTGGTCAGGCAGGCTAGAGAATCTTCAGAAGAGTTTGTAAGTTGAAACACTCTTGTCACGCCCAGGAATTTTTATTAACTGGAACTGCAAGTTAACTCCTTCTCCGAGAGAGGTGATAATGGGGGAGAGCCCCCCATAAAGTCAGAAGTGTAGGTGAGAGCATAAAACAGTAAAGTAGGCACTCTGGTTTTGGGGGTAGATGCTTGGGAACAGGGGGTCTCCTGAGGCTCTATCTCACCTTTGCGTATGCGGAAGCCTCCTCCCTCATGACCTTTGCAATGGGCGGAGTTCCTCACGCTGGCTCCCGGCAGAGGCGGCCCTCTATATCTGATGGAGGCCCCATGTTTTAGCACTTCTTCCGGGTGAGCGTTCTCTGAGTAGTGAGGTATTTTCCATGGGAGATCGTAGCATTAATAAGCCCGAAAATACTCTCACTGCCCTTACCTGTTTTCCCACGAGTGAGGTGACTTGCTAACCAGCATAAGGTTTTTCAGTAAACATTAAGGGAGTTGAAAAAGAGGTGGACAAACACAAGCAAAATGGCCTGTTTCCAGGGCCTCTAACAAACTCTTGCATGAAGTTAAGGGCTTTGGGAAAAACTTCATAATTATTGTGAAATATTGGCTGTGTTTTTGCTGTATCTAGTTATTACATTCCTTGCTAGGAATTAATTTGAAGTGCCAAAGCCCTTTGCAGATCTGCTCTTAACACTGACTGTCACTTATCCACCTTGGTGGGGAGTTAGATAGATTTATTTTAGAATTCCGGCGAAGGCAATGGCACCCCACTCCAGTACTCTTGCCTGGGAAATCCCATGGATGGAGGAGCCTGGTGGGCTGCAGTCCATGGGGTCTCAAAAGAGTCAGACATGACTGAAGTGACTTGGCATGCAGACACATTTTAAAGAGCAGCTAAAATAAAAATAGAATTTATATGATGAAGACCCTGAAAATTGTGTTTTCCTCTAGTCCACTGTGAGTCCTGGTAGCACAGATGTCCTGCAGCTTTGGGGTGTCCCAGGGCAGCTCCCACCTTCCCTGTAATATGTGGGATGCGATTACAACCGCTCTCTGCCTTCAGCACTTCACCTTTTTTACCTTTCTCCTCTCAGTTCACTTTTCATACAATTCCCATCTTCGTATAACATAGAATGACACTTCCTTTCTATCTAATCCACCCACTCACCAACCACAGTCCAACAGCATCCTAAGTGTCTCAGTGATTTCACATACGTGCATGCTAAGCGTCCAGTGGTCATGTATGGATGTGAGAGTTGGACTATAAAGGAAGCTGAGCACCGAAGACTTGATGCTTCAAACTTGGAGAAGACTCTTGAGAGTCCCTGGGACTGCAAGAAGATCCAACCAGTCCATCCTAAAGGAAATCCGTCCTGAATATTCATTGGAAGGACTGATGCTGAAACTGAAGCTCCAATCCTTTGGCCACCTGATGCAAAGAACTGGCTCATTGGAAAAGACCCTGATGCTGGGAAAGATTGAAGATAGGAGGAGAAGGGGACGACAGAGGATGAGATGGTTGGATGGCATCACCGACTCGATGGACATGAGTTTGAGCAAGTTCTGGGAGTTGCTGATGGACAGGGAAGCCTGGCGTGCTGTGGTCCATGGGGTCCCAATAAGTCGGACACTACTGAATGACTAAAGTGAACTGAACTGATGATAAGTCTGTTCAGTCATGTCCCACACTTTGCAGCCTCTTGGACTATAACCCTGCCAGACTCCTCTGGCCATGGAACTCTCCAGGCAAGAATATTGGAGTGGGCTGCCATGCCCTCCTCCAGGGGATCGTCCCAACACAGGGATCAAACCCGTGTGTCTTATTCTTTACCACTAGTACCAGCTGGGAAGCCGTTATGCATGAGACAGATAGTTCTGGCCTTTTGAGAAACAGGAATATTCTTGATGTCTGGAGAGTCAAGAAGACTGGGTCCTAGACAACTTTTCAGGAGGCTAAGCATAACATCCAACATAAGTCATAGTTTTGGTTCTTGAACATTGCTTTCCCAAATACACACAAGTAATCCACGTCCATATAATTTCTAAAACCACATCGAAAAGTAGGAAGTATATTAAAAGATAGATCACCAAAGAAGGTGTGTAAATGGTCACCACATATACTGAAAACTCAGTATAATTAGTTGCTAAAGAATTGTTACTTTAAAGCATAATATATAACATGATGGACATATATTCAAATGAGGTAAAATATGAATTTACATATTTCTGAAAAGTGATTTGGCAAGTCATATTAGAGCTCTGAAATGTTAGCAAACTGCCTAGAAGCCTGTCCATGCACACATTTTCTAGATGTTGCAAATATTCAAGGGTGTGGGCCCATGACAAGGGCAGAGGAGGAGACAGGTGCAGGCAGGAGGGTTGAAGGGCAAAGGGGAAAATGGAAAAATGGAAGTGAGAACAAATGACAGATTGAGGGGCCTTCCACGGGCTGGTGAGAGTGCGCTGTGCACAGAATGATCAAACACAACTTACATCTAAATCCTTTAAAAAATTAAAAATCAAAGTATGCAGCCTGTCCTCCTCCTAGCCCCTCAGTTTAGTTCAGTTTAGTCGCTCAGTCATGTCTGACTCTTTGCAACCCCATGGACTGCAGCACGCCAGGCCTCCCTGTCCATCACCAACTCCTGGAGCTTAAACTCATGTCCATCGAGTTGGTGATGCCATCCAGCCGTCTCATCCTCTGTCGTCCCATTTCTCCTCCTGCCTTCAATTTTTGCCAGCATCAGAGTCTTTTCAAATGAGTCAGTTCTTCATATCAGGAGGCCAATGATCTTGACATTGTAATAGCCACTGTGAAGATGGAAGCAGAGAATCCAAGCAGCTGACGAGCTTGCCATCCAAAGCCAATGTTCTTTCTGCCTCAAAATTACTTGAAATTAAATCAAACTTCCTAATTTTCTGAGAGTAATGCTGCTAAACTTTTTGTTCTTTCTTTTGGGGGTGGTTTAGTAATTCTGGTAGCTTTCCTTTGGTTTGGATGTATGAGGCAGAGGAATGTCAGGATGGTAACCTAACTTCTCTAGCAAAATTGAGGCTGATCTGAATGCAGGTTGATTGGCCTGGTGTTACGCGCCAGGGCAGGCTGGCTGGAGGTGGGGGTGGGGGGCTGTGCCCCAATCCATCATTCAGGGAGTCAGACTCAGCCTCCTGTTACCTAGGGGTTCTGCTGTTCTCAGCGGCCCCGGAGTCCGCACTGCACCCTCTTCACCCAGGCAAGCGTGCAGAGGAAGCCAGAGCAGGAGCCTCGAATGGGGGTGGGGCTGGGGGTGGCAGGCGGGGAGGGCTGGTTAGAGACCAGGCCTGAGAATGGCCCCCAGCACTTCGGCCCACAGTCCTTATTCCAGAACTCAGCCGCACAGTCCCACCCAACTGCACAGGGTGGGGTGTGGGAGACCAGGAGTGGGGACTTTGGTCTGGCTGTGTGTGCACAGGAGGGAAAGCAGACAGGTCCACAAGCCCACAGCCCTCTTTCTCCTGGCAGAGAGGATGGAGGACGTAAAATTTACTGAATGGCTTTCAGCTCTCCTTCCCCCACCTGAGACCGGCACAACGCTCCATCACGGAGCTTCATTATAAGGAGTGACTGGTACACAGACAAGGACCACAGAGAGAGCTGCAGGACAGAGCTGACGGCCTTCAGGAGCTCAGTGTAGCCGGATCCACAGGCTCTGTCTGAGCAGGCGGGTGTGGCCTTGGAAAGGCTGCCTGTGTGGAGCCCGCCTTCACTGGAGACCAGAAGCCCACACATCTGTGTAATGCTTGCGTGTGTCTCTAGAGTCTTACAAATGAAGGGACTCTGTGCTGCTTTGAGGTGTTACCAGCAGCAGAATTGCTCTGTTTCTCTTCCGGAGGAGCCCCGTGTCCCGGTAAGTGGAAGTGTCGACCGTGTCCGACTCTTTGTGACCCCACGGACTGTCGCCCACCGGGCTCCTCTGTACATGAAGTTCTCCAGGCAAGAACACTGGAGTAGGTTGGGTCTCCCACGTTGCAGGTGGATTCTTTACCGTCTGAGCCACCAGGGAAGCCCGTGTTCCAGTAAACCTCACCCCAATTCTTACTTTCCCAGGTTTCTACCTTCCAAACCGCCTTTCGCCTTTTCTCGCATCTTATTAAGTAGTTAAAAATAAAATAGCATTTTAAATAACAGAAGTAAAGTGGTAATGCCTTGAATAGCTAGCAGAAGGCAAAAACAATTTCTTTCCACCTACTTCTGCCCTGAACTCTTAACAAGAGCATTCTACCTTTGTTTTATAAGGTCAAAAGCAAACCATTTTCAAGTATGAATTTATTACTTATCCAAAGAATTCTAGAAAGATGCTTATAAATCCTTAAGATAGCACCAAGAGTTGTTCAGAACAGCTGTCCTTAGTCTTTCTTCTTTTTATTAAAGTGTATATTCCCGTATTCATCTCCCTGGCCTTCTTGGCAGCCAGCATGGTTTTCGAGTGTGCACTTGGCATTAATAGTACAGAAAGTGCTCTCCTGAGGCTGGAAGGGTTATAATCAGAGTCAGTAGAATGTTAATTGATCTGTATCATTTTAAATGGCTTGAGGTATTTGTACCTTTACTATGAGACATACTATGCATACCAGTCCATCCTAAAGGAGATCGTCCTGGGTGTTCATTGGAAGGACTGATGTTGAAGCTGAAACTCCAGTCCTTTGGCCACCTGATGCGAAGAGCTGACTCATTGGAAAAGACCCTGATGCTGGGAAAGATTGAGGGCAGGGAAAGGGGATGACAGAGGATGAGATGGTTGGATGGCATCACCGACTCAATGGGCATGGGTTTGGGTGGACTCCAGAAGTTGGTGATGGACAGGGAGGCCTGGAGTGCTGCGGTTCATAGGGTCCCAAAAAGTCGGACACGACTGAGCGACTGAACTGAACTGAACTCTGCATACACAACAGTGTTTAAACACATTGATATTGTTGTGTAGATTTATGTCGTCACAGAGAACCTCTGTAACCACCACCCAAATCAGGAAGAGCCGTACCACCAACAGTCCAGACACTCTCCATGTGCCCTCCTCAATCCCAGCCTCCTCCCTTTTGCCTTGATGCAGCTATTATCTTTTTCTTTTTTTGCCACGAGGCATGCGCGATCTTAGTTCCCTGACCAGAGATTGAACCCATGTCCCTTACATTGGAAGCATGAGTCTTACCTACTTGACCAGTAGGGAAAGTGAAAGTCACTCATTCATCTCCAACTCTTTGCAACCCCACGGACTGTAGCCCATTAGGCTCCACTGTCCATGGACTTCTCCAGGCAAGAATACTGGAGTAGGTTGCCATTCCCTTCTCCAGGGAATCTTCTTGATCCAGGGATCAAACCTGGGTCTCCCACATTGCAGGTGGATTCTTTACTGTCTGAGCCACCAGGGAAGGAAGTCCCGATGCAAATATTATCTTGACTTTTGTGATATTCATTACCTTGCTTTTCCTTGTAACGTCACCAGCTATGTGTATACTTCTCTAAATAATACAAATATTTCCCTGCTTTTAACTTTCAAATTGCTGCTTGACTGGTTTTGCCAAATTTCCCTTACCAGAGGCAGTGTCAATTCCAGTTATAACTTCAGAAAGCCTCTGAGCACATGAACAGAGTATTCCACTATTATTATTCCATCATTATTTTTGTTATATATATTGTGTTCATCACACTAGAGAATAGCTTTGTTTCTGTTTATCTTCCTCATCTCAGGTGCGGTCCTGTGTGAAAACAGTTTTTGGTTAGCTTTTCAGCAGGTGCATTTTGAGTTCCCATTCAGCGATAAAAAAGCAAACTGTAGTAGGGACTCTGACGAGTTACTTGGGCAAGATCGATTTTATCACAATTTAGTGAAAATAAGTCTTACACTTAGGTTATGAATTTTTAAAAGTACATCCCCCTAACTGTTAAATATGCTCCTTCATCTGTGGGTAATTCTAGGCTCCACTGTCGGGCGCTTTGCATTTCATTCTGTGTCCGCTCCACGGCAGCTGTCCCACGCTTTTCATCAGAGTATTTCAGCCGCCGAGAACCGCCTAAGGAGAGGCTGACTTCCAGCTGCCAAAGAGGCGGCTGGCAGAGGGCAGAGAGTGAGAGACACCGGGCCAGACCCTAGCGTCCGTGCTCCTATGTCTCAGGAAAGAGCTTACCCTATCTTCATGAGCCACATGTTTGCTGAGCTTGTCACAGTTTTACCCTGAGCAAATTCGGGCTATTTATGGCCTCTAGGTCCAAGAAAATTTAAGTTTATTTGAAACAGAAATTGCTTTGGATTTTAAGTTCACATTTCCTGATTTGGACAGATGTTGCCTTTTTAAAAAATAGCTCCAGTTGAAGAATGTGTTTTCCTTTATTACTTCGTCATCATCGTCCATAAGCTGTGTTCACTGTCTGCTGGTGAATGGGGTTAGTTCTGTCTGTTACTTTGGCCACTTGAAACACACACACACACACAGAGTCACCGTGACACACACACACAGAGTCACCATGACACACACACACACAGCCAGTCACTGTGACAAAACTTTATTCTTCCTTACTGTGTGATGTCTTGTATTAATGAGACTTCATGCATAGCAATTGCTATGAGCTGGTGACCTCCAACTATCTTTGAAATAATTAATAATGTGCTTAGAGGGGTTGATTTACATATTCATGAGAGTTTATATCACTGAGTTGCTAAGGAGCACAGTGAAACAATTTAATGTTTTAAATGCAGATCAATTTAGCAAGAGGAGGAGTGGTTTAAGATTTTAGTGTCAAGATGGAAATAAATATATGATATCTGAATCAAGTAATTATGTTATATATTCCCAGGAAAATGTGAACATCTGCCAAGTCATCTTCTGTGCTCTATTACTGACTCCACTTAGGAGTTTGGAAAATTAGTATTTCTTATATTTTCAGCTTTTCAAGCTTTTACTAGAAGTCATCTGCTTGGAGTTATTTATTTATAGAGGGAAGCACTGTGTGAAGAGAGGGGAAATAGTGAAAGGAAGGGGGTTAGGGATGGCGTTCACGGAAGCGGTACCGTTTGGCCTGCACTTGCCCTGCAGCCGTCCTCTCTCCCCACACCCGCTCCCCCAGCTGCCGGTCGCGGATCTCGCTTGCGGTTCCCGTGCGAAGGCTGCTGTCACTGTCCCCCTGCAACTGTCATTGTGTGTCTGCTCGACTCCTCTTGTATTGCACGGTCGGAGGACGTAATCTGCTCAATGGACCTGAGTTTGAACAAGCTCTGGGAGATGGTGAAGGACAGAGCAGCCTGGCCTGCTGCAGCCCTTGGGGTCTCGAAGAGTTGGACACGACTGAGCAGCCGCACAACAACGCTGTATTAGATTTCTAGGGCCACCACAGCAAGATGCTACGGACTGGGTGGCCTAAACAGCAGAAACCTATGCTCTCACAATGAAGAGGAGGCTGGCACCCCGAGGTCAAGGTGCCAGCAGCTTTGGTTTCCGGGGAGGATTCTCCCCCTGGCCTGGGGACCGCTGCCGTCACGCCGTGTGTCCCCTCACACGGTCGTCTCACCGTGTGTACAGCCTTGGGGTCTCCGTGTCTGCTCATGTCCTTTTGTAAGGACACGAGTCAGATCAGACTAGAGCCCACCCTAATGCTCTCATAGCTTCTGGTTACCTCTTAGGGCTCCATCTCCAAATACGGTCACATTCTGAGGTTGGGGCTTCAGCATATGAATTTTTGAGGGACACAATTTCATCTGTAACAGCCACCTGTGAGACTCTGAAGCAGCTTCTGAATACTTGGCCCCCCAGAGCCTGAGACCGCCCCACTGAACATGGGCCCTGTGTACATGCTCATCTCCTGAGCTGTGGTTTGTTCTTCACCCCTCGTCTCCCCCACTCCCCGCCACCCAGACTCAGCCGTGTCTGGTTTCCCAGGTAGCAACATCTGTGAGCCTGAGGATTGCAGGAAATTTTTTTGCCAATTATCTAATTTTAAAATCTGGGCTCCCTGACAAACATTTCAGGGAGAATCCTCTGAACTTTTCCATCCTTTGTGAAAATAAAAATAGAGTAATCATCTCTGAGATGGAGGTGGTCAGGATAGTGTTCACAGGCCTTAGTCTTTGGTTCCCCCAAACCAAGGCCCCTGAAGAAAGCTCGGCGGGATATTGTACTCTAAAGGGCTGTAACCAACAGAACCTGAATCTCACAGCTGACTCGCAAATGCAACTCAATTCTCAGTCCAGTTCAGTCACTCGTTGTGACCCCATAGACTGCAGCATGCCAGGCCTCCCTGTCCATCACCAACTCCTGGAGTTTACTCAAACTCACATCCTTTGAGTCGGTGATGCCATCCAGCCATCCCATCCTCTGTGGTCCACTTCTCCTCCTGCCCCCAATCCCTCCCAGCATCAGGGTCTTTTCCAGTGAGTCAGTTCTTCACATCAGGTGGCCAAATATTGGAGTTTTGGCTTCAGCATCAGTCCTTCCATTGAACACCCAGGACTGCTTTCCTTCAGGATGGACTAGTTGGATCTCCTTGCAGTCCAAGGGACTCTCAAGAGTCTTCTCCAACACCACAGTTCAAAAGCATCAATTCTTCAGCTCTCAGCTTTCTTTATAGTCCAACACTCACATCCATACGTGACTACTGGAAACACCACAGCCTTGACTAGATGGACCTTTGTTGGCAAAGTAATGCCTCTGCTTTTTAATATGCTGTCTAGGTTGGTCAAAATTTTTCTTCCAAGGAGTAAGCGTTTTTGAATTTCCTGGCTGCAGTCACCATCTGCAGTGATTTTGGAGCTCGTCTAGTCTGGGGCAAGTGGGTGGGTGGTGGGGGTGCTTTCCTTTAAAGTGGTGCTTGTATCTTTTGTCTCTGCCATCCCATTCGGGCTTCTCACTCACCTTTGTGCTCAAACTGACCCCCACATGCACGGTGCATCTGGCAAAGGGAAAGAAATGACAGAAGGGACATGCATCTTTCGTATCTCCCCAGCCTGGGCGTGGCTCATGTCTGCTCATTCATTGGCTAGCACATCGCCATGTGGCCTTGTGGGCTGCAAAGGAGCCTGGGAAATGAGGTCTAGAGAAACACCTAGGTTCAGAGAAGACGAGTGTAGTAGAACCTGGCAGTCTCTGTCAGAGACCCTCCTTTGGAGCTGGGCTCAGCTTCCAAGTCATAGGTGTGACTGCTCATCCAGGACTCAGGAATCCTGGGCGACGCCCTGAATTTGCAGTCAGATGGCGCTGCTCCAGTTTCAGACCTGCTCTCCCAGATGCTGAGTTCCCTCATTTAAAACGAAAATAAGGCTTAACTCAGTGAAATCAGAGTGCATGTGAAGATGACGGGCACGCTTCCTAATGCCACACAGGCGTTCTGTAGGTGACGCTTTCCTGGCACCACCAATTTCAGGCTGTTTTCTAGATACTTAACAATTCCAGCAGGAAAGCTGAAGCTGCAGCTTGGGTTTAATTAAGGTTTCCTGGCTAAAAAGTGAAAATATGATTTCTTTTTGATATTTTCTACATTAGCACATTAACAGCGAATGGACATAATTCCTGTGAGTCAAGAATTAATTTTAAGAAGTTTAAAACATTACATAAATATAATCCTGTAAAAAAGAACTCTAGAAGTTATTGATACAAGATCTTATTAAAATCATTAAATGAAATTCACTCTCCATAACCAGATTTTCTAAATTAGTCTTTTATAAAAGAGATATGTGTAGAAATCTAAATAGGTGCATTAACAAGGCTACCATTATTTATTATTGCCCTTCTTTTAATATAAGATCAGTGTGCTATCTTAGTTGTTTGTATGACTTTTAAGTCCTCCCTCAAAACGTTTGTATTCTGAATCGGCCACCGATGAGTAATGAGTAAATTTCCCTTAAGTGCCTTTGGACTGTTATCAAGTACAATGTTGAACACATATGTAGTCTGAAGCCTAAATTATTCTAAAGGAATTGAGAGATGCACTGAAAGAAGTAATCTGTTGTGTGATGCAGAAGAAAACTTTACAGCTGCTGTTTAATTTTTATATCACCCTTTAATTTGTGTATGTGTTTAAATATATATAAAATAGTAGCAATGTTCATATCAAATTAATATTGGCAATTAATATAGGTTTGAATAAAGTAGACAGACAAAGGCATCCTTTCATTCTTCCAGTCACTTAAAAAATGTCATAAAACATGTGCAATTTTGACACAACTTAATTTAAAAAAAAAACACGTTTTAAGTATACAAGTACACATTAGTTTTCGGGAATACTATTACCAAAGGTAGAGACAGTATGCAGCTCTAGGAGTATGGAGCTCCCACCCCACTCCCAGTTGGGTGTGGGGGGAGTCACCTCCAATGACACAAAGGTCAAACTCCCACCACCCTTCACTCCCACCCACCTCAAAGCCAGACAACTTCATAACTCTCATTCAGTAGCTTTTAAAGAAATATAATTTAAATATCCTAATAGCCTAAAATATAACAGCCTCCAACCGTGTTTATTTCTCCATCATGTTATGATTTATAACTAAATTCTCTGTTCTGTCTTTAGAGGTCCAAAAGAAATACAGTGATTCCACTTCCCAGCTTTCTCTCCAAGTGTAATTTTTTCTGCCATGCTAATACTTCTAAGGGGAATGGCAACAGTTGGCTTAAAATGTGTTCTTTGGTATCTACGATGAGAAGGATTCATTAGTTTGCTTGAACTTGTTTCTCAAGTTAGACTCCTGGTGTAGAAGCAGTGCTGAGCCAGAAGTGAGACTGGTCCTGACTCTGCCGTTAAATCATCACCGTGTTAACGTGGGGTCAGACCACTTACTAGCAAGTGGGGACTAGGGCAGGCCTTGTGTATTTGTATCCTCATTTAAGCTTCATGATGATTCTGTGTGGTCGATATTAATAATCCCGTTTGTTAAGAGAGAAAACTAAGACCCTCAGAAGGTAAATTCAGACACAAGTCTGCCTAATTCCAAAGTTAACTTTTCCTTACCCTTTTTTTTCGTTTTCCTTTTTTTTTTTTTTTTTGATTATGAACGTATGATAACACATTTACAGGAAATTTGAAAAATACAGAACAAAGTTACATATAGTTCTACTATATATTAGAATTATTTTTTAAGTAGAGAAATCAAGGTTTTTAGTTGGAATTTCAATGTCCAACTCTCAAAAATTAACAGAATGACTATACAGAAAAGTAGAAGGATGTCAGTTCAGTTCAGTCACTCAGTTGCATCCAACTCTTTGTGACCCCATGGACTGCACCGCACCAGGCCTCCCTGTCCATCACCAACTCCTGGAGCTTGCTCAAACTCATGTCCATTAAGTTGGTGATGCCATCCAACCATCTCATCCTCTGTCATCCCCTTCTCCTCCTGCCTTCAGTCTTTCCCAGCATAAGGATCTTTTCCAATGAGTCACTTCTTCACAGCAGATGGCCAAAGTATTGGAGTTTCAGCTTCAGCATCAGTCCTTCCAATGAATATACAGGACTGATTTCCTTTAGGATTGACTGCTTGGATCTCCTCACAGTCTAAGGAACTCTCAAGAGTCTTTTCCAACACCACAGTTCAAAAGCATCAATTCTTTGATGCCCAGCTTTCTTTATGGTCCAACTCTCACATCCACACATGACTGCTAGAAAAACCATAGCTTTGACTAGATGGAACTTTGTTGGCAAAGTAATGTCTCTGCTTTTTAATATACTGTCTAGGTTGGTCGTAGCTTTTCTTCCAAGGAGCAAGCATCTTTGAATTTCATGACTGCAGTCACCATCTACAGTGATTTTGGAGCCCAAGAAAATGAAGTCTCTCACTTTATTAATGTTAATATTTCTCTCTGCAGTCTTGACTCCAGATTGTGCTTCATCCGGTCCAGCATTTCTCATGATGTACTCTGCATGTAAGTTAAATAACCAGGGTGACAATATTCAGCCTTGACATACTCCTTTCCCAATTTGGAACCAGTCTGTTGGTCTACGTCCATTCTAACTGTTGCTTTGTGACCAGCACACAGATTTCTCAGGAGGCAGATAAGGTGGTCTGATGTTCCCATCTCTTTAAGAATTTTCCACAAAAGTATATAGTAGACCTGAAAAGCACTATTAACGATAATAACCTTAATAATTAACATAATTAAAATTTATACAGTTTTCACACATAGCTGCTGCTGCTGCTGCTAAGTCGCTTCAGTCGTGTCCGACTCCTAGCGACCCCATGGACTGCAACCTACCAGGCTCCTCCGTCCATGGGATTTTCCAGGCAAGAGTACTGGAGTGAGGTGCCATTGCCTTCTCCATTTCACACATTAGAGGGATACAATTCTATTCAAATTCCCATCGATTATAAACTAGAAGACACTGCAACATATCCAGGGACATAAAGCAAGTTGCAAAAATGTCATGGTCTAAAGGTATTGAAATCAATAGGAGGGTCCGCTCTCTTATCACTGTCTTACCCTTTTATTTTTTTTTAATTTATGAAATTCATTTCAACTGCAGGACTTCTTCCACCTCATAAAATGCTAAGATCCTTGACAGTTGTCCCCTAAACCAAGAGTTACTTTTTACTTCTATGACATTTTTCACATTCCAGATGAAAAACCAAATCCAATCAGTGAGTAAAAAAGTACCTGTTAATAGATATACAAGATCCTCAAATCTCACTTCTCTACGTGGTTAGATCAGTGGTTATCAAACTGTGTTTCCTGGAACCACGAGAGGAGGGGTTGTCCACATGGTACATCAAGGATGATTTTATATAGAAGGAAATGGGTGAACAGAAGCAGTGTGCAGCAGTTATTCCTGTTCTATTAACTTCGGTGCTATGTGGATACTTATCAAGATGACCCTAGGCAAAATAGAAGCTCTGTCGTCAAGTCATAGCAGAAACTTTAAGTAGTTTTCTTTATATTATGTTTTCTGAAGAGTAAAATAAAAGAACTATACACTTTGCACTGTGAATTAAAATAGCATAATTTGAAAGTAGCAAAATCAAAATTTTAATTGCCCTGAAGAATTGACATAGTGGGGAAACTTGAGTTTGTTACTATTAAAATATTCTTTATAGAATATTTTTATGAGGACATAAAAGAATTTGAGGCACTTCACCTTTTAAAACAACTCAAAGCAATTTTTCCTTTGAATTTCTTACTCCTTGTTTTAATTTGAATGTGCTCATTTCAGTTAAGAGACTGTTAACTTTCTATTATTCCCTTCCATTAAATCAGTGGTCTTGGTGAGTTTTTATCGTTCGTACATAGCTAGGCAAATAGTAAAAGATGTTGGTTCAGAGGGAGTAAGATTTCTTGTCGATGAAATACCACCACCATCATCAGAGTTTATTTACCTAATATACCACTTTAAAAGGTACTGTTTCAGGAACCGGGTGTTGCATTCAAGCTAGGCATAATTTCTGTAACTACCTTCATATCAATAGGAATAATTACCTATAAAGTATGCTTAACTGTACTTACATGCTAAGTGTAGCACACTGGGTATAAATCAACAACAGCTAAATTCAAACTTTATTTTTCAAAGAAACCTCTAGGCTGCAATTTTGCCATTCTTCTTTCTGATCCAAAAAAATAAAAATAAATCATGGTAGGCAAACAGCCATAAAGCTGATAATGAGATTTGCAACCAGCTCAGACATAACCTAAATCATGAGAAAGTTTAAAAGTCCTGTTATTTATTTTCCACTATGTCTAAAATCTGGAAAACTCCCATTCAGGGAAAAAGAGGCCCACCTTGCCATTTGAACAGGAGGCTGGCACAAGTACCTCTATTTTTTATGCTCTGCACCCCAACTTATGTGGTGTGTTTATGAGAAAGTTAGAGGAACACTGACAATTGCAGAAGCTTTTGGGGGGGATAATAATCATTAACAGGAATATTTTGTTTACAAGAGAGCCTGAAATGAGACTCAAGTAAATAATAAGCATTTCAGAAAATTACCCAGTTATATGTTTAACCACTCCAAGGCATTCTTGTTTCCTGGGAAAATAGCATGCATTTCAGAAAATTGCTTATAATTGTGAATTGTGTGTTTGCAAAGGAACTCGGTGTGCTGATAGGAAGCACATTTGTCAGAACTTAGCAATGGAGTCTTTTTTTTTTTTTTAAGGACTTTAAATAAATATAAGAGAAACATTTGCAGTTGCTTTCCAGATGCCAATAAAATATGTTTCTGAATGTTTGACACACTATTCTAGAAAAGACTAGGGAGCTATTTTGATTCCTGAGGGATTTAATTCAAAGAAAACTTGAAGGCATTTAGCTATTGTTTTAAGAATGCGCTTTTCCTATGAGACTCTACATTGTAAGGAGACAGAATTCTAAGTTGCAGATATTAATTATTCATACTACAGAAAGCACCCGAATAACTTTACTCTTCTTATTTCATGTTCCTGCTGTAGTTCAGTCACTCAGTGTGTCCGACCCCATGGACTGCAGCACACCAGGCTTCCCTGTCTTTCACCAAATCTCAGAGTTTGCTCACCCTCATGTCCATGGAGTCAGTGATGCTATCCAACCATCTTATCCTCTGTCATCCCCTTCTCCTGCCTTCAATCTTTCCCAGCATCAAGGTCTATTCCAAACAGTTAGCTCTTAGCATCAGGTGGCCAAAGTATTGGAGCTTCAGCTTCAGCATCAGTCCTTCCAATGAATATTCAGAATTGATTTCCTTTAGGATTGACTGGTTGGATCTCCTTGTAGTGCAAGGGATTCTCAAGAGTTTTCTCCAACACCACAGTTCAAAAGCATCAATTCTTTGGCGCTCAGCCTTCTTTATGGTCCATCTCTCACATCCATACATGACTACTGGAAAAACCATAGCTTTGACTAGACGGACCCTTGTTGGCAAAGTAGTATCTCTGCTTTTTAATATGCTGTCTAGGTTTGTCATAGCTTTTCTTCCAAGGAGCAAGCGTCTTTGAATTTCATGGCTGAAGTCACCATCTGCAGTGATTTTGGAACCCGAAAAAATGAAGTCTGTCACTGTTTTCATTGTTTCCCCAACTATATGCAATGAAGTGGTGGGACCAGATGCCATGATCTTCGTCTTTTGTATGCTGAGTTTTAAACCAAGGTTTTCACTCTCCTCTTTCACTGTCATCAAGAGGCTCTTTAGTTCCTCTTCGCTTTCTGCCATAAGGGTGGTGTCATCAGCATATCTGAGGTTATTGTTATTTCTCCTGGCAATCTTGATTCCAGCTTGTGCTTCATCTAGCCCAGCATTTTGCATGATGTACTCTGCTTATAAGTTAAATAAGCAGGGTGACAATATACAGCCTTGACATACCGCTTTCCGGATTTGGAATCAGTCTGTTGTTCCATGTCTGATTCTAACTGTTTCTTTTTGACCTGCATACAGGTTTTGCAGGAGGCAGGTAAGGTCTGGTATTCCCATCTCTTGAAGAATTTTCCACAGTTTGCTGTGATCCACACAGTCAAAGGCTATGGCATAGTCGGTGAAACAGAACTAAATGTTTTTCTGGAGTTCTCTTGCTTTTCCTATGATCCAGTGGATGTTGGCAAATTTGATCTCTGGTTCCTCTCCCTTTTCTAAATGCAGCTTGTACCTCTGGAATTTCTTGGTTCATGTACTATTGAAACTTAGGTTGGAGGATTTTGAGCTTACTAGCATGTGATATGGAGAAGGCAATGGCACTCCACTCCAGTACTCTTGCCTGGAAAATCCCATGGACAGAGGAACCTGGAAGGCTGCAGTCCATGGGGTCGCTGAGGGTCCAACGCGACTGAGCGACTTCCCTTTCACTTTTCACTTTCATGCATTGGAGAAGGAAATGGCAACCCACTCCAGTGTTCTTGCCTGGAGAATCCCAGGGACGGGGGAGCCTGGTGGGCTGCTGTCTATGGTGTCACACAGAGTCGGACACAAGTGAAGCGACTTAGCAGCAGCAGCAGCATGTGATATGAGTGCAATTGTCTGGTAGTTGGAGCATTCTTTGGCATTGCCTTTCTTTGGAATTGGAATGAACTGACCTTTTCCAGTCCTGTGGCCACTGCTGAGTTTTCCAAATTTGGTGGCATATTGAGTGCAGCATTTTCACAGCAGCATCTTTTAGGATTTTAATTAGTTCAGCTGGAATTCCATCACCTCCACTAGCTCTGTTCATAGTGATACTTCCTAAGGCTCATTTGACCTCACATTCCAGGATATCTGGCTCTAGGTGAGTGATCATACCATCGTGGTTGTCTGGATCATTAAGATCTCTTTTGTATAATTCTTCTGTGTATTCTTGTCATCTCCTCATCTCCTCTTAATATCTTCTCCAAGGGATCTTCTTGACCCAGGGGTCAAACTCAGGTCTCCTGCATTGCAGGCAGATTCTTTACCATCTGAGCCCCCAGGGAAGCCCAGTGAGAATGCTGCTGCTAAGTCGCGTCAGTCGTGTCTGACTCTGTGCGACCCCATAGACCTCAGCTCACGAGGCTCTGACGTCCCTGGGATTCTCCAGGCAAGAGTACTGGAATGGGTTTCCATTGCCTTCTCCGAGTGAGAATGCTAATGACATGGAATTCTTTGAATTCCTCTGGCTGAACTTACAACATACCACCTGTAGAATTTTATTCTTTTTCTCTAAGCATTTATTTCATGGCTTCACAGTATACAGTGTGAATTACCTGCATGGTCTGATACATAGCCACCAGTCGTATGTGCTCCTATATCAATTAAGTTATATAAAGTTAAAATTAAAATTCAAGATCATAAAACAACTGAAAGATATCTACTAGCTACTATTGTATTAGAGCAAATACAGAACATTTTCACCATCACAGACATTTCTGTTGCACAACATGACATCAGATAGTCTGAAATTTCCTCATTAATAGCTTGAAATTAACTTATCAAAAGACCCTAACTTAGACCTTGTGATTCTTTCTTAATCTTAAGTCCGGTGCTTATGTCTTTTTGGTTTGCTTCTATGTGAAAAGAAAGTGAAAGTCACTCAGTCATGTGTGACTCTTTGTGACACCATGGACTGTACAGTCCATGGAATTCTCCAGGCCGGAATACTGGAGTGGATAGCCTTTCCCTTCTCCAGGGATCAAACCCAGGTCTCCCGCATTGCAGATGGATTCTTTACCAGCTGAGCCACAAGGGAAGCCCCAGAATACTGGAGTGGGTAGCCTTTCCCTTCTCGAGTGGATCTTTCCAACCCAGGAATCGAACCAGGGTCTCCTGCATTGCCGGCAAATTCTTTACCAACTGAGCTCTCAGGGAAGCCCTATCGGAATCTCAGAATCCTCCCTGTTCCTAGGCCCTCTCACTGCTGTCCGTTTGCTCGTCTTTACACTAAACCCAGTGCCGTTTTCACTGCATCACTGTTCAGGTCAAGCCCCCCAAGACTTCACATTGTGTCTGAAATCAAGTATCACATCAGCCTACATTTCTCCCTTGACTCCCTGAATTCCTGTCTCATGAACTCTCGACACCTGCCCTACGAGTGCTGTTCTGCTTTTGAAGCCTCACCTGGAGCAGTTCTGTTCCTGTCTCTGTCCCCATATCTGGGGTGCCTGCCCCTTCTTCTCTGTGACTCCAGAGACCTCAAGTGTCCGCCTAGACCTCCCTCAACCCAAGGTCATGTCCTCAAGATGCTCATCTCCTGTGCAGTTTAATTACCTGATATAAATCATTCTTGATAACTCCAGTTAGACTGTAAGCACCCCTAATACAACCTTCACATCTTGTTCTCTGTTTGGATTCCCCATTTTGCCCAGTGCCAGCCTCCTCCTTCTTAAGTCCATAGCACTTGAAGTGCTGAGGTTGTATAAACCATGGGGCAAAGTCAGCACCTTGGACTTCCAGTCATCCCTCTGCTTCCCGTTCCTGACTTGTAAAGTCAGAAGTTGGGCCTAGGCGGTTTCTGCTGGTTCTGTCAGTTCACAATTCTGTAGTTTTGTAAAGTCAGTTTTCTAAGCTGTTTTACTTTTAGGTGCCCTTATACATATGTCATGATAATATCAGCTGACAGATATTGCTGATTTTAACTCACACATCTGGTAAATCTCATGATTGCCGTTTGGCACAGGAACCTTTTACAGCCCTCTCTCAAGGTCTCCTGTTATTCTGTGCTACATGGCACAGATCCATCTAATTTTTCCCAAGCTCAGTGCACAGTGTTGATAATAGAAATGGGAAAGTTTCTTTAAGAAAAGACAATTTCTCCTCTCAGGGAGCTTCCAATTTGTTTGGAAACAGACGTACGAAAATATGGCAATTAATAATCACAATGAAGAGTTGAGGCAAATACCTACTATAGTTCATTGCAACATAGCGGTTCATTGCGTTATTTGTTCTTAATAAAAATGGCTGTGCTATCTTGTGCTTAGGACATTAAATCTTAGCAGTTCTCTAGAACATCTAGGTAAGTGATAGAGTTTCTGTTGGTGGGGTCTGGCCTCAATGCTAAGGGAGTCTGTCCTCCTGAAATTGTTGCTGAATGCTAAAAGCATGGCACAGGGAGAGGCACTTCTCTGTGGCCACAGCGTTTGCTTTGAGTGGAAACACTTGCTGTCTTAATGAACGTTTGACTGCACGCGTCATCAGTAACCATATCCATATGTGCAGAGACAGGCTGGACACCCACAGATGTTAGGAAACATCAGCGATATTTGGTGCTTTATACTCTTAGAGGACGCACGCTTCACCTCACATACTTGTGCACTGACTTTTGATTTTGCTGAACTGAAGGTATCAGAACTGAAATTGAGGGGAGAAACATGGATCTTTCCCTCTTTAAAGGTGTTGTTTTAATCTATTTAGTATATCTTTTTCATGAAGCTGAAAAGGTGAAAATCGGTTTCAGTACAGAGATGTATGCGGGAGAGGCGGGTAGTGCTCTGCCTGTGGGGTGTTGCTGAAGACCGATGTGACCGAGTCTGACCTTGTGGCAGCATTTTTAAATTCAGCTCAGTCTTACACTGTTACCAATTAGAGTGTGAATGACACTAACTAATTAAATTGAAGAAAAGGGTATTCATAAGTGGATGATGTAAACAGAAAATAAAGTTAGCACTTGACACTATGACCACAGGATTTTTTTTTTCCCCAAGAATGAGCTGTGTGGTTAAAGGGTATGTTTAGAGACAAGAAAGACAAAAAGGCATTTGATTGACAAACATGATTTGTAGTTCAATCCATTATGTTTATGCTGTGAAGCCTTGTTCAATGACAGTGCACCACATCCTTCAACTTCATCACAAAGATTCTTTTATGTTGAACTAACATGTCAACTAACTGGTCACACTTTAGAAAACTGAACCCACTTTTATGCTTAGATATATATATATTTCTATATCCAGGGAACCCCAGAACACACTTGAAAGGTGAGATATATAGTCTTAAATGTCATGACCATTGTGTACAACCTATGACAGCAATAAAGTCACATCAACCAGTGGGAAAGCAACATATAGGGATTAAAGGTACCTGAGTCATGAATAGAAAATGATCACTGAAGCATGATATATATTAGTAGCAGAGAACATATGCAGACTGAAAAAGCAGTAAGAAATGAATGCTCCTTAAGTCTGGTGATGAAAAATGGCTAGTGTCTTAAGTCCTGAAGGTAAAGGAGTGATAGTTATTAGAAGTGAAAATGTACCTCAATGGTGCATTAGTCTCTCACTTTTAATGGCTTTTTGGTGCTTTTGGAAGCAGTCACTTACTGTCACGGCCAGTCATTGCAACCAAACACACTGTAATGAATGGTCAGGGAGCTGGTCCCATCGTCCTTTACAATGAAGGGTATGCCAGAGGGAGTCTAGAGATCAGTCACTGATGGAAGCAAAGCAGAGGCGCCCTCAGCTCATATTGAAATGATTGCTGTCCTCGTTGTAGGACAGCGCGTGTCCATCCTCAAATGTTTACATTCACTGTTTGGAGGAAATCTGATGTCTTCTGAAATGAGAGATTTTTTAATGAATGAGAATGTCCGTGAAATCAATTTGCTTCATATAGACCTGTGAATTTGATAGCAACCTTGGGGATTATTTTACCCACCTGGATATTTTGCAGATGGGGAAATAGAGACCTAGAAAAGTTAAGACAGGTGGCTAAGTGAGAAAAAGACAGGGTTTTTGCTTGGACAGACAGGAGATAGAATTTGAACTCTTTTAGACCTATGTGACCTCAAGCAAGTGACTTCACTCCTCTGAGATGTGGCTGCCTGATCTCTAATTGAAGGGATTCTTCTCTAAGTGGGGCTGATACAAGATGCCCATGTTTTAAATAAATGATAGATTTCATGTATGGAAACTCCAGTGAAATCATCACCATGACCAGCAGAAGGCACGTGCACGCTAACCTGTTCCACCCCCTCCCTGCCGACCCCCCACTTCTCCATGGAATGACTCCTCTGTGTTCACTTCTTGTTTACATTTTCTAGAACTGTGTGTAAATGCTACTACATAGTATATACTCTTTTTTGTATGATTTCTTTTGTACAGCAAAATTATTTGGGAATTTTTTCATTGTGCATGTGTGCTAAGTTGCTTCAGCTATATCTGACTCTTTGTGACCCCACGGACTGCAGCCCGCCAGGCTCCTCTGTCCATAGGATTCTCCAGGCAAGAATACTGGAGTGGGTTGTCCTTTCCTTCTCCAGGGGATCTTCCTGACCCAGGGACTGCACCTGTGTCTCTTATGTCTACTGCACTGGCGGGCAGGTTCTTTATCACAAGGGCTCCCTGGGTAGTGTTTATCAAAAATGTATCCCTTTGTATTGCTGAACTCTGTTCTATGATTATAACCATGATCTGTTTTTCCATTCAGCTGTTGTTGATGAACATTTGGGTTGTGTCTAGTTTCTGGTGATAACAAACAGAGCTCCTATGAAATTTTAGGCAAGTCTTCATATGTACATAGATTTCTTTTCTGTGTGTAAATATCTAGAAGTGAAATGACTGGATCATATTTTTTAAAGTTTCCTTTTTAAGAAACTGCAAAGCTATTTTTCTGAGTTCACTGTATCATTATGCATTCCCACCAGGAGTATATGGGGTTCTGGTTGTTCTGTATCCTTTTCAACATTTGATACAATCAGTCTTTTGAATTTTGATGTTCTCCTAAGTGGGTAGTGATATCTTATTAGTGGTCTTAAGATGTATTCCCTAATGACTAATGATGTTGAGCATCTTATCATCTGTTTATTTGCCATTCTTTTATCTTCTTTGATGAAGTATCTGTCCAAATCTTTTGGCCATTAAAAAAAATTGACTAATTTTTGTTTTATAAACATTTATGTGTTATTTATATATTCTGGATCCAAGTATGTTATCTGAAAAAATTTGAAAATATTGTCTCCCTGTCTGAAGATTATCTCAGATCATTTTCTGAACAATAGCCTGCAAAAAAACAAAATTTTAATTGTGATGAAGGCCTGTTTATCAATTTATTCTTTTGTAGATTGTGCTTAGTGTATTACACCTAAGAAATCTTCCCTAACAGTCACAAAAGTGTTCTCATTCATTTTCTTCTAGAAGCCTTGTTTTACGTTTTATATTATGGTCTCCGATCTATTTTGAATCATCTTCTGCGTGTAGCCCAAGGTATGAACCAAAGTTCATTTCTGTTTTGAATATCCAGTTGCTGAAACACCGTTCATTGAGCAAAGCGGTCTAAGCTACTAGGTTTCTGTTGTTGTTTTCTCTTGACTCAAAAGCTCAGCAAGGAGGCTGTGACTGGCCTTCGTGTCTTGGGTCTTTAGTTCCGTGCTAATGACCTCACTTTGCTGCTGAGACGTAGAAGTGAAGTGAAGTTGCTCAGTCGTGTCCGACTCTTTGCGACCCCGTGGACTGTAGCCTACCAGGCTCCTCTGTCCGTGGGATTCTCCCGGGAAGAATGCTGGAGTGGGTTGCCATTTCCTTCTCCAGGGAATCTTCCTGAACCAGGGATCAAACCCAGGTCTCCTGCATTGCAGGCAGACACTTTAACCTCTGAGACATAGAGCTCAGTTTTTAAAAAGGCAGCTCATTTGGTTTTGCATATCCAAACAGTTTTAAAGAAAGAATGGGGGAACAGTCAGCAATAATTAATTAAAAGTTGATAAAAAGTTTTATGTAATAGAATGTTTAGTTCAACTAATGTGTGTGAACTAAATAAAAGCCACTAACTTTTTTGCCAGTTTGCCTTTAATTGGTCTTGTCCATTTTTAATCAGTTGGACTCCTTCATTTATCAGATTCAACCCATCAGGTTATTCATTGTCAATTACTAACGAGTCCTTCCTCAAGGCAAGGCTCACGTGTAAACGTCCTCCACGTCTTGTCTGACAATACATGGCTACCATCTATTGGCACCAGGGGGGCGATGGCCAGTTCCACGGGCCTCTGGGGAGAAAGTGTGTTTCAGAGTCACTTGCTTTATGAGATACTCTCCGTGGACTGGCCACCAGGAAGGTAGGCAGCCTATGATATACCTAAATCCCGATTAACGAAATGCTAAATGATGACATTTTGGATAACAGATACATTGTTTTACTTCCAGTAGCTTCATTTTGAATCATTATGATTAGTATTTTTCTAATAACCATTTTTGCAGTGTGTCTCGACAAAAGAAACTATTTTATCCTTGTGATAATAATAGCAATGACTTAAACATTCCTTGCCATAGGTGAAACACTATTTAAAATACATGCTTCCTCCTGTATATAAAAATGCTACCTGTAACGCACTATCAGTCAGGATCTTAATGTATTTTTCACACAAAAGGAATCTGGATGGACAGTCCTTCTATTTTCTTATCAAGTCCCTTTTGCGGTAATGGTTATCAGACCCTTTTGATAGGACAGTTGTAGACGACTTGAGTGATAGTAATTACACTCATATGAGAGGCTGCCAAGAATGAGAGAGAGTGTGTGGGACTTTTTCCCTGCACATCTTTTTTGCTAAGGTTCCCTTCTCACTTACAGGGACCTGCTGAGGTCACAGGGCACAGCATTTCGAGAAGAATGTTTCCCATGAGGACAGAGAGCGTAGATGATAAGGATAATATAAACTCCCTGCCTAGCTCAGGTTCCCTCGAGGGCACTCTTGTGGGCCCAGTGCCCCCCGCCCCTTGAGTAGGCCCTCCCACACTGTAGGTGCTCAATGTTATCACTGAATAAGTCAATAAAGCATTAATTCAGGTAAAGTGATCGATAAAGTACTTCACATTTGAGACTTTGTTAGCCACACCTCCTCCACCCGCCCCCCTGCCCCCGGACAAAACTCACAATTTTCCCTGCTAATTCCATTGACAGTGACACGTTGGTACAATTTTCTCCCCAGAGCAGGGCTTCCCACTTAGAAACCTGAGCTGGGGGACAACTTTCAACCCCGTTTTGGGAGGAAGGGTCCTAAGCTTCAGAGGATTCTCAGTGAAAGACCTTGGGACAGACCAGAGAGGTTGAACGTCATGGTATAGTGTCGAGACAACTGCACCTTAATTTAAGATAAGGCTTTGAGAGTCTAAACTAATTGAACTAGGTGTAAGGAATATTGTGAAATTCTTGAGCACAGTATTTGTCACCTTTGCACAAAAGCAACGAGAGCCAAAAGGAAAAGAAAGAAAAGGAACATGGGCCAGTCCCTGCCACGGAGAGCAGGGTGGTCTCACTGTGGGCAGGCAGTGCTGGACTCCAGATGCCCAGCCTTGCAGGGGGCCTCAGGGACCCCCCAGCCTCCCTGCACACTGTCACCCACCACTAACGCATCCCCTCCAGCACCCCCACACAAGAACCCACCCACTCACCTTCCTGAACCTGCCCTGGGCCCTCGCCAGCCACCACCCGCCCATGCCCAGTGACCTTTCCTGTACCCTCTGCCTTCCAGCCTGTGTGCCCCACGCACACCAGGTCAGCCCCCAGGACACCCCGTCCTCAGCGTCCCTCTCCACCTCTCCACCGCCCCCCCGCTGTTTCTCTTCTGGGTCCCTGTCTTGCTCTTTAGCCCCGGGTGCCCCCGAGGGTCACGGCATTCATCTCGACACCGTGTGTCCCTCCGCGTCCTGTGACGCTGGATCTGCGGGCCATTCCTGCCTAGTCACCCTGCCTTCCCCCCAGGAGAGCCGTCTGCCCCCACCCTTACCCTCACCCCGTGTGTCTCCCCTGCTCTGGTGCCAGCGGGGCAGCTGGGCATCAGCGCGCCCGCCCCGTCCGCCCTAAGTGTGCCCGTCATCCGCTCCCTGCACTTAACTTACCTGCCTTTTCTTCTTCTCTGACTTCGGGCTGGCCTTTGGTCCCTCGGTTCCACCGGGACATCCCACTAAAGAAAGAAATCGAGTTAAAGCCGACAGCGTGTGACGAGCGTCCCCTGAGGGCTTCCCGTCGTGATGTCTCTTCTGCGCTGAGCGCAGCTCCTCCTCCCCCCGTGGCTGCTTCTCTGCCTCTCCTCCAACACCCATTTGCGTCACTTAAAATTTTATATCCTGAGCTCTCCTCAGACCTGCAGGGTTTCACGTGAAGCTGATTCCGTGAAAACCCACACAGATTCTCCAAGCCATCAAAAGCCTCCCAGCCTCAGCCAATCTAAATATCATTCTTGATTCTAACCCCTGCACCCCCCCCACCCCCCCAACACACACACAGCTGCCAGACCTATTCCTCTAACCTTCCCCGGTGTCACCCGTCCACGCCTACTTGAGAAATCTCAGCACCGTTCTCGGTTCTTCCCTTTCTGATGCCCTGATAATCCATCACTACTTCCTATTGATTCCCTTTCCCAAAGTGTGTCAAATGTTTTCACTTCCCTGCGTCTCTGGGCCATCACCCTGGTTCAAGCCTTTACCGTCTGTTTCTTCAACTACCGTGATCACCTACTGGCTGGTCGCTCATCTCTCTCTCGAGCATATGACAACCCATGGACCACACACAAGCCAGGATGTGCTTACAGCCCTGTCCCCTAAGTGGCTGCTTGTTTCATTAGGGAAAATAATGTAATTTTTCCCTAAGGTCTAGGAAGACCTGAAATTTCCCTTCCTCCCTCTCTCTCAGTCTCCCGCCCTTCCGCAGTCATATTGGCCTCCTCCCTGGCCCTCCCAGTTCAAGGCCTTTGCCCACACCCTTTTCCCTGCCTCCTACCACTCCACCCTTTGCCTTTTTCCTCCTTCAAGTCTCAGCTTTTAAAAGTCTTTAACCATATGCTATTAATATATAAGCCTGGCGCCTGGTCATGGCTCCCTGTTTGCTTTCTTTATACTCCTTGTAGTAGTTTGCAATTATTTGTTAGTTTGTTTGATGGCATCTCTTTAGCAGCAGGAACACTGTCATCTTGCTCACAATTGAATTCTCAGCACATTTCACCGTGTCTGCCAGCACATAGTGGGGACAGGGACCCAAGAAATATCAGTTGCGCTACTTAATGCAAATGTGTATCAGATGAAACCTAGACTTTAGTATTTATGCTGCTATAATTCTTAACTTTTTATTATTGCATGATTTTGTTTATGTTCTCACACACTTAAAAGCATAATGTATTTTAAAACTTAGATATCAGCATGAAATTTACAGGTGATCATAAATCTGTAATGTAATACAGACTGAGTGCTAGCTAACAAACGGAGTTGTTATTTGAATTTTAAAAATGGGGAGGCTTTAATATTTGATAGGCACTGGGTGTACCAGGTTATTGAGCAAGCTAATAGAATTATGATGGATCTGAAATGTGAGGAGAGCATCAGTTCTGTCTTTCCTCTTGGAGGAAACCAAACAGATAAGAGCTCTAACCTAAAGAGAGGTTTACTTATCTCATACGTGTAGGCGTCGATCAAGATTAGGAAAAGTTAATGACTTGAGCAAGAAAATAGACCCCCGTAAATGACATTATTCCAACACTGAATATTTTACATTGTTTGTAAATTGGTTCTGTTGAACCTTTTTTCCTACACATTTCATCAATATGTATTATTTGTGACATTGATATCTCATTGCCAGTGAAAGAAAAATAACTGATGATGTTAGGGAACTTGTGCTCATGTGAGCTCAGTCGTATGTGACTCTTTGCAACCCCAGGGACCGCAGTCCAGCAGGCTCTTCTGTCCATGGAACTTTCCAGGCAAGAATGCTGGAGCGGGTTGCCATTTCCTTCTCCACTAGATCTTCCCGACCCAGGGATCAACCCTGCATCTCTTGCATCTCCTGCTTTAGCAGACAGATTCTTTAGTCCCGAGGCACCTGGGAAACCCAATGTTAGGGAGATCCGTGCTTATTTTTAAACAATATGTGCCTACCCAGAGAGTGACAGTTCCAAATTAAGGTCATCTAAACTTCTTGCAAGTTTTTACTTTTTTCCAGTTGCTATTTATCTGCCTAGTGAAATGCAATCACATCACCTTTTGAGTGACTAACTCTAATATAATCACAGACTTGATGTACCTGGATCTTAATCTTCTGCTTTACGATGGTCACACTAGACTTATTGATTCATCCATTAAATCAATTCAAAGGACAGAATTTTCAATACTGACTTTTAAAATATTAACTCACTTGTGGATTGGCAGGGAAGGAAAAAAACAGTTCTGATACCTCATTTATAGCTATTTGAAATCACCAGCCCTTCCAACTTATTAGTTTCAACAATTATTCAGAAATAGAAGTCAATTAGAAGTCCCAATAGAAAGCATGAAAAGAAATTTCCCTGGGGAATAAATGTGTTACTTGGTCAGGTTGCTAAGTCAATTAAATTACAGCCCATATTTTGCTAAGATTTAAAAACTCTCAACATGTCTATATAATAAGAAAAAAAGGGGGATAGTGCTTTATATATCAGAAGATAAAACAAGTTTGTCCTATCTTAAAAAAAATAAATATGTATAAAATATATACTTGCGCTATTTTCATTAGTGTCCTCTTAATTTAAAACATGCCAGTCAAATTATATTGCTTCAACTAAGATATCCCTCCTTATATTTATAGAAAGGAATTAGCTACCATGCAAACACAGAGACTATAAATTCAGCTTTTATATAAATATGTAGAAACAGTGGGCTTTTAAAAAGATAAAATTAGTTGTTTCTCTCTTACTTTGTTTTCCAGAGTGTTCTAATTTTTAGTTCTTCTGGTGAGACATGCAGGAAAATGGCAGGGAGTGAAGGGATGGTGAAGAGGGGAGAAGATGAGGATTTATAGACCCCATCACCTGAGTTGTTCATAGTGGGAGGCTCCCCAGAGACAGCATCTGAAGAGCGTCAGCCCAGAGACCAGTGGGTTACAGAAAAAACTCAACCCTTCTTTCCACAAACGTCCCACTCATCCTCTGCACTGGCTCCTCAGAAGGATCTAGAATATTCCAGAGCATTACAAGGAAGGGATTATGTTTTTTTCTTGTTCCCTTGGGATGATAAGAGGTACAGATGAAGGAAGGCAGCATAACCACAGGTCCTGGATACAACTTACATTGCTGGAGTCAGACATGGAGAGCGTTCTAATGCATTAGGGTACACCAGGAATCACCTCTTCTTAGAAACCCATCCTGCAAGTAATTACTGTCCTTCCTCCTGGAAACAGGTAAAATGAGATAGACTTAACACGTACAAATGATGTCTTGTTACGTATTTATATGTAAGTAGGACACTGCATACACGAGGATACCCATGTTATATATATATGCACGGCTCCTTGTTTGTCGCTGTGTGGTTAACAGACCGGCACAGCGCCTGGCCTCCCGGGTTTCACAGCGGTCAGAGATGAGCTGTGCCCCTCGAGGCTGGAGGTGCGGTTACCGCCGGCAGGTGGGCCCTGCTGGGTTAATAGGATGCAATCAGAGTTCAGGGCCCACCAGCTCCTGTTCCGCTGTGAAGAGCTGCCCTCTCCCCTCGGTCCTGCCAAGTCTCTCTGCACAAATCTTCTCAGTTCTGCCAAATCTCTCTGCGCAATGGATGGGTTTCCCGGCTGCCTGTTGCTTGTTGGTTTCATGCTTTCTGTCCGTCTTGTCTCGCGCGGTAGCAATTCCCTGGGGCAGGAAGGCCACGGAGCACTTTCACTGCCAGCTTGTGTCTAAAAGTCCTTCAGCAGAACAGCTGTGCCCTCTCCTCTGCTTGCAGGTTAGAGAGGAGGCTTCCGGCTGCGGGAGCCAAAGCAGAGGCTTCCCAGGGGGTAATGAGGCTTCCCAGGGGTAAAGAATCTGCCTGCCAGTGTAGGATACCTGGGTCAGAAGGATCCCCTGGAGGAAATGGCAACCCGCTGCAGTATTCTTCCCTGGAGAATCCTGTGGACAGAGGAGCCTGGTGGGCTACAGCCCATGGGGTCGCAAAGAGTCGGACACGACTGAAGTGACTTGAGCACGCAGGCAAGCAGATGGGGCTTATCTCCGAAGGGAGGGCCTCCAGCCAGCAGCCGCATCCAGCGCTCTGTACCCTTGGCCGCCTCCTTTCACCTTTGCCTTGAATGGACGGCGGAAGAGAACAGGCTCTTAATTAACGATGCCTTCAAACGCTCGAGCAAATGCGCAGCTGGCCTGAGACACAGGCCACCACCACATGCCTTCCCGGTGGCCTGGCGCTGCTCCTGTTCACGGGCCAGGACAGCGCACCCAGCCCTTGAGAGAGGCGAGCTGCTTTCCTGAGCTCCGATCAGAGCCTGGATAAGCGTGTTATGCCAGGCTTTTCTTTACTTTTATGTTATATTCTGGGAGCATAGGAAAGTTTATCATCGGAGTTTCATTTTTATCTACACAAATGTAATACACAGACCAGGAAATGCGAGAGGGTGATTCGGGGTTGGCAAAAAGTAAAGAAGAGAAAGACCTGTCTCCGTCACTCAACTCATACATGTTTTTTTAATTTATTTTTTATTGAAGCATAGCTGATTTACAATGTTGGTTTCTGCTGTCCCGCAAAGTGACTCAGTTATGCATATATATATATGTTATTTTTATATTCTTTTCTATTATGGTTTATGACAGAATACAGAATCTAGTTCCCTGTGTTGTACCATAGGACCTTATTGTTTATCCATCCTGTGTATAATAGTTTACATCTGCTAATTCCAAACTCCCACTCCATTCTTGATACATTTTTATATTTACCAACATTTTGGAATAAATAGATGGTGCCTCTCACTGAAACACATATAGTGTCTCTCTCCATGCATGCATGGGTTGTAGGTGCTTCCTCAAAACTTAGGAAATCGTGTATCATGATGCTCCAGTTCTGCTGTAAAAGAAGACTGGCCCACAGGCGTGTCGTGTCATCCCAGGTTTGAGAGAAGCTGTGTGCTTTTGTGTGCATTTCCTTTCTAAAGCTGCATTCTTCCTAGCGACATCATGATCTCAAAGCTGGGTAATACCCCCGAATAAAATCCCTCCTGAAGATGAGAGCAATAAATCCCCCAAAGAAATCCACATAACCCTTCTCACCCAGGTTATATGCTTCCCATATATTAGCTAAGGATTAGTCTTCAGCCCTTCCACAAAAACCCAGGGAACTCATATGAAGTCACGTTTTTGTTAACTACACGCACACAAGAGCCATTGGAGAATTCCACCAAATTCCATTAAATTCCGGTACTCTGCTCAGTAAATAGCCATGAAAACACCACGGTACTTAGAGCGAACCCTCAGTCCCCTGTGAACACCTTAGATTACAACCGTCTAATTACCATGTTTTGCAGTAACCTAGTGGGACTTCCACAGGTAATTAGAACTCCAGAGCTTTTCCACAGTAATCCAGTAAGGACCTCTTAACTAGAAAGGATTATGTGCTGCTAATATTGTGCCCACGTGTTTTCTGCAGTTAATTGTCTCCATTAATTTTTGGCAGCGCTACAGAATCGCAGCAGCTTCATACACTGTGACACTTCAAGCATCAAGTTGGTACAGATACATTCCCACCACCCCCGTCACGTTCTCTCTCCTCTCTCTCTGCAATTTTTTTCCCCCTAGCAATCAATACCCTGATGAGAAAAAAGAATCTCATATCACTTCAATTACATTTTCTTTATGTGAAATCAGGATGATTTCTGTTCAGCTCCTCTCTGGGTGAGCAGGTAGACATCTAAAGTGGTTGTAGCTTTCACCGTCTCTTACGGAAATCTCAAAAGAGGGGACCGGGAATTGACGACAGTTTCTTCTTTTCCTTGTCTGTTCCAAGCAGCGTTTGCTAAGAGGACACAGACCTTATTTTTTACATTTGAATCTTCACAGTCCAGAACATAGCACATGCTCAATAAATGGACTCAAAAGGCGCTTATTCTGCCAGTACTTTATCTAGAAAGCCCTCAGTCGGTATTTGATGAGTGCGTCCAAATCAACTGAAAAATGCTTGTACAATATGACAAGTGAATTACTAAGCATCAACTGTGAGGACTAGAGTTATGAGTATATTTATGGATGAGATCTTTTTAAGGCAGTCACTTATATCAACTTTAATACTATACGCACATACACATACCCACACAGGTATGAATTCCTTTTACCCCCCTTCCCCACCCAGTTACCACTTACTGGCTCACTGAGTTGATTTCCCTCCATCCCCAATCTTCCTGCCTTTCTCCTTGTCTTTCTCCATATGTGTGTTTGAGCTTTAAGCTGAGGGAGGAGCTGGACATAGACCCAGCCAGTTACCACCTAGTTAGGGGCAAGGACTTGCTTCTTGTGCAAGCAAGCGTCTCTTTCTGCCCCCATGACCAGGTCTCACAGGAGGGTTCAGTGGTGTATTATCAGTTCTGCTCTTGGAGAACCCCTCCCAAAGCTGTCATAGCACACACAGAAGACTATGGTATGACGTAGTGAAAATATCCTGGATTTTACTGGCAAAGAGACTCATTTTTGAATCTTGGCACCACTTTAGAAAATGACTTGGCCTCTCAGTCCACTATTCCAGCCTATTTCATCAGTAAAATCAGGACAGTAATACCCTAGTTCACAGAGAGAATTGTGACAAACAAGGACACGTGGCTGGATCTTGTTGTTGTTCAGTCGCTCAGTCATGTCTGACTCTTTGCGAGCCCATGGACTGCAGCACGCCAGGCTCCTCCGTCCTCCACTATCTCCCAGAGTTTGCACAAACTCTTGTCCATTGAGTCATTGGTGCCATCCAACCATCTCATCCTCTGTCATCCACTTCTTGTCCTGCCTTCAATCTTTCCCAGCATCAGGGTTTTTTCCAGTGAGTCAGCTCTTCATATCAGGTGGCCAAAGGATTTGAGCTTCAGATTCAGCATCATTCCCTTAATGAATACCCAGGACAGATTTCCTTTAGGGTGGACTAGTTTGATCTCCTTGCAGTCCAAGGGACGCTCAAGGGCCTTCTCCAACACCCCAGTTCAAAACCATCAATTCTTCAGTGCTCAGCCTTCTTTATGGTTCACCTCTCACATCCGTACATGACTACTGGAAGAACCATAGTTTTGACTAGACAGACCTCTGCCGGCAAAGTGATGTCTCTGCTTCTGAAGGCACTGTCTAGGTTTATTATAGCTTTCCTTCCAAGGATCTTGGTAGGTTCTTAGTGAACACAGGTTTCTCTATGTGCATTCCAGCCCCAGAATGCCTTTCCTTTGGCAGGTCAGGGACCTTATGATGAAGACCTCTGGTCCCTCCCAGAAGAGGGAAGTGATCCTGATTCTCAGCTTGTGGCCAGAGAAGGGGCTCTGGTTCAGCCTTGCCGTCAAGCACAGACAGGGAGAATTTACAAAATGCCTACCCTCAGCACAATCGTATTACGATCCTAATTGAATACATACCAGGCTGCAGCAATCATGCTTTATGTCTAATTGACTGGAAAATAACCCTCACTTGTTCTTACCATCAGGCTTATGCGGAGACAGCAGACGTCAGCTCATCCCTGAACCCACCTGCAGTCTTCCCTGGCCAGCCCTCTCCCAAGATCTTCCCCTCTTACCTAGAAAGTCCATGACATTGCAGAATCTGTCTCCATATCACACTTTTGAGTGGAGTATTCCCTGTATGCTATTTCACTGCAGTCTGGATTACTAAAGTCAAGATTTGCCCTATCCAAGATCTAAACCTGTGTTCCTCCCATGGTTTCTATTTTCATTTTACTGGCAATTCTACTCTTAGACTCTTGCCTTATTTGTCCCATATTTCTATAGCCATGTATGTATACAATGGATATTTGTTTTTGGTGTTTTTATTGGCATGATTTGTGGAAAGGAAAGGTAGATTGCTCTTACATTGAGGATTTAAGTCTACTACTTCAAAACTAAGGCCTTGAAAGAGGATATCTAGTCAATTTATCAAAACATAAACTTTGAGTAAACAGTTTTTATGATCAAGAGGGAAGTTTTTCTTATTTTTTACCCTTTCAAAATCCAAGGTGGCTTTATTTTGCCACCTTGGATTTTGTAAAAATACTTGACAAGCTGATCCTAAATTTCACCTGATAAATAATCCAGAATATCTGAAACACACTTTAAAATGATGAAAAAAGTTAGAGGACTTGCAGACTCTAACTTCAGAACTTAATACCAGCTATGGTGATCTAGCCAATATGGTGATCGCATACAGACAGACATATAGATCAGCGGAACAAACTGAGAGCTCAAAAATAAATCCTCCTATTTAAGGTAAATTGGTATTCAACAGGGGTGCTATTGGGTTCCCCTGTTAGGAAATACTTCCAGCCTTGCTCAGAACTGTGTATTTTTCCAGGACCCTGGGAAGCCCACCTCCTCCATGAAGTCTGTCCTGACTTCAGATGAAGTCTGCACTGAGGGTGCCCTCTCTCAACCTCAGTTCTACACAAAATCATTTCATTGCTTTGTGTCTCCCAGATCAAATGATCAGTCTTTTTCAGGGAAGAATCAGGGCTCATGTAACTTCTATATTATGAATAATATATTTTTCACGGTTCTCTATGCTTTCAAATCTGAGCTCAGCACTAAAAATCTGAGCTCTGGAATCAGACTAGCTACGTTCCAACACTCCTATGTCCAAATATCATGCAACCACCATTCCACTGCTGCGCGAAACTAGGCACCTTCCTCAGCCATTCTGGGCCTCAACTGTCTCACCTGTCAAGTGGGCACAATACTCACATCTACTGTTGGAGCTCATAGAGACAGGATGAGTGCTTAGAGCGGTGCCTGGCACATTGTGAATTCTTACCAAATGGGGGCTCCTTCTGCTATCACCACTATCCTTGCGTTCGGATGGGTGATTTCAAATGCCGTTGGCTTCAGTTCAGTTCAGTCGCTCAGTCGTGTCTGACTCTTTGCGACCCCATGAATCGCAGCACGCCAGGCCTCGCTGTCCATCACCAACTCCCGGAGTTCACTCAGATTCACATCCATCGAGTCTGTGATGCCATCCAGCCATCTCATCCTCTGTCATCCCCTTCTCCTCCTGCCCCCAATCCCTCCCAGCATCAGAGTCTTTTCCAATGAGTTAACTCTTCGCATGAGGTACCCAAAGTACTGGAGGTTCAGCTTTAGCATCATTCCTTCCAAAGAAATCCCAGGGCTGATCTCCTTCAGAATGGACTCGTTGGATCTCCTTGCAGTCCAAGGGACTCTCAAGAGTCTTCTCCAACACCACAGTTCAAAAGCATCAATTCTTCGGCGCTCAGCTTTCTTCCCAGTCCAACTCTCACATCCATACATGACCACAGGAAAAACCATAGCCTTGACTAGACGGACCTTTGTTGGCAAACTAATGTCTCTGTTTTTCAACATGCTATCTAGGTTGGTCATAACTTTTCTTCCTAGGAGTAAGCATCTTGCAAGTTCATGGCTTTTGTTAAAACCTGAGCTAGAATCACCAGTGGAAGGTACATTTTTCAGACTCATATTTCGTTTAGTCACTTGACAAACTTTATGAAACACCCCTGTCCATATGGCATTTTAGAAGCTGGGATGGTGTGAGGATGTTGATGGGAAGGCCAGGGACTTTGGAGACAGAATTACCAGGACTAAATACTATTTGGGGGATCTTTCTGCCTTGTGGCCAGGCCAGGTAAATCATCCTCTTGGTCATCTTTCCTAATGTCAGGAATATTAATATTATTCCTAATTCAATAATGTATTCCCTAATGAAAGTTAGAAAAAAGGTATGCAGAGCTAGAAATAGCTACTTAATAAGTGGTAGTTTTTTAATTGTAGAAATTGGCCCCGTTGCTTCTCTGTCCTATATCTAATATTACCTCTCACTGTTTTTGTTTGTTTGTTTTTTCAATTTTTGTGATAATTTGGATTGTGGTTCAATCAGCACAAGCAGTTTTTTTTAACCCACCATTCCTATCCTTGCCCCTGGTATGGTTATTTGGAAACGTTAGCACGGAGATCTGAAAGTTTCGGATACAAACTGACTTGTGAGTATCACAGTTTCAGGCTTATCACACCCAATTTGTAAAAAAAATAATAATAAGATAATAAATAATAAAATTAGCCAAGTTATCAAGTGGCTTTAAAGTAAATTTTTAAAAAGCTCACACCTACATACAAATCAATGAAACCCATCATGTATTTTCCCATGAACTGTGAAACAGAAGCTACCCGAACCGGAGGAGACGTACCAGAGAGTGCAAGCTGGCTTCCCGGGGCCCCTCCGAGTTCTCTGCTGTCAGAGGCCTCCAAGGTCATGAGCGAACCAGAGGGCTCTGTAGAACACTGTTTGGTGACCGCCTGTTGAGAGCAGAGAGACCACAGTAAGAAATGTGTGTGCGCCAGTGTGATATTCCTTTCCTGTGGGCCTACCTGCGGCAGGAAGTTTGTTTCTGACCAAGCAGAACTTTGGTCGAACTTCTCAGTGGTAGAATCGCTGCCAGAATTGTATTCTGTTCCAAATGACAGTGTTGGTTACACTCACGCATGCTCATAAGCCGATTTGAACAACAACACGGTTTACCTCGAGAGGGAAAAAGTAGACAGTGAAGAGACAGGACTCTGCCCTGTGTGAACCTGCCTTCCACGCGGCGCAGTGTCCCCACCAGGCTCTGGGCCACAGTCGTCGCTTCTTCTAGCAAATGCTGCCGGTGTGCCCAGAGCACCAAAAAGCGGGAAAGTCTCAGAAGCAGAACTGATTTTAGACCCCAGGCTCTCCTCCCACAAGCCCCGTGACCTTAAGAAGGTGGGCCTGGTCGTCAGACAGAAGAGCTGAGATCTAGCTGAGATCTTGAGCCACGCCTGCACCCTCTGTCTCTTCCTCTCTACAAAAGGCCGTGGATGGCTTTGTCTCTGCGGGCAGGGCCGAGAAGGAAGTGGGCCGACTGGTGAGGGCGCCTCGTAGAGTTCCAGAGACCACCTTGCTTTACCGCTTGGAGTTTTTATCATCAGAAAAGTGAAGAGAGTGGGTCACAAGTGGTTAACCAGGGGCCCTGGGAGCTTGAAACTCTCCTTGAACCTGTGAGGACTTTGCTGAGGGACACCTCTGCTTCTTGCTTCCAAGGTCTTGGGGGTAGTTAAAGGGCACACATGGAGATTGCTGAAATAATGTTTTAAACACAGCTCATCCAGAACACTAGAGAAGGTGAAACGGGAATTATTTAGGGGATGTGTGTGTGCTAAGTCACTTCAGTCGTGTACTACTCTCCACAGCAATACAGACTGTAGCCCGCCAGGCTCCTGTGTCCATGGGATTCTCCAGGTAAGGATACTGGAGCAGGTTGCCATGCCCTCCTCCGGGGGATCTTCCCGAACCAGGGATCGAACCCAAGTCTCTTACATCTCCTGCCTTGGCAGGTGGGTTCTTTACCCCTAGTGGCACCTGGGAAGCCCCTATTTAGGGGAGAGTTCTTATTAACTCGGGATGGTGTAAGTCCTGTTCTTCCCAAGACAAAGAGGTCAAATTAAACAAATCCCGCTGTGTGCTCCACAGTAAGAGCTCCCCAGAGCATTCTCCCCATCACAGTGGTTCTGACGGCTCTGGCCGTGAGCTTCTGGCTCGGTGCTGATATGGAACGAGCAGCCCTCCCAGGTGGGGGTCTTGCTGTCTCTGAGGTGAAGAGCCCAGGCAGTAGCTCTGGAAAGACAGGAGGCCCTGGCAGTGATGTGCCGGCCACACGGACTCTGCCTTCATGCTTTCATCCCTGCTGGCTTGTCCTCCTGAGACTCCACCTTCAGCCTTTGGGGCACCTCCCTTCAGTCTGCTTACTGCGTCTCTGAGATTTTTCATCACAAACTTCTTGTTACCTCTGGAGATGGTTTCTGTTCCCAGACTTCACTTGTAAAGGTTTTTAATCAGGTCCTCAGAGAAACAATTAGATGTCATGACCACTGGATAAATCCCTTGAATTACCCTTACATGCATACAGGCCGTTGGAGAAATCGTCTAATGATTTGACAGATGCTTTTAAGCTTCTCAGAGTAGACAGTCTTCGGAGTGATCTCAAGGATAATGTCAGAAGTCAGGAATCAAGCATGGACCCAGAGAATTGGCTAAATTAAGAGTGAAAGCATATGGCTATAGACCCATGAGCAAATATACTTGGGTAAATTCTGGACTTACGGGGTAGTCATCAACTGTGTGTAAATTTATTCAGTTATTCTTAACCTAGGCTTATATGTATTTTAGAACCCCTGAACTATCAACTCAGTTGACCTAGTGAGGTAATATTTTTTTTTTTTTTCAGATGTAAGCTCTACCTTTTTTCCAGAGATCAGAATGCAGTCTGCCTTGTCTGTTTCTTGATCATACAGGACTATCAGCTGTTTTATTGATAGGTTTTCCTCTTCAGTTGCATCGAAAGTTATTGCACTTCTTTAATGATCAGCAGGTCAAAGGTCTTGAGATGATCCTCTGTGTTTAGTCCTCTGTGAAGCTCAGGCCCTCTGACTGTCCCCACGTTGTCTCACAGTAAAGTTGCCTGCTTGAGCATCAGTCATTTGTTACAGTCGTAAAGCCTGACCTTGATTCAGCTACCACATCCAGTTTCTAAAGTGCCCATTGATACTATGAACAGCCTGTTCAGAAGCCCCACTGGAGAACCTGGGGCTGATCCAGGCCCCCTGCAGGAACAGCAGCTGGCTGGGTGGTCCTCTGTCTGGACCCGGTGATTAGAGAGACTTTCCAGGGTAAACCACCAGAGAAGCCGCTAGGAAGCCTGCAGATCAAAGGACACTGAGGTTGGGCAGGTACCAGTGCTGAGCCACGTGCATAAGGGAAGGAGAAGGGCGTCACCTGAAAAGACAGGGCTGGCGCAGAGCAGGACCACCAGCAGCGCGAGCACCCTGCAGCGCAAGGAGCAGAGGACAGAGGAACCGTCCCAGTTCTGGGCCCTGCAGGACAACCCTGGGCATCCAGGTCCACCTTTCATATTTCAAAAGGGCTTAAAGGAAAGTGTGAGTCTTCCCTGGTGGCTCAGACAGTAAAGAATCTGCCTGAAATGCAGGAGACCCATGGGGTTGGGGAGATCCCCTGGAAAAGGGAATGGCAACCCACTCCAGTATTCTGGCCTGGAGAATTCCATGGACGGGGAGCCTGATCGGCTACAGTTCATGGGGTTGCAAAGAGCTGGACACGGCTGAGCAGCTAACACTTCACACCTTCACTTTCTAAAGGAAAGTGTACAGTTTCCTTTGAGAAGCCTGCACAGTTTAACTGAAATGTCAAGTTGCTTTTGGGCAGAAATTGCATCAACTCAGTCTGATAATTGCGGTTAACTCAGGCTGACCTGAATCCTCATTAATAGTAACATGTGTCTTTGACTTAGAAAATGAGAGGAAGAAAGGAAAAAAGAAGAGAGAAAGAGAGCTAGAGAAAATTACTTATCATTTCTTTGGCAGACAAACATCTTTCAAACACAGTAGTTTGAAAAATGGTGGAAGGGAATGTTGATTTTGAAAGGACTTGAAAGAACTGGTGTAGACTTTCTCCCAGGCTAGTTCAGTTACAGAACAGCTATTGCATGCATGCATGCTAAGTCATTTCAGTCGTGTCTTTGTGACCCCCATGGACTGTAGCCCAACAGGCTCCTCTGTCCATGGGATTCTCCAGGCAAGAATACTGGAGTGGGTTGCCATTTCCTTCTCCGTGGGAATCTTCCTGACCCAGAGATCAAATCCCTGCCTCTAACATCTCCTGCATTGGCAGGTGGGTTCTTGACCACTAGCACCGCCCAGGAAGCCATAGAACAGCTATTATGCCTCTTTAATTTTTGTGATTCAAATAAAAGCTGTAAACTTTACAAATAAAAGAAACTTAATAAGGTACCTTGTTTATTTACAGCTGAAGAAATCCAGACACGGTGAGGTCAGATGAGTTCATTCACACAGAGGTCCTCAGCCATCAGGGTCACCTGATTTCCAGCAGGCACTTTACCTCAACCCAGACCTTCTCAGCTGACAGTTATACACCAATTTCCTACAGTTTTCCTTACATGTTTCTTCTTTGTTAATACTTAGTCAACTTCTGTCTTTAATAGTCAACTTACTAGATTCTCCTTCTAGATACTTGGCAAGGTTGACCGTAGACATTTGCAACCTGTGTCATATTTATGTGGATGAGCACCCAGATTTTTTTATTAATTAATTTATTTTAATTGGAGGCTAATTACTTTACAGTATTGTAGTGGGTTTTGCCATACATTGACATGAATCAGCCATGGGCGTACATGTGTTCCGCATCCTGAACCCCCCTTCCACCTCCCTCCCCATCCCAACCTTCAGGGTCATCCCAGTGTACCAGCCCTGAGCACCCTGCCTCATGCATCGAACCTGGACTGGAGATCCTGTTTCACATATGATAATATACATATTTCAATGCTATTCTCTCAAATCATCCCACCCTCTCCCTCTCTCACAGAGTCCAGAAGACTTCTGTACATCTGTGTCTCTTTTGCTGTCTCACGTACACGGTCATCTCTACCATCTTTCTAAATTCCATATATATACATTAGTATACTGTATTGGTGTTTTTCTTTCTGGCTTACTTCATTCTGTATAATAGGCTCCAGTTTCATCCACCTCATTAGAACTGATTCAAATATATTCTTTGTAATGGCTGAGTAATACTCCATTGTGTATATGGACCACAGCTTTCTTATCCATTCGTCTGCGGACGGACATCTCGGTTGCTTCCATGTCCTGGCTATTATAAACAGGAGCACCCAGACTCATACTTTGGATCCAGATGGGTGGCTGCAGACACAGCCAGCCCGCTCGCCCACCAGGACAGCTCCTCTGCAGCACGAAGGTGGATGTGGTGCTCCAGAAACAGGAAGCACACATTTAACGGAAGCTGCGTCCAAGGCGGTGTCAGGCGTGGCCTCAGAGACCGGCAGCCTCACACCCAGCTCTCCATCAACAGGAAGCACGCATCTAACGGAAGCTGCGTCCAAGGTGGTGTCAGGCACGGCCTCAGAGACCGGCAGCCTCACACCCAGCTCTCCATCAGCCCTGCTTGGCGCTGGGGCCGCAGTTGCCCTGAGCCTCAGTGTGTGTGACAGCTGGTGGCCCCATCCCATGTGGTCCTCGTGCGTTCATTTTTCAGGGACACTTAACCCTTTTCCATGTTAGATTAGAGAAGGTAATGCCATGTCCTTCTCTCCCCTTCAATGGGAGGCCTGTGTCAGGGAATTTTCAGGTTTACAAAAGCTAAGTAAGTCTCTCTCCAATAAGATAAAGGTCGTAAAATGTGAGTTAAGAATATGGAGCGTGGAAAGGCAGTTTGCACAGATGAAGCAAGCATGGCTGGTTCTTCTTAGCAGCGAGTATTGTAATCATCTATTTGCTTGAGTACACCTCAAAATGATGAAGGTTCTTTTTCCCAAAATTAAATTCCTGAGAAAGACACACCTGCTTGGTAATGGGTTATTCCATCTTTTTTGGGTGAAGCTTTAGTGTTACTTTTCAAAGAAAGATTTAAAGCTTTCTTTCTTATTCTTTATATAATAAAATCTTTATATAATAAAAGCTAAAGTGGGGGGATCAGCTGCATTTTAAGAAAAATCTGCTTTCTAATCTCACTTTTGAACTCACTTTTGAACATGAGTCAAATCTTGCATCTGCTATTTCTGATGTTGAAGTCTTATCAAAGAAAGCAGGCCAGATTTACATAGGAGGACTTGTTCAATGTACTTTTTTCAAAAAAATAATTTAGAGGCATGTGAATATGGTCTATCCAAAGTATAAAACTAAGTTAACGGATTACAACATTTAGTATGTGATATATCAGATGTAACAAGCAGTGTTCTTAGATGGTATAGAGCAGTGGTCCCCAGCTCCTGGGCCATGGACCAATACTGCTCCATGGCCTGTTAGGAACTGGGCGACACAGCAGGAGGCGAGTGGCGAGCAAAGCTTCGTCTGTATCTGCAGCCGCTCTCCATCACTCGCATTACCACATTATCACGATGCAACGATTTACAATAGAAACAAAGTGCACAAGAGATGTAACGTGCTTGAATCATCCTGAAACCACCTCCAGCCCCTGCAGTCTGTGGAAAACTGTCTTCCACAAAACCATCCCCGGTGCCCAGAAGGCTGGGGACCCCTGATGTGGCGTGTTCTGACCCTGTCTTCTAGAATGACCTTATGTGTGACCAGCTAGAACTCACACCTGCCCTGAACAGTTATCCTTTTCTTTGGGGGGTGTCACAGGGGGAGGATGCAGTCTCTCCTAGGGCTCTATGGTTTTCTGCATGTTTGAGAAATACTCTAATATTGTAATAGTTAAGAGTTTGGGTTCTGGACTGTCTTGGTTTACAGTCCAAGGCTGTGTAACGTTGCTAGGCTTCACTTTCCACATCTTTGAAATGGCAGTAATAACAGAACTTACCTCCCAGAGTCAGTATAAGGCTTTACTGAGTTAATGTATTTAAAGTATATATACATTTTTCTGGTGCAATGTCAGAGCTCAAAAACATGATCAAATAGTCTTCTCATTCCTTTTGTACCCTTCTCTATCCATATTTTAACTCCTTTGTTAAATTAAGGCTTCTTGAAGTCTTGGATATTCCTAAGAAGTGAACTGAGTCATGTCCGACTCTTTGCAACCCCAACAACTGTAGCCTACCAGCCTTCTCCATCTGTGGGATTTTCCAGGCAGGAGTACTGGAGTGGGTGCCATTGTCCTCGTCGTATATATTCCTAAATAGCTTTCAAATCATTTCTCTCCCTTCATCGTCAGCCTGTGCTCTTCGTTCATTTAGATATTGCCCCTGATTGGGACCCCAGCCTTCCCAAGGGCACTCCCTGCCCTAGTCACTCTATTCTAGTCCCCTCTTGAGGTCCCTTGTTCTGGTCAAGTAATCCCCTAGTGAGAGTCACTCTGTGGCTTTACCTGGCCTTCACGGCAAAGTCCTTATTTCTTTCTCGGGCACACCTGACCCTCACGATCAGCCTCTCTCCTCCCCACTGAGTTTGAACTTGGGCCCCTCACTCCACACCATGCCTCTCTCACCTCCCTTCTCTGTCTTGTCTGCAGATGCCCTCTGAGTCTTCCTGCACCAGACGCCTTCCTCCATGAGTGGTCCACTAGCTATGCCCAGGCAGCTTTTTAATGCTGACTCACACACACACCCGAGCTCCTACTCACAACCAAGCTTTATGAAAGGGCTGTTGAATAGGAAGCCTCAGAGAAACAGAGAAGCCACGTGCTGTAGATCCCGGGTTCTATTAGCTCCAGGCAAGAAAGACCCTGATGCTGGGAAAGACAGAGGGCAAGAGGACAAGGGAGTGACGGAGGATGAGATGGGTGGGTGGCATCACCGACTCAGTGGACATGAGTTTTAGCAAACTCTCGGAGATAGTGAGGGCAGGGAAGCCTGGCATGCTACAGTTCACGGGTTTGCAAAGAGTTGAACACAACTGAACGACTGAACAAGTCTTTACCCAGGGATATCTTGCTAAGGGTATTACAGAAGGAAGACCTCTTTCTCCTAGCAACTCCAGTTGACACAGAGATTAGACCACATGCCAGCCCTGTGGGATAACTTGGAAAAGAGAGTGAGTCAAAGCAGCATGCTCTAACCCCTTCCTCTCAGAAGCACACTGTCACAGAATTCATCACGTCACAGGGCAACCAGTTAGCCGCCAGCACCTAAAGCCCCACCTTACATGCTCTACATCTGTTCTCTCTCCTAATCTCTCCTGGACTTCCTAGCTGGCTCGGTGGTAAAGGATTTGCCTACAATAAAAGAGACACAGGCAGGAGACTCAGGTTCTATCCCTGGCGCGGGAATATCCCCTGGAGAAGGAAGAGCAACCCACTCCAATATCCTTGCCGGGAAAATCCCATGGACAGAGGAACCTGGCAGACTACAGTCCAAGAGGAGGGCAAAAGAGTTGGATGTGACGTAGTGACTAAACAACAACAGCAATCTTCATTGCTGCTCAGAGAGGTAGATAGTCTGAATTCAACAAATAAATAAAGGTGCAAAAAGAGGCATTTGCCAAGATTATAAGCTACAAACAGGAGTGGTCAGATGTCAGCAGAAGTCTGTACGATTCAACACCCCTTTCCCCCTGGTAATCGTTCATTTGAGTATCAGTGTTGGCATCGGACTGAGTTCTCTGACCAGTAGGATTCTGCCTTTCTCTGTATGTTCCCCACACATTTCCCACACATTAGACCTCAGTAAATAGTGAATGAATGAGTCGAATGAGTGAAAAATGGTGAACAGATACATCATTTTATTCCTATCATCCCAGGGAAGGATGTGTTATCTTACATTTCCAAAGCAGATGGTCAAGAAATATTTATTGAGTCAGAATTTTTTTTTGCAAAAGGAAAAATTTTTTAAAGAGGAGGCACATGATAGATTTTTCTTATCTCACTTTTCAGGATAATTATTTTTTAATTCCTTGTGTTTAATTTTTAATTCTTTTTTAATATTTTTGAGAACTACAATTATCTTTTAATTCTTAAAATTTTTTTTTTTTACAAATTTATTTTTGATTGGAGGATAATAGCTTTCCAGTGTGTTGGTTTCTGCCATATGCCAAGGTGAATCAGCCATAAGTCTACATATGTCCCCTCCCTCTTGACCTCCCCCCACCCCTACCCCACCCCAGCCCTCTAGGTTGGCACAGAGCCCCAGGTTGAGCTCTCAGTGCCCATACAGCAGCTTCCGGCGGGCTGGCTGTTTACACATGGTGCTGCTTATATGTCAGCGCTACTCTCTTAGTTCGTCCCAGGCTCTCCTTCCCAGGCTGTGTCCCAAGTCTGTTCTCTATGTTTGCGTCTCTTCCTGCCCTGCAAATAGATTCATTGGTACCATTTTTTTCTAGATAGATACATATGCATTATAGTTATTTTTATGGAGAATAAGAGCCAAATGACACACCATAACAAGAAAGCCAAGGCTAGCATTGGATGGTGAGTCTCCAGGTGATTCGTGAATACTTTTTGTTTATATGTGTTTCCCAAAATTACATTGCATTGTACAACAAAAAAATTTTTTTTCTAAGAAAAGTCTGTTTGCAAGCTTGGGTTTACTTAAAACGACTGCGCTAAAAGGAAAATAATATTGGTGATATCAATGTTCAGACATCACCGTGTTCTATGCATCATTGGGACAGAGGCAGATAGGGAAGACTTTTGTGACAGTTTAGTGAAACTATGAAATGTGTTTATTTCCATCGATAATTTAAGTAGTGGGATTACTTTAGCCATTCAAGTCCCTCTCATCATTTTATCATTTGCTTGGAAGGTGTATTCAGTTCTCTGTGATTTATGAAACATCAGGTGAAAGAACCAACTGTTTGAAAACTTCAACATTAAAATCTCTATGCCAAGAACTTTTCCCTAAATTTGCCTGAATTCCTGGAGAAGTTAGTCATTTGTAAGTCTTGCTGCCTAACAAATTACCATAAATTTAGTGGCTTACATCATGCATTTTTTCCCAGAAGCTAGAGTTGATTTTTATTTAATTCTGTCCGTCTACTGTGTGAATTTGATGATTGTGCTAAATAACACCCAGCATGAGACCTACTCTGAACAAACGGTTGCCTGTGTGATGCTGTACTGGCCACTGGCAGCACAGTGTTACACAGCAGAGTTCTGGAACTTTCCATCTTGCCTGATGAAAACTCCGTACCCTTTGAAAAGTAAGGTCCCACATCACCCTTCCCAAGCCATCATCCTGTTCTCATCAACCACCATTCTGTTCTCTCTCCGACTTCCCTAATTATTTCATATTAGTGGACTCACGCAGTGTTTGTCTTTTTGAGACTGGCTTGTGCCATTCAGCATCATGTCCTCAAGGTTACTCCATGCTGTGCAGCGTGTCAGGGGGTTTCCAGTTTATGGCCGAATAGCATCCCTTGTGTGTGTGCAGCACACTTGTGTATATTCATTCACTTGTCCATGAATAGGTAGGTTGTCTCCACTGTTTGGCTATTGTGATAACCCAGAGGAAATGAAGTCAATTCAACCATATTGCCAAGGATGGGACATTTTCTGTCTTTGGGATAATGCTTTGTTTCAATTAAGCAAACTGAATTACGTTTAGAACTAAATTCTGGACAATTATATCAAGTTGTATGAACAAACATCAGGCTGGAAGTTGAGGGATTTTTTTACCTTCTGGGAGGTTTAGTAGTTACTCCCAAAGTTTACTACCTGTAATATTCTGGTTTATTTTCCCCCCCAGAATGTATATGCAGTAGCCTTTCATGTCTGAAAATTATTCTGCTTGAGTATTACTGTACAACACACCTGGTATAGCAGAACTATCAAATTAGAATTCATAAGCCACAGCCATTTTAACCATAAAAAAATAAAATTTTAAACCTATAAAGGAATTTGTGAGATTATTTTACTCATCTTTTTACTTTTGTTTTTGGATTTTTCCATATAAGGAGAGTCTTTAGACTTTCCCACTAGTTCTAAGACATAAAAATTCATATTGCCCTAAATCAAATTTGGACATATTTTTTTATATAGCTAGTAGAGGTAAAGAGTAACTTTGATATCTTTCTGTTTAATGTCTTTAATAATGAGTCATATATTCAGTGGCTTATATTCATTGTCTTATCAAGTTGATAAAAGTCCACCTGTTTGATCCATAAGCATCATTTTCTCAAGTAGAAGGGCAGCATTAACTGGGAGGCTGCTGTGGCCTGATCATTGGGCTGTTGCTTCATAGTGGGGGACATAAGGGTGACATCAGAGATCACTGTTTGTCCTCCAGAAAATCCACATGAGGCTGATTAGATTTGCACACCACCCGCAGGTGAGGGGAGGACCACACATTGATTTTGTAGGAGACCATGCATGTGGAGGTCAGACTGCACAGACCACCCTGGACAGGTAACCGAGACTCAGATAACCCTGTGATACTCGTGCATCTTTAGATATAATGGATGCTCCTGATGAAGTATATGCCTTTCTCCCAGATCATCATAGTTGTTCACATAAGATATGCATAGACATTTGACATCTGTCTATTCACGGTACACTCTGTGGTCAGTTTCTCTTCCATGCTAATTTTAGCTCCTTGCTTATTCATATTCAGTACTTTTGTTTAATTGGTCCTCCTGTCCAATTGCATTTCTTTGTCTTCGACAATCTTTATTTATCTTTGGAAGAGTCTAATTTCTGATGAAAAGTCCATTCTGTTCATCTTCTAATTTGTCATTTGCATTTCTTCAGTTCAGAGCTCTTTATACGGATCAGCCACATCTGTATTTCCTAAAGCCTTTAAACCTTTTATTAGATAAAACACTCAAAATGCACATAATGTACACAGCACAAGGACTCTATGCTCAAAATGAATGCATTGGTTTAAAAAGATGTATGCCTTATGCTTGTCTTCAAAATAAGTAAATTCGCTTAATGTTACAAGTATAAAATCTTAGCTTAATTTCAGGGAAAGAGTACATGTTTAGAAATGCCTGCAGTTATCATAAACAGTCATGGAGATTTCAAAGTGGCAAAACAGATACCAACCATGTGGTAGGTCTTGCCAATAGTTCGCATTCTTGTTTTCCTATTTTATCCAACAAATGGGTTTTGTCCAAACCCAAACTATGGGCGTGCCCATTGTCTGTGTATTATTCTTGTCACCCTGGGCACACCTCCAATTTTTAACTTCCCTAACAAGAAAACATCCCAGATGCAACCGCCTTAGAGTGGCATTTTTATGACTTTTACCTGGTGCATATTCTATTGTACTTTTTTAACTTGCAAATTTTAGTACCTTATTGTTAATTATAAGCTCATCTTGGCACTTATCACATCTGAGTTGGACATATCAGGGATTCAGGTTAAGGAAGCACTGCACTGAGTTTTTTAATTGAATTAAATGAAAGAGGAGAGTGAAAAGGTTGGCTTAAAGCTCAACATTCAGAAAACGAAGATCATGGCATCTGGTCCCATCACTTCATGGGAAATAGATGGGGAAACAGTAGAAACAGTGTCAGACTTTATCTTTTCAGGCTCCAAAATCACTGCAGATGGTGACTGCAGCCATGAAATTAAAAGACGCTGACTCCTTGGAAGAAAAGTTATGACCAACCTAGATAGTATATTCAAAAGCAGAGACATTACTTTGCCGACTAAGGTCCATCTAGTCAAGGCTATGGTTTTTCCTATGGTCATGTATGGATGTGAGAGTTGGACTGTGAAGAAGGCTGAGCTATGAAGAATTGATGCTTTTGAACTGTGGTGTTGGAGAAGACTCTTGAGAGTCCCTTGGACTGCAAGGAGATCCAACCAGTCCATTCTGAAGGAGATCAACCCTGGGATCTCTTTGGAAGGAATGATGCTAAAGCTGAAGCTCCATTACTTTGGCCACCTCATGCGAAGAGTTGACTCATTGGAAAAGACTCTGATGCTGGGAGGGATTGGGGGCAGGAGGAGAAGGGGACGACCGAGGATGAGATGGCTGGATGGCATCACGGACTTGATGGACGTGAGTCTGGGTGGACTCCGGGAGATGGTGATGGACAGGGAGGCCTGGTGTGCTGCGATTCATGGGGTCGCAAAGAGTCGGACACGACTGAGCGACTGAACCGAACGGAACTGAACTTCACTGAGTTTTTTAATTGAATTAAATGGAATAAGGAATGAAAAATGATCTCAAGATGTAAGGTCTACCGATATAAAATTTCAGTATAGGTCTTAAATTGGTTATTTTTCTACCTGGAGACATTTATCCAACCTAGAATAACCAAACATAATAATGGTTTTGCTTAAAAATACAACTTATCAACCTATTACTTTACCCAAATACACAGAATAAATCTTTCACTTCTTTAATTATTAAGAGAGAAGAATTAGATCCATAAAATTTCATTAAAAGTCAGTATTTTTCTTTAATTTTTTTAATCCTTCTTCTTCTGGTTAGTCACTCAGTCATGTCTGACTCTTTACAACCCCATGGACTGTAACCTGCCAGGTACCTCTGTCCATGGGATTTCCCAGGCAAGAATACTGGAGTGGTTGTCACTTCCTTCTCCAGGTGGTCTTCCCAAGCCAGGGATCTAGCCCACATCTGCATTGGCAGGTGGATTCTTTACTACTAACCATGACAGTTACATGCAAAGCTTTGTTTTCCATTTGGCATTGCCTTGTAGTACTATCCAAGTGGCTGAGCATACAGAAAAGTACAGAAGTCTCCATGAACAATTATCATGCCTTCTTAATTAAAGATCAGTGATACAGTTTCTCAGATTCTTGATCGATTGAGTTGAATTTGAGAATTACAATAGCAAGGTAAATCGTATTTCATGGGAAGAGTTGGACAGAGGAAAAGTAATTGTGCTCTGTTAATTAACTCCTGTTTATCTCTGTCATCCTCACAATTTTTGAGTGTTAGAATTATTTCAGAGGCTTTAGGTATACTTCTAGGTAAACAGCTGTATGTCTCGTTTGACTTCTTACTGGCATAATGCAGAATTCCATGGTCATTCTTCTTGCAGGAGAAGGGCCAGTGAAGAGAGGAGGTGTGCGAAATGGGCAGGAAAGTACATCTTTTATTGAGCACGATGCTTCCCTGCTATTAGGTTTCTGCCTGGCTTGGCCTGATGTTCTGTGAAGAGTAGTATAGCTGGGATCACCTCCGGTTGTTTTACCTCCTTCTTCAGAAATGTGTGTATCATCACCCAATGGGGTGAAGTCCGCCCTCTCCCCTTACTCATGAGGGCATTTCCTGGTTCAAGTGCCTCCTCTCAAATGAATGCTCCACCAGGAGAGAAGCAAATGCACACTTGAAAAAAGTCTCTTTCCTCCCCATTTCTTTGTCTTTAGCCATGAGCATCTATTACTCTGTTGATAGTTTAAATAATATTTAGAATATTTCTCTCAGAAACCTGTATAGAAACGTGCATCCTGGTTGTCCAGACTTAGGCTTTGTTTTCAGTCAGGTGGGGAGAGATGAGAAAGATTTCCTTCAGCTTATCCTCAGCAGGGGGGGAACTGGTCTGCCTGGAGGCCCTGAGACAGGGTTTAGAGAGAACAGCAAGGCTGCTGTGGATGCAGCGCCTTGAGAAAACAGGGAGGTTGATGGAAGGCTTTCCTGGTGGCTCAGCTGGTAAAGAATCCGCCTGCAAGGCAGGAGACCCCAGTTCAATTCCTGGGTTGGGAAGATCCACTGGAGAAGGGATAGGTTACCCACTCCAGTATTCTGGGGCTTCCCTTGTGGCTCAGCTGGTAAAGAATCTGCCTGCAATGCGGGAGAGCTGGGTTCGATCCCTGGGTTGAGAAGATCCCCTGGAGAAGGGAAAGGCTACCCACTCCACTACTCTGGCCTGGAGAATTCCATGAACTGGATAGTCCATGAGGTCACAAACACAAAGAGTCGGACACAACTGAGCGACTTTCACTCACTCACAGATGGAGATGCAAGTTTCACTAAAGAAAGAGCTGCTGTCATTGGTCCCAAACCGGGAATCACAAATTTTCTAGGATTAAAATTTCTCTTTCTCTTACATTTTGATAGATAGAGGGGAAAAATCACTCTCTTAGCTCCACCTGCTGAGACCTAAGAGAAGTTTAAACACATGTACGTTTCCCAAATTGCCAAAAGCTCTGCCAGCATGTGCAGAGTAACTGAATGAACATGCAGCCTCAGGCTTTAACAATGAGCCAAAGGTCTTACCTCTTTTAAAAATTGTATTGGTTTCTTTGGCTGCCTTGGGTCTTCACTGCTCTGTGCGCGCTTGGTGTGGGTGCAGTGAGTGGCAGCTGCTCTCTGGAGGCGCGTGGGCTTCCTATTGTGGTGGCTTCTCTTGCTGCGGAGCAAAAGCTCTACACATGGGCTTAGTGGCCCCGCAGCATGCGGAATCTTCCTGGATCAGGAATCGAACCTGTGTCCCCTGCATTGGCAAGTGGATTCTTAACCACTAGAACCACCAGGGAAGTACAGCCTTCACTCTTAAATCATCAGTGCAGCAAAAATGGGTGGTGGTGGGCATCTTCCTCTAGAATCCCTGAGTCTCCAGTTCTCACTTTATTTAATCATTTAAAAAAGATCTAAGTCTCACAAAATAATAGGTGCAGGGTCATTTTTGGAGTTGCAGAGATTCTTTTCCCCCATTAAGATCTCTTACTATGCAGAGAACGCTTCGTATTAATACATAACAATCCATAAACCCAGTCTTAGAGCTGCTGCTGCTAAGTCGCTTCAGTCGTGTCTGACTCTGTGCGACTCCATAGATGGCAGCCCACCAGGCTCCGCCATCCCTGGGATTCTCCAGACAAGAACACTGGAGTGGGTTGCCATTTCCTTCTCCAATGCATGAAAGTGAAAAGTGAAAGTGAAGTCGCTCAGTCGTGTCCGACTCTTAGCGACCCCATGGACTGCAGCCCACCAGGCTCCCCCATCCCTGGGATTCTCCAGGAAAGAACACTGGAGTGGGTTGCCATTTCCTTCTCCAGTGCATGAAAGTGAAGTCGCTCAGTCGTGTCCGACTCTTAGCGACCCCATGGACTGCAGCCTACCAGGCTCCTCCATCCATGGGATTTTCCAGGCAAGAGTACTGGAGTGGGGTGCCATTGAGGAAAAGCCAAACATTCCGGGTCTTGGTAAGTTACAGAGCATCTGCCAATCTTATGGGAAGCCACTGGCTTCCTTTATCAATGTCATGAAGTCTGTTAGGGCTAAAGGCCTGTGCAGTGACCCATGTTCCAATGCCTGTGTTTCAAAGTGTGAAAGACAGAGGTCATAAAGGGACTTCAGCCTCTCCTTCCCTTTGAAAGAGATCCATCCACGCAGCATATTCACCGTCGGAATCTAAAAGGCCCTAAGATGAGGGACCCGAGTAACAGAGCTAAGACTTTCTCTATAATCAGTTAGATTGTGTTTATTGATCAGTAATTAAGTGTTTGCATATCTTCTTCATCGGGGTGCTTCCAGATTATCCTAGTTATCTGAAAGCAATCCCTTCTCCCACAGGCAACCTAGTCCCTGTTATTGATGAGAGGGATCGCCCAGTGACTGTGGTTGCTCTGCCCAAGGGGACAGAGGTCAAGGGCTTCACCACCTATGTACATGGAGCACTGCCCCCCATCTCTTTCTGCCGTGGAGAAGGCAAGCCTCAGGGTAACAGCAGGGAACCAAAGCATCCACATGGCTGGGAGAGGACTCCTGAGGAGGGAGACTGTCCCCTGGTCCTGCCTTTCTTCAGGACCAGAGAATAGGGCCTCCATTGTGGGGGGGTTGCAACTAACTGGTGGCTGCATGAGCTTTGTGGCCCCAGAGCCGTCTGTGGCCTCCTCTCTGCCTCCTCCTCCTGTGCTGCCCGGGTCCATGGAAGGATCACTGAGCATCGCTCAAAATCAGGCTCACTCACAGGACTCAGGTGAGGAAGAGAATCAGGAAGGCAGGACTAGCCCCGTCTACGATTTAGCAACAATACACCCAGGACAAAAGAAGCCAGCTCTTCAGACGTGGTTTCCGGTTCTCACTAGTTTGGAGGAGCCAAACAAGGATCTAGAACTGAAAGAGCTTCACTGAACTGAAAAGAAATATAAGCTCGGCTTTTGTTTTCATAGTTTCAGATAAATGAGCTGCGGTTCCCGATTGGAGAGCTAGCTGAAATATTAGGCTTCCATCTACCTCTTTTCCCCTCCCGTGTTTCTATTTTATTACTGTCATCTTTATTTTAATGTCTTATATCAAATTTCTCTGCCACAATTTTTCAATTCAGTGGGATATGATCATTTTGAAAGTGTGACTGATCTAGGTCTATTGAAAAGAAGGGTCGTTTGGCTGAACTGATTATTTGTGAATGGTGATTTTAGTATCTGTCTGAAAAGCTGTATTGGAATGATGCTCTCAGAGAGACATTCTTGGATTCGAGGTCACGATGGCCAGTGGGCTCAGTCCTTCACTCGGAGAAGGAACAAGAAGGGGCTCTCACATACAGTAAGCACCTGCCGTGTGGCAGATAACACATCAGGTGCTTTCACACGGGTTACTCTGGCAGCAGACTTCTCTCCACAGGCAGTGAACGAGCCGTCTTTATTATTACCTGCATGTGCTCTATTTATCCGTACCTTCCTTTGGACCTCAGAATCCTTAAAGCAAAGTTTCCAGAGATGTGCTGAATGATATAGCACATCTTTGAATCCACCTAGATGCTGTTTGCACATAGAATAAATGTCATTTCTATTATGTGAAGTGAGCTAGATTTTATATCAACCCCTCTCCTCGGGAATGAGTGTCTCATAGCAGGGACCCAGATTTACAGGTGGAGAATGACGGAGGCCTCAGCCTGACTTTACACTGTCTGATTTGTGAAGCCAAAGCCCTCATCCCAGCTGCGCTCAATACTGCCTCCTTCTAGCATAATGGTCATTGAACGTGCTGAAATAAACCTAGTGTGTTTCATGTGAAAGGAGAGAACTCAGGGCTGCTGCTGCCCTTCTGCTCTGACAGCGTGCAGTAGATCAGAACATCACGAGCAGCAGTCGAGGACTGGAGCTGAGGGGCTTGTCACTGTAGATCGCAGTGGGTGCCAGGATCTTTGCCAAAGCTGCCTTGTCTAATGCTCACTTCAACCTTTGTTCAGTCACTAAGTTGTGTCTGACTCATTGCGACCCCATAGACTGCAGCATTCCAGGCTTCCCTGTCTTCATTATCTCCCAGAGTTTGCTCAAACTCATGTCCATTGAGTCGGTGATGCCATCCAGCCATCTCATCCTCTGTCGTCTCCTTCTCCTCCCACCTTCACTCTTTCCCAGCATCAGGGTCTTTTCAAATAAGTCAGCTCTTTGCATCAGATGGCCAAAGTATTGGAGCTTCAGCTTCAGCATCAGTCCTTCCAATCAATATCCAAAGTTGATTTCCTTTAAGATTGATGGGTTTGATCTCCTTGCTATCCAAGGGACTCTCAAGAGTCTTCTCCAACACAGCAGTTCCAAAGCATCAATTCTTTGGCACTCAGCCTTCTTTATGGTCCAACTCTCACATGACTACTGGAAAAACCATGGCTTTGACTAGACAGACCTTTGTCGGCAAAGTGATGCCCCTACTTTTTAATACACTGTCTAGGTCTGTCATAGGTTTTCTTCTAGAGAGTGTCTTTCAATTTCATGGTTGCAGTCACCATCCACAGTGAATTTGGAGCCCAAGAAAATAAAATCTGCCACTGTTTCCATTATTTTCTCGTTCTATTTCCCATTGAAGTGATGGGACCGGATGCCATGTTAGTGTTTTGAATGTTGAGTTTTAAGCCAGGTTTTTCAACCCTGAGACAGAAGAATTCTGTCCATGGTGTGGGTGAGGAAACTAAGGGTTAAGAGTAACCGATGTTCCTAAGGCCCAGGGCTCAGAAGTCCTAGCACTGGGCTGGGCTCCAGACTCCCCTCCGGAGCCCCGTAGGCTCCCTGCACTGTGCACTCGACGATACAGTTGCCTGTGAATCAGGCGGGGAGGACACGGGGGGCCGTGGGAGCCACGACGGACCTTCTGTGAACACCATTGTTGTCTGTATGAGTTGTGTCTCAACAGATTAAGGCTTTGCCCTGGCTGCCCTTTAGGAAACCATTTTTCCATCTGCCATCTGTGAACCCATTAAATATTTAGCTGATACTGTCTTTGAAGGTAATCGATTCCTTACTTTATCAGGCACCAGCTAATGCAGTTCTTACTCGTATTTGTCCTAAGCCTGCTTCCTTCAATCAATCTAGGATCTGGCGAACTAGTCTGAGGTTACAATATCCCCTGTCTTTCTTTTCAGAGACTTGGATTTCTGGGTTATTGAAATGTCTGTAGTTAAAAATGTTATCCTCTGGACATTTATTCACATTAATTCACATTATTAACATGAACATAATAGGTGATGAATTCCAGTAACTTCTAGACTTCCACCTACTTAACTGGTCCCAGTATTACAAAGGAGAACTCATATTTCTGTATGTGATAGCCATGGAGGAAAAGCATTTTAGTTCAGGCACTATGAAAATTATTATAGTAACTAGAAACCAAATGATATTAGGTGACTAGATAAAGTAAGTCAGGCTTTGGGTGAGTAAAAATTTGAATAGAAATTGGAAATGTAACCAAGAGTGTAATTTTTCAGGACTATAGTTCTCGCTATCATCATAACCACCCTCCCTGGAACATAGGTGGTGCCCAAAAGTATGAATTCTTAGAAAACTTCTCAAGTAGGACCTTCTACAAATGTAAATATGTATCTATTGCTTGTGGTGTGACTATACATATGGGCTTCCCAGGTGGTGCCAGTGGTAAACATCCCAGCTGCCAATGCAGGAGCAGATTCCATCCCTGGGCCGCACGATCCCCTGGGGGAGGGCATGGCAGTCCACTCCAGTGTTCTTGTCTGGAGAATCCCATGGGCAGAGGAGCCTGGCAGGCTGCAGTCCATGGGGCCCACAGAGTTGGACACGACTGAGACAGTTTGGCACGGCACACGCATGCGTGACCAGAGTCTTTCGGTTTCTGTGCTTATGTCTAGTTATCAATTTAGAGGGCTTCTGTGTGCGTGAAAGGTAACATCCCAGATTGCTTTTTTTGCTTGTTTTTCTTTTTAACAATAGCTCTCATTTTTAAAAAATTCTATTATTTATTTTTGGCTGCACTGGGTCTTTGTTGCTTCGTGCAGGCTTTCTCTAGTCGCAGCGAGTGGAGGCTGCTCTCTTCTCTGCGGTTCGTAGCCTTTTCCTTGCGGTGGCGTCTCTTGCTGGGGATCATGGGCTGTAGGGTGTGCGGGCTTCAGTAGCTGCAGGTTTCAGGTTCCAGAGTGCAGGCTCAGTAGTTGTGGCTCTTGGCATAGTTGCCTTTTGGTGTGCGGAATCTTCCTGGACAAGGGATCAAACCTGTGTCCCTTGCCTTGGCAGGCAGACTCCCAACCCCTGGACTACCAGGGAAGTCCCCATATTGCTTTTGGTTTCACATGAAAGGGAGGTACTTGTGCAGCTGCTCCCTCTGTGGTCACAGCAGTAGGATCTGGCAGAGAGGCAACTCTCCCCCGAGTCCGTCCTCCTTATGGGTAGTAAGTTGGCACCCACAGGGCTAGACTTCCCTTCCTCCCTAGGCAAACAGTTTCACTTCCTCCCATGTCACTAAGAGAGAAATGCTATAAAAGCTGCCTCCCTACATTTTCTGCAATGCACAGTCCCAGCGCAGGGAACACAAGGTGAAGTAGACCTCAGAGCTGGGGATTTGTTGGCCAAACCCATTTCTGCTCTCTGGATTCCAACGTTGTGGCGGTGAGGAAGGGCAGCATCCACAGGAGAAAGAGACCCAGCACCTCAGAGCAAGGCGGGGTTGTGCCTGGGCCCGTGGCTGCCCTGCGTGTTTGGAGTCACGTGAGTCAGCCCCCGAGGTGACCAAAGGCCCTGGTGAAAAGTGGCAGACTCGGCCTCACGCAGGCCGTTCATCCCGTTCACATTCATGAGAAACGTGTTCAGCCTTCAGTCCCTCCATCTCCGAGTCCGAACTCCACCACCTGGGGCTGCCCACAGGCCGTGGGTCAGTCTCCTTGCCCCCAACCGCAGCAGTACCTAGGAAGCCAATATTTTCAAGATGGTAAAGCCAGCATAAGCTGTAACTCCCCTCCCAGACAGATCCCTGGACAGAAATGATGATGAAATGGCAGAATGAAAGACAGTGCATGGGGCTTGGCAGGGTAGGTCCTTCGGTCTGGAAAGACCAAAGCCTAGAAAGTGAGTGCAGAAGCTCTCCTAGGACAGTCGGATTAGAGTATAGTGCCCCATAGGCCCCAGGAGACCCTACGGGGAGAAGGCACAGCCATGAATACGAAATTACAGGAGAAGAAAAAAAAAAACTGAGGGCCTTACAGCTCGGTAAAGCTGCTAAACCACACTAGCAATCAAGGGTGTGTGTGTGTGTGTGTGTGTGTGTGCACTTTGAGCATCACCATCTGCCTGTGGGTTCAGCACTGTGGTCATTCAGCTAGGGGGCCCCTTCACACTCAGTCATTCCAGTCGTGTCTGACTCTTTGTGACCCCATGGACTGTAGCCCGCCAGGCTCCTTTGTCTGTGGGATTTTCCAGGCAAGAACACTGGAGTAGGTTGCCATTTCCTTCTCCGTGGGATCTTCTCAACCCAGAACTCCAGCCCGAGTCTCCTACGTCTCTTGCATTGCAGGAATTCTTTACCACTGAGGCATTGGGCATGGCACCGCACAACCCTGAAATCCTGATTCTAATTGGTAGTGGAAATAGGAGACAGATAGATAGGTTAGGGTTAAAATATAAATGTAGCAGCATGCATTTTAAAAATATGATGACAGAAGGACTTGTAATTAAAAGTGCCCTGTTGTGTTGCTTTAATCATGTAGATACCGAATTATCAATGCCTAAATGAGAATTGTTTATAGGAGAAAAAGGGGAGCTTGGTAACGGTCATCTGAGACACGTTTTAAGAGCTAAAGTAGAGGAAAGTCTCCCAAGGTCAGGAGAAAAGACTCATAATTTCGTAACTGAAAAACTGGAAAAATATAAGCCCAAACAGTTCCTTAAACAGGAAATGCAGACAGCTTAATGCCTGATGAAAAGAATGGAACATCATTTTATCTAATTACTGAGAATATGTTTTTATTACCAAGTATTTTTATAAGGCATGTAATATTCCATTTTGTCAAGGGTGTGTGGAATCAGGAAGACCACTGAGTGTATATAAACTTTCTGAGGGAAAATTCGCTGATATATCAAAATCTTTAAGTGCTCATATGTTTGGACCAGCAAATATATTGTGAGGAATTTATCCTAAGAAAATTTCAGACCTGTAAGCAGAATTATGCCCATTTTTGTTATTAAGGCGTTTTTGTAGGTGTGAAGAAGTTGAAGAACAGGTGTTGGACTAACTAGGTTATAATACTCTGTCATGATGAATATTCTGCAGCTATTAATACCTCTTTGTTTTAATAAGTATTTAATCATATGGGATACATTAACTAAATTATATTGTAAAACAATATATATGTTACGAATGCAGTTCTATAAAAATCTACACACAAAAATGCATTAACTATGGTATTTGTGTGCTGGTAGTATTATGAGGGTCTATGCTTCCCTGTTTTTTCAAGTTTTCTGCATAATCAGAAGAGTTTTGGGGTTTTGAGAGGGAGGGATGGATGCTAAGGGTTTATCTGGAACTAGATGGGATTCAGGAAGGTTGACCAGCCCTCTCTGTATCCCCAGGGGTTCTTAGAGGCAAGCGTCCCAGATGAAAAAGGAAGGTGTGACGTTTGGTCCTTTGAAGAGATTTCCTCCCTATCTTGTTGAGTGGAAAAGAACAGCTTCCAAACCAAGTGCTTCTATGATCTCTTTCTAATCCCCTTTCAAAAACTTCTCATCCTTAGCTGAGAGCTGGAGGACAGAGTTCTGCTTAATATGTAACAGCTGAGATCCACACAGAACCTGTCACTGCCCAAGGGGAAGAACTGCATTTGCAGACAGCGATTTTTAAGTCTTCTAACTTTTTCCTATTCACTGAGTGAGCAGGACGACACCAGGGCCCAGGGAAGCAGTGCCTGCGAAGAAGGCAGCAGGTTACTGAGGAGGGAGCGGCTGAGCCGGCTTCACCCAGACCCCGGGTACGTGGGCGCCCCACTCAGTGCTCAGACACTCACATGATAAAACCCACGTAAAGTCTCTAGTATCATTGCACTACATGCAAGACTGCTCTTAGAAGCCTTTTAAAATTTTTCTTTCCTTTTTATTTTTTTTAACAAGTAAATAACCATTGCTTTGTCTTAGAATTTTAGTGTCCTCTGTTTGTATTTTGCATCTCCATTTTTATCCAAGAGAGTAGACTATTGCTTAAATATTGGCACTAGGAAAGATACTGGCAACGCTGTTAGGCTGCCCTTGTGGAAAACACTATATCTGAATATGTATGCTAAATTCACTATAAAAGTAAAGTTTGAAAAATAAAAAAAACCTAAATATACTGTATAAATTCCAGTGAAGTAGACTTTAACACATCATATGAGTCATACAGTGTACAAGTCTTACTTTAAGAGAGATCTCCATTTTATACTTTAACAGTTACATTCCTTACCTTTATCCAGCACATACATAATTGGATAAAAATCTCATTTACTGTTTCTGTTCAGTTAAGGACAGTAACAATGTACATCTGACTCTTGGATGGTCACATTTGAACTGTGTGTGTCCCCTTACATGGCTTTTATTTTTTTTCAACAAATACATGAGCCAAGGTTTGTGGAATCGGAGGATAGAGAATCACAGATATTATCAGTTCAGTTCAGTCAGTTCAGTCGCTCAGTCATGTCCGACTCTTTGCAACCCCGTGAATCGCAGCATGCCAGGCCTCCCTGTTCATCACCAACTCCTGGAGTTCACTCAGACTCACGTCCATCGAGTCCGTGATGCCATCCAGCCATCTCATCCTCGGTCATCCCCTTCTCCTCCTGCCCCCAATCCCTCCCAGCATCAGAGTCTTTTCCAATGAGTCAACTCTTCTCATGAGGTGGCCAAAATACTGGAGTTTTAGCTTTAGCATCATTCCTTCCAAAGAAATCCCAGGGTTGATCTCCTTCAGAATGGACTGGTTGGATCTCCTTGCAGTCCCAGGGACTCTCAAGAGTCTTCTCCAACACCACAGTTCAAAAGCATCAATTCTTTGGCTCTCAGCCTTCTTCACAGTCCAACTCTCACATCCATACATGACCACAGGAAAAACCATACCTTGACTAGACGGACCTTAGTCAGCAAAGTAATGTCTCTGCTTTTGAATATGCTATCTAGGTTGGTCATAACTTTTCTTCCAAGGAGTGAGCATCTTTTAATTTCATGGCTGCAGTCACCATCTGCAGTGATTTTGGAGCCCCCAAAAATAAAGTCTGACACTGTTTCCACTGTTTCCCCATCTATTTGCCATGAAGTGATGGGACCAGATGCCATGATCTTTGTTTTCTGAATGTTGAGCTTTAAGCCAACTTTTTCGCTCTCCTCTTTCACTGTCATCAAGAGGCTTTTTAGTTCCTCTTCACTTTCTGCCATAGGGGTGGTGTCATCTGCATATCTGAGGTTGTTGATATTTCTCCTGGCAATCTTGATTCCAGCTTGTGTTTCTTCCAGCCCAGCGTTTCTCATGATGTACTCTGCATAGAAGTTAAATAAGAAGGGTGACAATATACAGCCTTGACGTACTCCTTTTCCTATTTGGAACCAGTCTGTTGTTCCATGTCCAGTTCTAACCATTGCTTCCTGATCTGCATACAGATTTCTTATAAGGACCAACAAATTCTACCGAGATTTTCAACTGTATAGGGTTGGTTCCCCTAACCCCTGAGTTGTTCTAGAGTGAACTATGTATCTCAAAGTGAGAAATTTTACCAAATCCAAAGGATCTCTGACTATGGATCAAATGCTATCTGACATCTTCATGTTATACATGTAAGTGTGATTACTGACCATAGGGGAAAATGTTTGATATGATTCCTTCTGGAAAATAACCCAAGTCCAGAAGCTTTGGTTAAAAATAGTCAACGTGCATAACAAGTTGGTCTGAAAACTACAATGATGCATAATTAAAACAACAGAGGTTTCTAATGGGCAGTAGTGTTAGGCTTACTGATAACAGTCTTGGTTATGAGCAGAGGGCCTGAGAAGTAATTAGCCTGTCCCGGGAGGTTATCTTACATCGCGAGGTGCTGCCAGAGCCACGTCTCTGCCCTTTAATCAGAGGGGCAAGAGAAGCTTTTCTTTAATCAAGAGAAGCTATTCTCAAATGCCTCCCTGGATGATAGCGTCCGAGGCATAGAAGACCTTCCCTTCAACCACTGAGCAGAGATGAAGACTTGGTCTCATAAAGCGTGTTGTGAGTCCCAGACTGCAGGGCTGGGCATCCTCTGTCTACCTCCCAGAGTTATCATAGCTGTCGCAAAGCATATTTCAAAGTTAAGATGCTGATATAAATACTAATACTGACTTGCCAGCAAGAAGCGGTGAGCAAGAATCAAAATATCCATGCATTCGAAACACCGAACGCCATTCCCTCCCACCTCCCCATGGCCTTGAGCATATCTCTCCTTTACAGTCCTGCTCTGCACTGTCTTGTCACCGGATGGCTTGGGTGCCCTTCTGCCAGGACTGTGACGTCAGGACCCGATGGATCCTAACACAGCATCGCTATCACATTGCTGTGCTATTGGTCTTATAGCCCTGATGATTATCCCAAATGATCCTGTGTTTTTATTCCCATGGTGATGACAGGTCTGTCCCCTACCAGAACAAAAGACGCCTGAGAACAGGACCTTTGGCAGCCAGGCCTGTAACACAGCCTCAGCACACAGAGTCTAGGGCTTGTTAGGGAAGTAACGCACCCTGGGTGTATCCTTCTCTGACTACGGTATAAGATTTTCAGCTTATGGTTCCCTTGTTCAAAAGCCCAAAGTGGTTGCCTGCTGCTTATTCTTTCTAAGCCAGATTTTCTATCAGAAGCCCTCCCCCTAAGCCAGAATTCCCGTGGGCTCTCTGCCTCCCAGACCACCTCCCGATGCCCAGCTCTGCAGTCAGAGATTCACTTTGCACTGTTTTTGCTTCACTGTTGTTGGAACAATATATTTCCTTATGATTGTTCTCAAGCCTTTTCTGCCCAACCAGAGTGAAAAGACCTTAAGTACCTGGACTGTATTTGTTTTCTTCCCTCTCGAGACGCCTTGTACATAAAATCCCTTAAGCACAGTAGGTGCAGCAAGTGCCTGTTGACAGATGGGCTCAGACTCAGCATTTGGGTTTATTTTTTTGTTTGGGAGGAGGAGGTCAACAGGGTTCAGCCTCTAAGAGCATTTTCTCTTCGTACTGCAGCGGTGGTTTTGAAGCTATACCCACAGCAAATTGCCACCCACACAGGAGGAGAAGGGATTTCTGTACATTAAAAAAAAAAATGGCACTGCTGCTTTCAATACAGGCCAGCTATATTTCATGCCAGCTGCAGATGAGAAATAAAGAGAAACAGCAGAGGCCCAGAAAATGCCTCTAGTTCTTGCCCGTTTCTGTATCCCTGGTCAGCACCGACATCCCGCCATAGGGTAATGCTCCAACAGCAGTTACACGAACAGAGCCTCAGAGGCAAGGTCGCTGCTCCCACCGGATGAACCCAGTCTCCTCTGGGTGCGTTTGTGCCTCCCCAGGGGCTCGAGACACAGGGACGCTCAGAGGCCCCTCCAGGTTTAAGGAGAAGAGTTTTCATGAAGAACCAAATTATTCCAGCTAAATCTCTTGGTCTGGACAAAATCTCCTGGTGAGCTTTTTCTTTTTTTAAAAATTTATTTATTTTAATTGGAGGCTAATTACATTACAATATTGTAGTGGTTTTGCCATACATTGACATGAATCAGCCATGGGTGTACATGTGTTCCCCATCCTGAACCCCCCTCCCACCTCCCTCCCCATCCCACCCCTCTGGGTCATCCCAGTGCACCAGCCCTGAGCACCCTGTCTCATGCATCGAACCTGAACTGACGATCTATTTCACATATGATATTATACATGTTTCAATGCTGTGCTCTCAGATTATCCCAATGTCGCCTTCTCCCACAGAGTCCAAAAGACTGTTGTATACATCTGTGTCTCTTTTGCTGTCTTGCATATAGGGTTATCGTTACCATCTCTCTAAATTCCATATATATACATTAGTATACTGTATTGGTGTTTTTCATTCTGACTTACTTCATTCTGTATAATAGGCTCCAGTTTCATCCACCTCATTAGAACTGATTCAAATGTATTCTTTTTAATAGCTGAGTAATACTCCATTGTGTATATGGACCACAGCTTTCATATCCATTCATCTGCTGATGGACATCTAGGTTGCTTCCATGTCCTGGCTATTACAAACAGTGCGGTACACGTATCTCTTTTTAAAGTACAGATCACTAGGCCTCATGCCCAGAGTTTTGTGATTCAGTGTGTCTAGAGAGGAGCTTTGTGATTGGTATTTCTAGGGAATTTCTAGATGGTGCTGATATTGCCAAGAGGAGTCCACCCTTTGAGAACCTCTGCTGGAACAGTTGGCAGAGTGGAATGCCTTGGTGGGTGCAGAAGGGCCTGGGAAGGCTGGGACTGTTTTCCACACCCCTTCCACACCCACTTCCACCAGCCACACCCATCCTAATGGGTGTTCTGGCTCGAAGCACCGGTCCCTGTCAGCGGGCTCTGTACACACATCCACCTCCTCCAATGTGGGGGCAACATCCAAGTCAACTTGTGGTGGTTTAGGGCCTGGGCAATGGTGGTGACCTCTCTGCCACCCCCTTCTGAAGGAGGAATGGTGTCAACTTTCCTTTGGAACTAGCCAGCCAAGTTACCCTATTTCTGTAAAAACTTTGTGGATACCCTTCCTTCAGTGAACAAAGCACTATCATTACTCACCAAATCTCATCTATGTCTAAATGAAAAAGAATTTGTATTATTCATATTAAAAAGTGATACATACTCATTGAATGGAAATACAGCTAAATCCAGAAATACTCATAATCCCACCACCAAGAAAAGGCCACCAGGTAATTGGAGGTATTTTGAGTCACTCTAAAGGTTAGGAAGGCAACAGAATTAATCTGTAGAGTCTGCTAGCCCTGCAGTTCTCCAATTCAAATTCTCTTTGCCTTTTGTGATCTGCTACATCGGAGTGTGTGTTGCCATGGGCAACCTCTTCATATCAGTGAATGACAGGTCCCAGAGCTGCTCCACCTCCAAGAAGGCAAAACTAGAAAAACATCTAATGTGTATATTTTCATAATAGGGACCCTGTAATGTGCCTGAACAGATGTGCCTCTGCTTATAACTGTGGCATTAAAGCCTTCAGCCACATTAAGGGCTAGAAATGTCATCATCTGTGAGTCCTAATGGTTTTACGAAGGAATGTGAAAGTATAATGCTAGATGCTAAAGTTGCTGTATTTGAAAGACATGTGGGCACTTGGAAGTTTATGGTGGGGATTTTCCAAACCCGCAAACACCAGTTTCGAAGATGGAAACGGATATGCGTCTTTGGAGTCACAGCCAAAAACCAACAGGATATCTATCTTGCTTCTGTACTGGGAATAATAGCAGAAGTGCTCACTGCCTATGTTTTTTCATAATGTGTTCACTTATCCATGTATTTCTTTAAGAAATATTCCTTAGGTGTGAGTTAAGTGAGAAGGCTGCCTTTATTTTTCTCTCCTCAGTGTTTGGAGTCTAACATTATATTACCTTGATTTTTGCTACTGTAAATGGAGTCTATGGACACTCCTCCACTTCTGAAAGTCTCCGGATGATGGCTGGGCTCTCTTTACTCACCTCTTCACTGTGTATCTGTGATTCACCAAGGTCATAGTTGCTGGTCTTCTGTTGCTAAAATCAGACCTCAGTGTATTTCACTGTGGTCAAGCCACCGGTGGATCGTTGCATCACAATCTCAGTCTCTCCTTTTAAGATCAAAGTAAATATGAACCGGTGGCTCAGTTGGTAAAGAATCTGCCTGCAATGCAGGAGACCCAGGTTCAATCCCTGGGTTGGGAAGATCCCCTGAAGAAGAATGGCAACCCACTTCAAGAATGGGTATCCTTCAAGAAGATATCCTTGCCTGGAGAATCGCATGGACACAGGGGCCTGGCATGCTGCTGTCCACGGGGTTGCAAAGAGTCTGACACGACTGACCTACTAAGCACACAAATATGAAGAAACCAATGCGAGCAGAACAGCGATGAGCGGGAAGGCCCAAAGAAGAAGAGGAAGGTTAGCCTGCAGAAGAAGAAACATGGTGGAAGCCTGCAAAGGGTAGACTTCATCTGTCATTTCTTATGTTGGAACTTGGATCCCTATGGAAATGGTGTCCAAGTTCTTCCTAAAGGTAATAAGGAAGAGATTCATATTCAAAATAGGTATGAATCTTAGACTGTGCTAAAGCCTTTGACTGTGTGGATCATAACAAACTGTGGAAAGCTCTGAAAGAGATGGGAATACCAGACTGTCTTACTTGTCTCCTGAGAAACCTGTATACAGGTCAAGAAGCAACAGTTACAACCTTGTACTGAAAAGCTGACTAGTTCAGGATTGAGAAAGGAGTACAAGGCTATTTAATGTCACTCTGTTTATTTAACTTAAACGCAGAGCACATCATGCAAAATGCCAGGCTGGATGAGTTACAAGCTGAAATCAACATTTCTGAGAGAAATACCAACAGCCTCAGATATGCGGATAATACCACTCTAATGGCCGAAAGTAAAAAGGAACTAAAGAACCTCTTCATGAGGGGGTGAAGGAGGAGAGTGAAAAAGCTGGCTTAAACTTCAGTATTAAAAAACCTAAGATTATGGCTTCCAGTTCCATCATTTCTTTGCAAATAGGAGGGGGAGAGGTGGAAGCAGTGACAGATTTCCTCTTCCTGGGCTCTGAAATCACTGTGGATGGTGACTGCAGCCATGAAATTAGAAGACGAATGCTTCTTGGCAGAAAAGCTATGCCAAACCTAGACACTGTGTTAAAAAGCAAAGCACCACTTTGCCCACAATGTCCATAGAGTCAAGGCTATGGTCTTTCTAGTAGTCATGTACAAATGTGAGAATTGGACCGAAGGAGGCAGAGCCCTGAAGAACTGATGCTTTTGAAGTGTGGTGCTGGAGAAGACTCTTGAGAACCCAGAGCAAGGAAATAAGTCCTGAATATTCTTTGGAAGGACTGATGCCAAAGCTGAAGTTCCAGTACTTTGGCCACATGTTGCAAAGAGCCGAATGATTTGAAAAGACCCTGATGCTGGGAAAGATTGAAGGCAGGAGGAGAAGGGATGACAAAGGACCGAGGATGGCATCACCAATTCAATGGACGTGAACTTGGGCATACTCCAGGAGATGGTGATGGACAGGAAAGCCTGGCGTGCTGCAGTCCATGGGGTGGCATGATTTGGTGACTGAACAGCAACATGAATCTTCCAACACATGTACCCCAGTGTTCACTGCAGCACTGTTTACAATACCTAGGACATGAAAGCAACCTAGGTGTCCATCAGCAGATGAATGGATAAGGAAGTTGTGGTACACATACACAATGGTGGGCTGCCGTCTATGGGGTCACACAGAGTCAGACACGACTGAAGTGACTTAGCAGCAGCAGCAGCTATAAAAGGGAATGCATTTGAGTCAGTTCTAATGAGGTGGATGAACCCAGAGCCTATCATACAGAGTGAAGTAAATCAGAAAGAAGAATATGAATATTGTATACTGACGCATATGTATGGAATTTAGAAAGACAATGCTGACTGTCACATGCAGGGCAGCAAAGGGGACACGGATGTAAAGATCAGACTTTTGGACTCCGAGAGAAGGTGTGGGTGCGATGATCTGTGAGAATAGCATTGGAACACGTCCATGACCACATGTGAAATAGACGGCATTAGTGGCAAAGAAGCCGCCTGCCAATGCAGGAAATGTAAGAGACATGGGTTCTATCCCTGTGTCTGGAAGATCCGCTGGAGAAGGAGATGGTAACCCTCTCCAGTATCTGTTCCTGGAGAATTCCCTGGACAAAGGAGCCTGGCAGGCTTCATTCCATAGGGTCTCAAAGAGTCTCACCAATTGAAGCAACTTAGCATGCACGCACGCACGCCTCCTTTGATATGTCCTCTACTACGTACGTGTGTGTGTGTGTGTGTGTGGTGTGTGTGTGTGGTGTGTGTGTGTGTGTGTGTGTGTGTGTGTGTGTGTCCTGGAGATGGAAATGGCTACCCACTCCAGTATTCTTGCCTGGAGAATTTTGTGGACAGAGGAGCCTGGCAGGCTACATAGATAGAGAGGCGGTTTGACTATCTTCCCCTGTGTCTAGTTTAAAAAAGTATCCCAAAAGATAGGTTTTGCAATTTCTTATCATGCTTGTCTTTTAGACAATGGATATTAGAAATATTCTTTCTCCATGTCTCCTTCTGGATAAAATAAGTGAAAGAAAGAAAGAGGGAGGGCTAAAGGCAGGAGGGAGAGGAGAGGGAGAAAGGGAACCTGTCTGTAGCTATGGGGAGCTAGACGCTGCCCCATTCCTTTCTCTGCCTTGCGTAGATGGAGCCAGGTGGTCAGCCAGCTTCGGCCTCTTGGCAGTCTTGCCCAGAACAGTAACACAGAAGAGGAATATGATTAGAGCTGTTAGCAGAAGCCTGTCTGATCAGTCGTTCCCAGAATGTCTGTACTCTCTTAGGACAGTGAACCATACCCCCCTCCAACACACACACACACACTCACTCACTCACTCACTCCACACTTTGATTCTTGGCTTGACAGAGAGGATATCAAAGAAAAGAAGCAAAGATATATATAGCTATTGTTTTATTTTTAAAGGTGAGACAGGACATCTAGCTTTCTTTTTCCAAGGGATGGATGAATTGAACAATTGGCAAAACTTCATGGAGAAACATTTCATTTTTTCTTGCAGATGTTTGATTTCAATCATCTGCACACATGGTATCTTTAGGGTAAAATATATGCAAACACCAGTCTTCTGAACTGAGTTGAGCTTAATCATGGGAGCCATTTAATCAGCAGCCCACCCAGAAAACTAATTGAAATCTAATAACCTCCACAAAGTATCGACTGCTTAGTAAGAATAATCATTTTACTTAGAAGGAATAACTTTTCTAATGTATTTGCTTTACTACAAAATTAATTATGTTGTAATTTATCCCAATGACAATTAAAGTATCTTGCAATTTTTGGTTTTTAGAGTTGATTTTTATTCATCCTTAAACTTTATCTTTGATATCTCACATAGAGAATTCTTGTAAAAGGCTTAATACTTAATGCATGGAAATCCTGAGTGATTTTAGAAGAAAATTTGACATTTAATGGAGATAGCAAATCAAATACAATAAATTAAAAGAAATAGCCAGGGAAGCATTTGGCTTCTGAAGTTAAGGATTTTATCATCTCTGCTCTTCACTCAAATTATTGAGTCTTGTGATTTAATATTAATCAAACTAAATGCATGCTTATTGACCCAAGGTGCTCATTTTAAAATATAGCATTTGTACACTTAGAGCAAAGATTAGAGTTTCACTCCAAGGCTGAATTTAGTAACAGAGAGCCCACTCAGGAGCCTTAGTTCTCATCTTGGTACAGTAGGGGATAACCATATGGACGAAGGGCTTCCCTGGTGCTCAGTAGTAAGAATATGCCTATCAATGCAGGAGACACAGGTTTGATCCCTGGGTCAGGAAGATTCCCTGGAGAAAGAAATGGCAACCCACTCCGGTATTCTTGCCTGGAGAACCCCATGGACAGAGGAGCCTGGTGGGCTACAGTCTGTGAAGTTACAAAGAGTCAGATATGACTGAACACACACACATTTTGAGGAAGAAACCAAGTATGTTTGGTTTCTTTATACTCTTTCTTTAAACAACAGAGCTTCCTTGCACATACAATTAAAACTAATTCAAATAACTACTTGATTCTAATAAATTTACTTTTGAGCAGAAATAAAAAGATGCTGGCTGACAACTTGGATGACAGTTATTTTTATTAAAACATTTAAAATTATATCTCCAGTTAAAGTGAGATGCTTTAAATTATTCTTGGAAAGCCAGCGTAGACACTTTACAGTCGTAGCAGAGATTACCATTTCCAACAGCATTTGAATTACTGTTTGATTTTTAAGACATATTATTACCTCTTGGAATGTTGTTTTATAAATGCCACTTTATCCCTGCCTCAATCTTTATTTTAAATTTTTTTTAATTTTTAATTTTTTTTTTGGCCATACCACGAGGCTTGGGGGATCTTAGGTTCCCAACCAGCGATTGAACCCTGGCCCCACCAGTGAAAGTGCAGAGTCCTAAGCACTGGACCACCAAGAAATTCCCTACCTCAACCTTTAGAATTGAGATGTCCAGTTGTGTAGCCTCTAGTCGTATTTAGCTATTGACATTTAAATGCAGATTAATTAATTTAAATTAAATATTGAAAGTCGGATGGCCGCTGGGTGGGACTTGTAGATGTGCGGTGTTCCTCTGTTACTCAAAGTTCTTTGGGCAAGTGGAGCTTTGGATTGTTCAGTTTCTCAAGGGCAGAGACTGGACTTCACTTGGATTGTTCGTCGTCCAGCCCTGCCCTTGGCCTTCCCAGTAAGCACAGCATCCTTCAAAGCTGCATGGGCGCTGCGGACTTCACTACTTACAGGCAGACTTCATTTTCCCTTTGTAATGAAGCTGATGTCTGCCTAACACAGTTGTTCTAATGGCTGAGTGAGATCTTTCATGGCTTGAAATCTGAAGGACAGGAAGGGGTCTTTGTGCACTAGCCGCTATTGTTTCTGCAGTTGCTTATAAAACTTATTTGGTGAAAGAATGGACAAGTCCAGAAACATCCCCAACCCCAAAATACACACAAAATCTTCCAATTTTCTGTTATTTTTCTCTTTTTATTCTAAAAAAACCCAAATATTCAAAACTAAGTAATTGGGGTGGACATACAATAGAAAAAAATAGTGTTTATTTGTGATATTTTACTACCTGATTCATTTCAAAGTTACATAATTCCACTAAAGAAAAATATAAAAATACTAGAATAGTAATTGTAAAATAAATGGCCCTCTTCCCCTCCCTTTCCCATCAGACACAGCCATTTTAGTTTTTTTATTTCAATGTGAAACTCCAATACTTTGGCCACCTCATGCGAAGAGTTCACTTTGGCCACCTCATGCGAAGAGTTGACTCATTGGAAAAGACTCTGATGCTGGGAGGGATTGGGGGCAGGAGAAGAAGGGGACGACAGAGGATGAGATGGCTGGATGGCATCACTGACTCGATGGACGCGAGACTGAGTGAACTCCGGGAGTTGATGATGGACAGGGAGGCCTGGCGTGCTGCGATTCATGGGGTCGCAAAGACTCGGAGATGACTGAGCGACTGAACTGAACAGAACTGATAAGCTAAAACATAGCTTGTGCATGCTCAAAGTAAAAGTTCATATTCTATTCCTTTCACTAAACCATTCTATTATTAGAATTGTTCTACATTATTAGGAAAAAAATCATTTATTCGCTTACAGTAGAAATGGACATTTTTGTGACAAATGCTAGGTACAATTTTAGACATTTTTAAAATATATTATTGTATGAAGGTAAAATATTTCAAAAAATGGAATATATGTTATCTACTTAACTTTTTAAGTCTATGGGATTGCAGAGTTGGACACGACTGAGCAACTAACACTTTCACTTTTCTCAATTTTTTAATGAATATTTATATTATTTTTAGATTTTTTTAGAGAAGAACATTATTCTTAAAGTACTTCTAATCTACAATTGTAAGAGCAAGTAGCCAACAGAGTCCTTACTAATTTATTTTCAGTTTGAATCCAATAGGAAAAGTCCTTACTTAGATAAAACAAAGCAGCAACCCATGACAAAGGTGTCAAGAAAAAAGACCCATCCATTATCATATTGCAGAATAACTAGATCACTGAAATTCAGGTTGTGATTTCACAAAAGAGAAAAAAAAAATACCTGTTAAAATCCAAAATCACCTATAAATATGTTGTTGAAGCATATTGGATATAAAAATCTCTAACCCACTAAGATTTCAGGGATACTACTAAGAACAGTGAATTTTTATGCTAATTAAATTACTGCTGTACAAAGTGTGACATTTTAAAACACCTGTTTAGTGTATTTGTTATGCTGAAAATGTAAAAATAACAGTTCAATGTAGAGTATCTAAGAGCAATCCATATACCTGAATGTCCATATAGCATTATAAATTTTAAAAAGCATTCCTTTAATATTGGAGAAAGAGATTTTTCATTAACTCCCGAGAGACCACTTGTTTACTGACTGTTGTTCTTTCACCAGACCATATGACAGTCCCTTAATGCCCAATTATGATATACTCTATTGATTGCAGAAGCCATGACCCACTTGGAATTAATCTCCACCTTTCTCTTATAACCATACAGATTTATTAATCTTAGCCACCTTCCATTTTATTGCCAACATTGAAATATGTAAATGACAAGTAACCACATTTCCAAGGGTTCTTTTTTAAGAAGGTAGCATGGCATTCCCCTGGAAATTAACCACAATGTTAAAGTTGATATATATTAGGCCTAAACAATCTACTATTGTTTTGTAGCTACCAAACACATCTATTAGACTAACAGGTAAACATGAATAGTTTAAAGGTTTATGAGAAATACATGATAACCATGGTTTGGAGAGTTAAAACTTCTATAATTTTTCACTACAGTTTTTCTAAAGATATATTTTTGTCTTTTCTAATTACTGTGAAATAACATTTAAAAGGTTTCTCTTTCTGGCTGTTTTAATATTTTTTCAAAGTATGAGCAGCATAAATGATCCACCTGGAATACTACAAGTGTAGATTAGAATGCACCTCTTTTCTCCTTGTGTCTTTCACTTGTTGATTTCTTCCTACGTGGTTGTCTAGTCCCAGAACACGAATAAGGTACCCTTGATGTAATTGAGAAGCAGGTGGCAGCTTAAGGAAGTTTCACTGTGCATCTAAGAAGCATTTTGAGAGCAGTGAAGCCAGGGTTGATGGGAGCACTTTGGTTTGGTGCGTGACCCCTGAGGCCAAAGACAGTGACCTCAAAGAGATGACTCCTGAACTAAGTCCTGAAAGAATAGGATTCTGCAGGGGTAGGGCAAGGGCAAGGTGAAAGAGGGGGTGGGGAGCTGCTGATAGTCCACTGGCTGAAGTCCAGAGAGTGAGGCAGCTGTCATGCAGAGACGCTGGGGTAGAGAGGAATCAAGCCAGGCTACCAGGCTTTCCCTGGTAGCTCAGTTGGTAAAGAATCCGCCTGCAATGCAGGAGACCAAGCTTCCATTCCTGGGTGTGGAAAATCCCCTGCAGAAGGAAATGGCAACCCACTCCAGCATTCTTGCCTGGAGATTCCCATGGAGAGAGGAGCCTGGCGGGCTACAGTCCACAGGGTCGCAAAGGGACACGACTTAGCGACTAAACCACCACCACCAGGCTTTGAAGAGCAGCCAGGTGAATTCAGGTACCAGTCTCTGGATTCGAGAAGCCTTCAGGATGTGTGCAGCAAAGGCTTCTAGAGATCAGATTTGCCTGATAGGAAAGCAGCTGGAGAATGGCCCCGAGGTGAGCTGTGACTGCTGACCCTTCTTCTCCAGTGACACACATCTAGCCCGTGTCCATTCCAGGGAGACTGTGTTCTGTGTCAGGAAGCTCATCAATATTCAGAAATCGAAGACTGCTTTGAGGTGGCTCACAGAAATATTTGAACTATTTGGGATTTCAATATTGCAAAGCAAAGACTAAGTAAAGGGGGTACTGTGTCTACCATGACAGACCAGAAGAGCGTCTTTAGATGGAAAAAGCCCTTCCTGATGGCCCTTGAACGACCTCGTGAAATCTTCTAATTAAAGATTAATACACTGAGAAAGGGTGGTTAAAAGTGGGCAAACTAGACGGGTAGGATTTAGGATGTGGATACTGAGAGGAAGACGAAAGTGCAGAGATCTACACAGATGCAGAGAATGGACACGTGTAGACACAGCAAGGGAAGGAGGGGGGGCGAATGGAGAAAGTAGCTCTGACGTGTATACACGCTCATGTGTGAGACAGATGGCTGGTGGGCAGCTGCTGTGTAACCCAGGGAGCCCAGCCTGGCGCTCTGGGATGACCTAGAGGAATGGGATGGCGGAGGGGAAGGAGGCTGTATGTGTATATGCTTCACACGTACATGAAGGAGTGTTGTATACTTATGGCTGATTCCCATTGTTGTACGGCAGAACCCCTCACAGCATTTAAAGCAATGTTCCTCTAATTAAAAATAAACTTACCTTAAAAAAAAAAAGCCTTATGTGAAATCCCCACCCCCCAAGAAAAGCAGGACTTGAAATGTATCTTGAAATGTTGGTGTCTAAATTAAAGTGAAATAGGCACTTTTGGCAACCATCATCAACATCATTACCTTGGATAAAGTTGTTAGGCATATTTTGTGCATACAGATCGCATTGATCAACAGTAGTTAATATAGACCTATAACTGTCAAGATTTGTTTAGGATATTGTTCAGTGATTTAGAAGTTTATAATAGATTGAAAACAAGAAAAACCATGGATGATATAACAAGGGGGGAGAATCATTTCTTAGAGATATTCTTTAATTTCTTTGAAAAGGCTATACTTTAAATACATTGTTTGCCAGCATTCCACAGTTTAGGCACAAAAAACCCAGCAACTTTATTTTTGTGTTTTGTTTCTTCCAAGATATTCTGAGATCTAAAGTATTAAGGACATCACCTCCCAGTTGCCTCCAAATGGCAGGGACTGCAAATAATGGAAACTGTGTTTCAAAATTGAAAAAGACAGACGTCTCTGCTTGAGGCTGAATAATGCTGCAGTTTAATCCATGGGAAGAACTCTTTCCCACACAGAGAGCAAATTGTAGGGACAGTTAGACTATCAAGAAGAGTCTGCTGTGATGCTTTTCTACTTTGATTACTTCAGTTCCTGTTACCTTTCTTAACCATTTCGAGATCAACATGTGCCCTTACAGCAGTGATAAACTTGGACAAGATTTGCATAATAAATCTCAAGAGTTTCTTCTCCCAAATTTATTTTTATATGCTGCATCCATACAGACAAACAAACAAACTGCCAGGCATTTAGCTCCTGCACAGTAGTCATTCAACCAACCCCCATCATCTGAAATATTACCTTTGTTAGAATTTCTCTGGGGGTCCCAAATTGGATGCTTGAGTAAGATACACCAATACACTAATGCCAAGCTCAGGAAGCCTACATGTATTGGCAATCTTACCTTCAAAATGTCCTTATCCTAAAACTCTACACGGAAGCAGTTCTTAGGATCAAAATGTCCTCTTTTGGTGCAAATGCTCAATAAGAGAGTTGATCACTTATTTTGAACTTTTTGTATTATTCTCAGGGGCAATAAATGAATGTTTTGTTCTGTTTTAATCAGAAACATCCTTATATTTTCTCCAGGTAAATGGAGAAATTATAGATTCTAACAGTCAGATTCATTCTCTCTTTTTCATATCAAGTCCCCAGTCAGAATAGATCAAGTAAGTTATACTCCACAGGAATACTGGATAGAAAACGGGTAAATAAAATGCAGTGGGGCAAAGACCTGTAGGAAAAGTTCAGGGGTCAAATGTCAGAGTCACTTAAGGAAAACTTTAATGGGAGAAATACTAGACTTTCCCAAGAAAAGAATATGCAAGTGAGACCCAAAAGGGTATGCAGAAATTAGCCAGGAGGAAAGAGAACAGAAGGTTTTCCAGAAATAGAAAATTCCTAATAAAAAAGACTCAAGTATCTAAAGTGAAATATGGTGCAATGAGGGAATTCAGAAGAGTTAGTTTAGCTGGGCATCAGATTTCAGGGGAGAGCCTGGGAGGTCAGCAGGAGCTGAACCTGCACTGTAATTATAAAAAGAAGATAGAAAAAAAGTGTGTGCAGGCCATAGAGAACGTGGGGTCTTAGTGAGGAAACCAGCAGTGAGGTGGGAGCTTGTGATGCCAGCACAGATGGAAACCAAAGGAAGAGAAAGTGGGTCACAGAAGACTAGGAAGACCCGTGACTGCAGACCTCTCGGGCAAACCAATATGCTTCTAATAACAGCTTCTAAAGCTTTCCAACTCATTCACAACTGTAGGTAATGGAGGAGAGGGAAAATTGAGAGATGGTATAATTTTGAAACAACTTCATTGAGGTAACTGTGCATTAAAAAGTGTACAATCTGTTAAGTTTTAACATACATGCACACCTATGAAATCACCATCACAGTCAAGATAATGAACATTTCCTCCACCTCCATATGTTTACTCATTCCCATCTGTAATCTCTTCATCCTAAGAGTTCCTCCCTTCTAGCAACCACTGATGCTTTTTGTCAACCCTATAGACTGCTTTGTGGGGCTTCCCAGGTGGCCACCTACCAATGCAGGATACCTAAGATACAAGGGTTCGATCCCTGGGTCGGAGGATCCCCTGGAGGAGGGCGTGGCAACCCACTCCAGTATTCTTGCCTGGAGAATCCCATGGACAGAGGAGCCCAGCAGGCTACCGGCCATAGCGTCACACAGAGTCGGACACGACTGAGTGACTGAGCACATAGATTGCTTTGCACTTCCTAAAATTTTATGTAATAGTACGTATATTTTTTTGCCTGGCTTCTTACCCTGTGAATAATTATATAATTATATTGAGATATGTGTTGTTTTCATTTAATCGCTCAGTTGTGTCCAACTCTTGCTACCCCCATGGCCTGTAGCCCACCAGGCTCCTCTCTCCATGGAATTTCCCAGGCAAATGGGTTGCCATTTCCTCCTCCAGGGGATCTTCCCAACCCAAGGATCAAATCTGCATCTCCTGGATTGGCAGGCGGATTCTTTACCACTGAGCCACCAGGGAAGTATATGTCACTGGTGGTGTTATTAAGATTATCCATATTGTAACACGTCAATAGTTCATACCTCTTTATTCATCCCATTTATATCACAGTCTGTTATCCATCGACCTGTTGGTGGACATTTAGGTCAATCCCTGTTTGAGACTATTAAAAATAAAACTATTATGGGTATTCATGTATAAATTTTTAGGAATATGTGCTTTAATATCTGTTGAGTAAATACTTGGGAATGGAATAGCTGGTTGTATGGTAAACATTTTAACTTTTTAAGAAACTACCAAACGTTTTTCAGACATAGTTGTACTATTTTACATTGTCATCAGCAGCATATGAGATGCCAGTTCCTCTACATCTTTGTCAACACTTAGTCGATTAAATTTCAGTTATTCTAGTTGGTATGTGGCAGTACCCATTGTATTTTTAATTTGCATTTACCCAATAACTAAGGATGGTAAGCATCTTTTCATGTGCTTATTTTCCATCATTATATCTTCTCTGAAAAAGTAGCCTTTCAAATATTTTGTCATTTTTTTAATGGGATTGTTTAATTATTGACTTTTGAGTCATTTCTACATTCTAGTTACATGTTCCTTAGTAGATTGATAAAAATATTTTCTCTCAGTGTATGGCTTATCTTTTTAGTTTTCTTAAGCAAAGTTTTCTTTAGTTTTCAGGGAGAAGCTGTTTTAAATCTAATGAGGTCCAATTCATTAATTTGTTCTTTCACTGTGGCTCATGCTTTTGGTGTTATAGCTAAGAAATCTTTGACTAAGCCAAGGTGACAAGCTTTTTCTCTACTTTTTTTCTTTTAGAAATTTTATAGATTAAAGTTTTACATTTAGGTCTATTATCTATTTTGTGCTCATTGATATGGATCAAAGTTTATGTGCGTATGGATATCAAATTATTTCAGCACCATTTGTTGAATAGACTATTCTTTCTCAACTAAATTGCCTTCATATCTTTGTCAAAAAGCAGTTTTCTACGTGTGAGTGTCCATGTGAACTTTCTATCTTATTTCATTGATCTATTGTCTATCTTACACCAAAGCCATAGCATCTTGATTGACTTTATAGTAAGTCTTGAAGGCAGAAGTGTTTGTTATGCAAATTTGTTCTTTTATTAAAATATTTTACCTATTTTGATACTTTGCATTTTCATGTAAACTTTAGAATCAATTATCAATTATTCACCAAACAAAAAAAAAAAGCTAGTGGATATTTTCACTGGGATTGTGTTGAATCCATAGATTAATTTGGGTAAAATCAACATCCTCACCATATCATTTCTCTTTACTCACATGAAAGGTATATCATTCCATTTATTAAGATACTCGTTAAGTAATCAAGTAATATTTTAATGTCTTTGTGTGCTAATTCTAATGTGTCAATTGTAGCTTCATTTATTATGGACTGTGTTTTCCTGCTTGTTTATATGCCTGGTCATCTTTGTCTGGATGGCCAATATTGTGAATTTTAAGATAGCTTTGTATTTCTATAAATATTCTTCAGATTTTTTTTCCTGGAGTGCCATTAATTTATTTAGAAATATTTTGATCCCCCTTTATCTTGAGTTTATGATTTGCCAGAGGGGTTCTAGCTAGTTCTAGCTAGTTGCATGGCCTAGGATCAGGTATTCCCCATTACTAGAGTTGGTCCAGTCTGGATGATGCAGACACCGTTCCGTCATCCTTTCGGCTGGCTCTTTTCTTTGGTAGTTTCCTCACGTCCATGTGCTCATCCACACGCAGGTGAATACCCAAGGGGACCCTCCAGTGTTCTCTCTCAAAGCAGTTCTTCCGTCACTGTGACTCCGTTCTGAGAACTCTGGGCTCTGTGTTGTCCCCAAACCTTCAGCTACATCTTGATTCAAGAACTCATGTGATTTCCACATGGATTTCCCTTCCTGAGTTTCAGCCCTGTAACTCTCCAGGCAGCCAGCTCAGCTGCCAGTAAGGCCACCTATTTGGGGCTCATTTCTCAGGGGTCACTACCTTACACTACTTGATATATTATGTCTTGGAAAACATTATTTTTAATTTATTTTGTGTGTGTGTGTGTGTGTGTGTGTGTTTTTTTTCAAAACAGAGGATATATCTAGTCCCTGTTACTCCCTCTTGACCAAGAGCAGAAGTGTGAGCATATGATTTGATTAAATCAGCAGATATGAATAAATTGATGGCCATAGAAGTAAGCTGTTAGGAAAAGTCAGGACTATGAAGGGAGCTTTATAACAATCCCAAATGGACAGGGAGGCCTGGCGTGCTGCAATTCATGGGGTCACAAAGAGTTGGACACGACTGAGCGACTGAACTGAAAGTGAAATGAACAAAACTAGAAAGTTTCAAAGGTCTTTATCCTTGTTCTTCCTTAACCTGTCTGCTCCTTTGGGCATAATTCAACACTTTCTTCTCCTCTTGGTTCTGATTTGAATTATAGTATTTTTTTAAATTATAGTATTTAAATTAAGTATTTTTAAGAAGTAATGTTCAGTTAAACTCATGAAAAGTGTGAAACAAATTGATAAGAAAAATTGGAGGTTCAGAGTAAACGTCATTTCAGGGGACTTCTGATACACTGTTGAAGAGCACAGGCTTTGGAGTCTGAGGGACCCTCTACATTTACTCTTTTGCCTGAAAGTGAAAGTGCTAGTTGTTCAGTCTTGTCTGACTCTTTGCAACCCCAAGACCTGGAGCCTGCTAGGCTCCTCTGTCCACAGGATTCTCCAGGCAAGAATACTGGAATGGGTAGCCATTCCCTTCTCCAGGGGATCTTCCCCACCCAGGGATAGAACCCAGGTCACCTGCATTACAGGCAGATTCTTTACCATATAAGCCACCAGGGAAACCCTTAAATTTACCCAAGTAACAAGTCAACCCCAGTTCTGACTTCTGGAAAGTTTAGTTACCTCCAAGCTCTGTTATTTCCTAGCTCCGTGGCTGCTGCTGCTGCTGCTGAGTCGCTTCAGTCCTGTCCGACTCTGTGCGACCCCACAGATGACAGCCTACTAGGCTCCCCCGTCCCTGGGATTCTCCAGGCAAGAACACTGGAGTGGGTTGCCATTTCCCTCTCCAATGCATGAAAGTGAAAAGTGAAAGTGAAGTCGCTCAGTCGTGCCCGACTCTTCGCGACCCCAGGGACTGCAGCCCCCAGGCTCCTCCGCCCACGGGAGGCTCCAGGCGAGAGTGCTGGGGTGGGCGCCACCGCCTTCTCCGAGCTCCGCGGCATTGTCAAGTCATTCAGCGCGTGTAAGTCCCTGGTACTTTCTCAGCACAGCAGGTACAATCAGAGTTGTGGGGGCTAAATGGAATACTGAAATCAAATGCCTAACACGCTGCCAGTCACACAGTAAACGCTCGACATGAAAAACAGACCGTGTTCCTAAACTGGGATGCATTCTACCAGCTGTGCTCTCTTAGATAAACCAAATCCAGTCATCCTCAATAAGCACTTGTTTCAGTGGGTCAGTAATGATCTTTGGTTGACTTGTATACTATTTTTATGTGTTTCTTGTTTAATCTCTCAAAAATTTACAAATTTGTTGATATTTAAGACCCACTGCACTATTAGACCTTTCTCTCTACACATAGTTGCATCGGTGTAATGGTTTTCTGTTGTGCTTTTTGCATGCTGCTGTTTAAATTTTTAAATATGTAGACCTTTAAATGTACATTTGAAATAGGGCATTCTTTTTATTGTTTTTTATTGAAGTATAGCTGATTTACAATGTTGTGTTAGTTTAAGGAGTATAGCACAGTGTTTCAGATGTATATTCTTTTTTGGATTCTTTTCCCTTATAGGTTATTACAAAATATTGTGTGTATTTCCCTGTACTATACAGTAAGTCCTTGTTTTATATACAATGACATTCTTATTTTAATTGATTTGTTTAATTAATTCAGTGATGATTAATTTCATTTAATTAGTCTCACAGTAGAAGGTTTGGTTGGATATTTTTTTTTTAATCTTTAAACTTTTTACTTATTTTGTGCTGGGCTATAGCCAATTAACAGTGTTGTGGTAGTTTCAGGTAAACAGTAAAAGGATTCAGTCATACATATACATGTATTGATTCTTCCCCAGAACCTGTTTCATCCAGGTTGGTACATAACATTGAGTAGAGTTCCATGTGCTATACAATAAGCCATTGTTTGTTACCCACTTGGAATATAGCAGTGTGTACGTGACCTTCCCAAACTCCCCAGTTATCTCTTCCCCACTGGCAACCATAAGTCTGTTTTTCTGTCTGTGATTCATTTAATTAATTCAATTGTGATTAATTTGATTAGTCTCATGGTAGAAGCTTTGGTTGGATTTTGACCTATGTTAATATGTTTCATGATGAAACAGGTGCCTTGCTAAATTTTGGTCATGAGATTATAACATAACAGATGAACAGAATATACTTGAAACATCTTACAAGGGTAGTTCGTGGAGAATGAACCTATAGTTGTAGAATTTAGGGGGTGGGGAATAATGAAAATGAAAAATAAAAATGTGAAATAGTCTACATAAACAGGGATCCTCTCATGGAAAACTGTACTACAGTTAGAAAATGCCAGAGATTGATTTTCAATAATTGTTCCCCTTTGTTGTTTAATTAAAGTGCATTCTCAGTTTAAAGGTCACCATGGGTTGAGTTTTTCTAGATGATGGTCAGGCAGACTGTGATTGGAAACAGCTATTGAACCTATCTATGGCTTCAAAGATCAGGGAAGAGAGGAGAAACCATGCTGACCCTGCTGTTTGGTCATGGGGGGCATGAAGTGTATTTTACATACAGCCAGTGAAGAGCATTAAGTTAACCAACAGCAAAGATGAAGGATGTTGAAGCTGGAGAGTGATTGGTCAGGTTTAGACCTGCAGCCTTTTGTTGTGGGAGACCATTCTACAGTGCATTCTATGATGGCATTGGCTTTCCTCTAGAAGGGGTGCTTCAGGAAGCATGAAGAAGCTCTGATTCTCAGCATTCAGGTGAGGTGTCGTACCAGCTGGAGAGCTGCTCACGGTGCCAAGTCTCAAATACTGCAGTATGATTCGCTCATGCACTGTTACTTAGGAACCAACAGGCCATTTGATACTGAGCCACACGAAGGAAGAGCTCAAGATCCCTTAAGATTCTGTGTTGTGTAGGTGATCCTGAGCTGCTCCCAAACTCACATTCATAGTGAGGTCAGGGGAGCTGCACTGTGTGCCCCTGAGTACTGCCTTCGTGCGTGCCATGCAGGCACTTGCTGTTTCAAGAAGGGAATGTGGGCTGGGCGTGCTGCCTTTACTTACAGACGTGCTGTCCAGATGTGCAGTTCTACCCACAAAACAGTAGCAGGTTGGGCAGTCAGATGCTTAGAATTGAGACTGACCTAACATGCAAACAGGGCTTCCCTGACAGCTCAGTTGGAAAAGAATCCCCTGCAATGCAGGAGACCCCAGTTCAAGAAGGGATAGGCTCCCCACCCCAGTATCCTTGGGCGTCCCTTGTGGCTCAGCTGGTGAAGAATCCGCCTACAATGTAGGAGACCTGGGTTCTATCCCTGGGTTGGGAAGATCCCCTGGAGAAGGGAAAGGCTACCCACTCCTGTATTCTGGCCTGGAGAGTTCCATGGACTGTATGGAATGGGGTCCATGGGGTCAAAAAGAGTAGGACATGACTGAGCGACTTTCACTTTCAAGCATGCACATTTTGTTTTTTTAACGTAAAAATCACACACACACACACACACACACACACACAAATAGTGTCTTCACATGCATAGCAGTAACTAGCTAAATTTAACACACATGTTCATATCTCTGTCTTGTGTATTTGAAATACTCTTTAAAATAAATAAAAATTTCATAGCGAAGTGTAACCACATACTTTGAAATACACTGGTTAGGAAATCCGTTCACAATAAAGTACAAACTATACTGGAACTAGAAAGGCCAATGGTATCTTTCAAGATGACCACTGAATATGTGTTATTATCAAACACCCTCTAGAACTTTGTGTAAGGAGTTAAGAATGCCCTGAGATTTAGGTGTGGGTTTTTTTTTTTTTTCATTGTTATATCCTTGAGAAAAGTGAAAGTTGAAAGAGTCAGTCGTGTCTGACTCTTTGTGACCCCATGGACTACACAGTCCATGGAATTCTCCAGGTCAGAATACTGGAGTGGGGAGCCTTTCCCTTCTCTAGAGGATCTTCCCAACCCAGGGACTGAACCCCGGTCTCCCACATTGCAAGAGGATTCTTTACCAGCTAAGTCACAAGGGAAGCCCGTTATATTCTTAGGTATATTAAACGGAACATTTGGAATATTGAAATTTGCAGTGGTAACATGAATGGTCCACTCTACTTTTACATTTTCCTGGGGCTTTTTAAAAAGTTGCATGAGACTCAACACAGTTCTGTCTTTTATTCGTTGAACTGGGTTTAGCTCAATAGGATAGAAACTTCCCAATAGCCTACTCAGATATTTAGGACTGGAAAAATAGATAACCACTCCTAAAATATACTGAGGATCAAAGGCCCTGAAGGATGTGATATCTTCACCTTGGGGGGAAATGATACCCTGAAAGTGTGCACTGTTTCACGTCTTCCCAGCCCTGTGTAGTCATTCCCATGGGACTGCCTCACACTGCCCTCTTTCACGCTCCAGCCTTACAGTCATGTAGCTCTACCTCTTTTCTTACGGATGAAAGAGAGATACACAGGGTGCTTCTGGATGATCTCTACAGATGTGAAGATAACCTACTTTAAAATGCACCCATTAAAGGAAGTTCTGCAACCTCTATCCATCACCCATTCAAGTATGTCATCAGAAAGGCATTTCTGATGAACTATTTGTTTGAAATTGATCTCTCTGTCTGTTAAACTTTTTCTTTTCTTACTTTATCTTTTAAAGAAGTGAAGGATTCTAGTCACTGTTTCCTATCTTGTTTTCTAAACTCTCACGGTTGGCTGTATCATTCCTGCTTTCCCTTCTGGAGACTAATCTCCTGTCTAGTTCTCTCCTGCCTCTCGTCTCCTCTCTAGCGGCCACATCTATGGAGAGATTTCATAGTTGCAGGAGAAGATCTCCTATTCTACAATCCCGAAATTGTTTTCAAAATTCCTTTCAAAGCAGTGAAAGGTTTTCATTCCATGGAGTGTTGAGCCTCAAAATGCATTGCCCCTGAATGTGGTAAGCAGGTGAACTTACATTCAATTCCAAGGTGGGCTGTGGGCCCTTCCCTTTGGATTGGGGGAGGCCTTGAGCAGGTCTGCCAAGAAGTGGACAAAGAGCAGGAAAGCATATAGTAGGGGAAAATAATTCCGTGTATCCCTGGACTGATCCTTATTAGGTCAAAACAATATCAGGACTGTTTCTTATTCTTTGTTTTAGAGACATGGCCTTGATTTCAGGTATTTGGACTTTCCAGCGTGTTCCGCCACCATGTCCATGCTACCCTTTGACCTTCTCAATTTCTAATTTAATCAACGAAGGCAGGCCTTGCTTTTCGAATCCATCTTCCTTTGACAGAGGTGATAGCAGTCATTAGGTGGGACAGGGGGCTGGGGACACATTCAGAAAGCCACCTTGGCCTCTGATTAACCCAAGGGTTCTCAAAATTCACTGACCATTAAAGTCCTGGGGAGCATTTTTCAAAGGCGCTGATGCCTGGTCCCACCCAAGGAGAACTGAAAGTGACTTCTAGGGGTCAGGCCAGGTCATCCGTGTGGTGGGAAAACTCCCAGGAGACTCTGATGCACAGTAACATTGACCTTGAGTGAGTGCAGGGTGCCCCCATTTCACAGAGCAGCCAGTGCCATTCCACACTCAGAGCACGTCTGCTCGAAATGTTTCCTTAGGTTGCACTGAACTCTGCTACTCTTTCCCTGATACTGGCCAACAGGGAGCCCCATAGCCATATGACACACCTGAGTGTGTGAAATGTAGCTCCTCTTTCTGAGAAGAATCGATCTGTGGGACACCAGAAAAGGGATTGGAAAGTTACACGTTCCTCTAGTTCTTAGCCGAAACCGAGGACTGGAATGGGATGGACATGACATGACTTACGAATTTCTTAGTTAAGGAGAGGAAGTAAGACCATCCTTTTCTACAGGTAAAATTTTTCAAAGAAAGAAAACAGTCCATGAAGACTTTTCTCAAATAGAGAAGGGCCAAGTTGGTTCACAGTGTGTAGCTGCCAATTATTCATGATATGCCTAATTGCCTTTGAAACAATAAAGGGCATTTATGTTATGTATATTTACCCCAATTAAACATAAAATAGGGCCAAATTATGTGAAGTGCATCTCACTAGTATTTCACTGTTCTGATCTTTCTGAAGTCAGATTCATGATACAGTTGATTTGCTGTAATCATGGTTACTCCATAATTCATCCTCAAAAGCTTTTTTGTTGTTGAAACTTTAATCCAGTGTTATAAACTATGGTTATGCAATGAATAAGGTGGTAGACGGAGAATATTAAAAGTCCTCTGTAATCTTTATTGCATTTTATTAAAAGCAAAGAGACTTTCTGTATCTCGGAGTGATATTCAGATACACTCTGATTCTAAGCACTGTGTTGCATAGAACACTCAAGGTAACACCACTGGGTCTGGGCATTTTCTTTCCCTTTTCTTTTCTGTCTTTTGAGGATGTCCTTCACAGACATGCAAGGATTTGTACAAGGATTTCTAGGCTTCTCCATCAGCTGTTAGTGCCTGTAGCTAATCTAACTGTGATACATGGTAAATATTTTCCCTTACAGAAGGGCTTAGAGCTATTTCTGCATACTGATTGAGCACACCAGGCTAATATTTATCCATTTGAAACCTTGGGAATTGGCTGTACATCATTTAATTTAATATCTATGCACCAATTATAAGAAGTAATTAGATATAAGTATTTCCAAAAGATTAAGTCTGGGGTAGAAAGCCTATCATAAGTGGTTCAGTGATGATTAACTTAAGGAAAGCATGAGTTGTTCATAATACTTATTAATTTTAAAAGACATGTGTTTTTTCCAATTTTAGAAGTAAATGGGAGGGTTTATAAGACTTCATTTCCAGTTTATTTTGAAGGCTAGAGCCATAGCCTCCAGAATGCCTATTGTTGATCATAATTCAGTGTGATTTTACCAAAGACGGAGAATTTTGAGTATGTTTTTCCCCTGAGAATTTGAATACAAAAAGGTGCTGAAAACTTGCTATTTTTGTTGTTTGGTCAGCCTATATTAAACTTTCACCTGGAAGAGTCACTAAGTGACTTACATTATTTTCCCCTTAAAAATGAAACCTCTTCAGATAAAATATCTCGTCTCCTATAAGAAATGGAGGAAGAAATAAGCCATTATTGGTTTAGATAATGAAGAAGAGAAAAAAGAAATCTATCTTTTAAAAAAATGATGTTGATATTGTTCTGTGAAGGACACATTTAAAATGATATTATAATTGATTTTCCAAAATCCTTAAAAATCCTTAGGACTGGTTTTCATTCTGTTTTTTTGGTTCTTCTTTAAATCATCTTTATATGTTGATATTTATGTGTTTTTCAAATTCTAAAAACTTAGCATCTATTTTTCTTACCAGAAAAATATTTTCATATAGTCAGAATGTATAATCTTTAAAATCAAGGAAAGAAATTTACCCAGATATCTAAAGCCAATTCCACCTGAAAACATGTAGTGATTGTACCCACTTTACTTATAGAAACTTCTCATCCTATAGTCATTAAGATGAAAAGATTTTCTTCTAAAACCATATTCACAATTTTCCTTCACAAAGATCCCTAGGAAGACCAGAATGTCAAAGCCTTCCAAATATATATATATATATATATTTTTTTTTTTAACCATGCCTGTTTATTGTTTTTGGCTCTTCCTTGATCTCCTTCAAGTTTTGGAGTTAAGGAGAGGAACACGTGCTGATTTTAGCAGCAGAGAGTAATTATCTGTACATTGCTCATTTGATGGGTGATTATAGTCTGGAGGTTTAATTTTGCTTTTTTGAGTGTTTCTTTAGAATCTTAGTCTGTAAAAGGAAATTGTTTTTGTGTTTTTACTATGTTTTCTCCTTCTCGGTACTTATTTTAAGACTCAAGTTCCTCTAGTTATTTTTTCCCTTAGAGCAATATTTTCATCTTAAAGTCGTACTCCCACAAGTTTGAGCATCTCCCATACATTAGAGGCAAATCTGGCTTTAGCACTTGCCTTTCAAATCCCACACCAATACCCAGGTTCCTCTAGCATCTTTGTTTCCCTTTTCCTTTATGGGATGTTGCCTATTGACGTGGAGAGAGGTAAAACATAGAGAATAAAAGTCTAGCACAAATTCAGGATAATCCATAAATTGGCAGACTCCAAAAATCTTATGTTCAGTGTGCAATGACAGTCAGAACTTCATTATTCATGGATTCTGCATTTGCATATTTGCCTATTCACTAATAGACTTCCCTGGTGGCTCAGACGGTAAAGCGTCTGCCTACAATGCGGGAGTCCTGGGTTCAGTCCCTGGGTTGGGAAGATCCTCTGGAGAAGGAAATGGCAACCCGCTCCAGTACTCTTGCCTGGAAAATCCCCTGGACGGAGGAGCCTGGTGGGCTACAGTCCATGGGGTTGCGAAGAGTCGGACACAACTTAGCAACTTTACTTACTTCCTTACTATTCACTAATATTTATTTTAACCCCAAAATCAGCCCCTGTGGTGCTCTGTGGACGTCTGAGATACCCCAAGAGTGGAGGAAATTTGAGCCATAGGTAGAGCCCATTCTCTGCTCAGGTTGTAAGATGGTGACACTGCCCTCTGGTTTCAGCTCTCAGACTGTAAAAATGTGGGTTTTTCACAAACTATTTAGTGCCACACTTTTCACATTTTTGTGCTTCTTGGTGGTGACTTTGCTATTTATTTTTTTTAATCTAAATTGATTTATTTTATTTGGAGGCTAATTACTTTACAATATTGTTGTGGTTTGGCCATACATTGACATGAATCTGCCACGGGTGTACACATGTTCCCCATCCTGAACCCCACTCCCACCTCCCTCCCCATCCCATCCCTCTGGGTCATCCCAGTGCACCAGCCCTGTATCATGCATCAAACCTGGACTGGCGATTCATTTCACATATGATAATATACTTGTTTCAGTGCTATGGTCTCAAATCATCACACCCTCGCCCTCTCCCACAGAGTCCAAAAGACTGTTCTATACATCTGTGTCTCTTTTGCTGTCTCATATACAGGGTTATTGTTACCATCTTTCTAAATTCCATATATATGCGTTATAGTATACTGTGGAAAAGTTGGCTTAAAGCTCAACATTCAGAAAACTAAGATCATGGCATCTGGTCCCATCACTTCATGGGAAATAGATGAGGAAACAGTGAAAACAGTGGCTGATTTTATTTGGGCAGGGGGGTTCCAAAATCACTGCAGATGGTGATTGGAGCCATGAAATTAAAAGACACTTACTCCTTGGAAGGAAAGTTATGACCAACCTAGATAGCATATTAAAAAGCAGAGACATTATTTTGCCAACAAAGGTCCATCTAGTTGAGGCTGTGGTTTTTCCAGTGGTCATGTATGGATGTGAGAGTTGGACTGTGAAGAAAGCTAAGCACCAAAGAATTGATGCTTTTGAACTGTGGTGTTGGAGAAGACTCTTGAGAGTCCCTTGGACTGCAAGGAGATCCAACCAGTCCATCCTAAAGGAGATCAGTCCTGAGTGTTCATTGGAAGGACTGATGGTAAAGGTGAAACTCCAGTACTTTGGCCACCTCATGCGAAGAGTTGACTCATTGGAAAAGACTCTGATGCTGGGAGGAATTGGGGGCAGGAGGAGAAGGGGACGACAGAGGATGAGATGGCTGGATGGCGTCACCGACTTGATGGACGTGAGTCTGAGTGAACTCCGGAAGTTGGTGATGGACAGGAAGGCCTGGTGTGCTGCGATTCATGGGGTCGCAAAGAGTCAGACAGAACTGTGTGACTGAAGTAAACTGAACTGAACTGATACTGTATTGGTGTTTTTCTTTCTGACTTACTTCACTCTGTATAATTGGCTCCAGTTTCATCCACCTCATTAGAACTGATTCAAATGTATTCTTTTTAATGACTGAGTAATACTCCATTGTGTATATGGACCACAGCTTTCTTATCCATTCGTCTGCTGATGGACATCTAGGTTGCTTCCAAGTCCTGGCTATTATAAACAGTGCTGCGATGAACAGTGGGGTACACATGTCTCTTTCAGTTCTGGTTTCCTTTGTGTGTATGCCCACAGTGGGATTGCTGGGTCATATGGCAGTTCTATTTCCAGTTTTTAAAGGAATCTCCACACTGTTCTCCATAGTGGCTATACTAGTTTGCATTCCCACCAACAGTGTAAGAGGGTTCCCTCTTCTCCACACCCTCTCCAACATATATTGCTTGTAGACTTTTGACTTTGCTATTTAAAATGTCCCCAAAGCATAACATGGGCTTCCCAGGAGGCTCAGAGGTAAAGAACCCACCTGCCAATGCAGGAGACACAAGAGACACAGGTTTGATCCCTGGATCAGGAAGATCCCCTGGAGAAGGAAATGGCAACCCACTCCAGTGTTTTTGTCTGGAGAATCCCATGGACAGAGGACCCTGGTGGGCTACAGTTCATGGACTCACAAGAGTCAGACGTGAGTTAGTGACTAAATAGCAGTGCAGCATAGCACTGAAGGGCCTTCCAGTGTCTCTAAGCAGAGGAGGACGTGGCGTGCTTGGGGAAGCTCCCCTAGGTCGGAGTCACACTACTGTTGACCATGCCCTCGTTGTTATAAATCAACAACTTGAATGGAATCAGGTGAGCAGAAACACACACAAACAAGGTTATGTATCAACTAAGTGATGAAAATGTAGAGAGACCAGAGGCTCACAGAACCTGACTTGCTGTTTCCCCCGGGAACAATGCTTCGGTGTTTGCTCATTCAGTGATGCACTGACTTTATGGAACATAATTGCTGCAAACAGGAGAATCAACTGATACAAGAGTATATCACATCGTACAGTGTTTGCGTTTTGAAAGTGGGCTTTTAAATCAAAACCTAATGTCTAGGTTTATAATTTAAATGTACCAGACTTCTTCTTTCAAAGGATAGTATGGTTAAAGTTTTTGCAAACTAAGTATTTACTCCTAATTCTTCATACCTTTTCTGCACATGCAAATTTTGACCCATCAAGTTTCTTCAAACATAGTAGACATGTGTTAATTGCACTCAGGTAGCCTGGAACCATTTTTAGTGTAGGCTTCAGAATTACTCTGCACGACTCAAAAATCCAGACTCAGAAAAGCCCATTCCCCATGTCAAGTAATTGCTTTTCCTAGATATTGATTATGTTGCTTACAGCCCCAGTCTTTCTTGACCCTCAATTTCAGAAAGAAAAAAAAAATGTGTTAGAAAACAGAATTTATGGATTAAGGGTATCTGACAGAAAGGACAGCTGGTCCTACCACAAGGTCTGGAAAACCTGGAGGAGGCTGACCACAAAGGCCAATCCTGAAGAAACAACTCAGGCCCAAGAGGTTGTTCATTTAGTCATGGAGCTCAAGAGTCAGATGTGACTTAGGGAGTAAACAACAAAGCAGCTGAGCTCAAAAGTGAGAGATTAGGGTCAGAGGCTGCAAAGCATCTGGCTGGTAGAGTAAACTACAGGTTTATCAGGTCCCCAGGAAAGGCAGTTACTAGTGAAGCAATTTAGGCATGGATCTAAAACCATGAGCTCCAAGCATCTTCCAGGTTCTTCTTCTTATAAGGATGCTGGGAGGTGCCCATAAAGGAGCCTGGATTCTTGACATTAGGAAAGGATAAAGGAAAGTGAAGTCACTCAGTCGTGTTCGACTCTTTGCGACCCCATGGACTGTAGCCAACCAGGCTCCTCCATCCATGGGATTTTCCAGGCAAGGGTACTGGAGTGGGTTGCCATTTCCTTCTCCAGAGGATCTTCCCGACCCAGGGATCGAACCCAGGTCTCCCACATTGCAGGCAGACACTTTACCATCTGAGCCACCAGGGAAGCCTCTAGGGTGGAGCTCAAATCCCGTGTCCAGTTCCACTAGAGATCCCCTACAAGTTCCACTGCACACCAGCGCTCTCCTTTTGACTCGGGGGTAAGGGAAGTCCATGGCAGTGCCTCCCATGCCAGGACAGCCCTCTCTAAGTGGACAGGCCAAGAGGTAGCAGTAGACAGTCCTCTGGAAGCAGAGGGCACCAAGTGCTCCTGACGTCATCTTTTAGGATATATTTTATAGTCTAATCATGCAGCTGCACAGGGAGATTAGAACACAGAATCTCCTCTCCACTGCAAAATGCATTCTAATTCATCTAATTCTGAGTTAAATCTTTTATTCCTTCCCAGAATTACTTCAACATTAAAAACTCTGATGAATGTTTAAGCAGGTCATGAAAACTCTTCTGTTGCAAGAGCAGAACTTATAGGTTAGCCCCCAGAAAGGCTTTTCCTGAGGACACTGCATGCACGACCGGGTGGCAAGCAAATGGACCCACTGTCTCCCACGACCCAGTGGTTTCCTGGCATAGAAAATAATAACTTTTATTAAAAAAGGATTTTGACAGTCCCTGTAGGATGCTGAACAGTCCAGAAATTCATGAATTTGAACTTTTCCTTCACAACTGTTATCTAACTTAGAATGGCTAAGTGAAGGCAAAATTCTGTGTGTTAAGATTAATCATTAGAAGATAAAAGGGTTAGCAGTGAAACGAGTTGGCATACAGAACATTATAGAAATGGTTGATTAAAACTGATCCAAAACCAATAACTTCTAGGCCCGCCTTGAGGGAATGGGGATCTGGATTCACTTTTTTGTGGACAATTTAATTCTCTCTCTGATGCAAACAAACATCAAGGCAAAACTTAAACACACTGTGAATGCACTTTAGGGACTGCTGGGAGAGTATGAATTTAATAGAGGAAATCAGGGAGTGCTATATTAAATTTTCTTTGACTGAGAAGAGATTATCTTCATAGTCTTTGCACTCAAAGAAATAAAGTTGGAAGGCAATAAGCTTCCAGTCTCCCTTGGAGATCTCAGCCCAGCTCTGCACACCCATCTCCAAATGAATTGGTAATCATGTGTAGAATTGTTTTCTTGGAAGCAGAAATTCAAACTTCTGGGTCTCTCTCCATTTCTTAAGTCGAACTCTGTGTCACATACAGGGACTACCATCAGTTGACATGTCTTGGCTTCAGAACTTGACATTCCTGAGAGCATGGGCCACAGCCCCTCTGAGCCCATGTGGCTTTACTGAATAGGTAAGAACAGCAAAACAGTGGATTATTCACTCACTATTTTATTGTCTATTTCACCCACAGAATCATAAATTCTTTGAGTGTGGATATGTCCATCTAGGGCTTCCGAGATGACGCTAGTGGTAAAGAATCCACCTCCCAATGCCCAAGGCACAAGAGACATGGTTTTAACTCCTGGATTCAAAAGATCCCCTGGAGCAGGAAATGGCAACCCACTCCAGTATTCTTGCCTGGGAAATTCCATGGACAGAGGAGTCGGTTGGGCTGTGGTCCATGGTGTCGCAAAGAGTCAGACATGACTGAGCGACTTAATCCCTGAGAATGAACATCTAGCTTACTGCTTTTTATTCTAGGTGGTATTTACACCACCTAGAATAGGACCTGCCTATAACAAGAACTCAGTACACACTCACTGCAAGAAAAGTACAGGGCACAGAATCAGAGAAAGTGTGTTTTTGGTGGCGGCCAACTTGAAGTTTATAAATGAGTGAAATTTATGTTTTAAAAATGTTACAGTTTTCCTATTTTAAAAGTCTTGTCTGCACTTAAAGCAGAGAAGGCAGTGGCACCCCACTCCAGGACTCTTGCCTGGAAAATCCCACGGATGGAGGATCCTGGTAGGCTGCAGTCAATGGGGTTGCTAAGAGTCAGACACGACTGAGCGACTTCCCTTTCACTTTTCACTTTCATGCACTGGAGCAGGAAATGACAACCTACTCCAGTGTTCTTGCCTGGAGACTCCCAGGGACGGGGAGCCTGGTGGGCGGCCGCCTATGGGGTGGCACAGAGCCTGACACAACTGAAGCGACTCAGCAGCAGCACTGAAAGGGTTTAGCAGTGGTTTCTGATGACAACCATTTCTAGTACTATGTAAGCATGAGCCTCTTGATGAAGGTGAAAGAGGAGAGTGAAAAGCTGGCTTAAAACTCAGCATTCAAAAAACGAAGATCATGGCATCCTGTCCCATCTCTTCATGGCAAATAGATGGGGAAACAATGGAACCAGTGACAGACTTTATTTTCTTGGGCTCCAAAATCACTGCAGATGTTGACTGCAGCCATGAAATTAAAAGACGCTTGCTCCTTGGAAGAAAAGCTATGACCAACCTAGATAGCATATTAAAAACCAGAGACGTTACTTTCTGACAAAGGCCTGTTTATTCAAAGCTGTGGTTTTTCCTGTGGTCATGTATGGATGTGAGAGTTGGACCATAAAGAAAGCTGAGTGCTGAAGAATTGTTGCTTTTGAACTGTAGTGTTGGAGAAGACTCTTGAGAGTCCCTTGGACTGCAAGGAGATCCAACCAATCCATCCTAAAGGAAATCAGTCCTGAATATTCAATGGAAGGACTGATGCGGAAGCTGAAACCCCAATACTTTGACCACCTGATGTGAAGAACTGGCTCATTGGAAAATACCCCCATGCTGGGAAAATTTGAAGGCCAGAGGAGAAGGGGACAACAGAGGATGAGATGGTTGGATGGCATCACAAACTTGATGGACGTGAGTTTGAGCAAGCCCCAGGAGTTGGTGATGGACAGGGAGGCCTGGCGTGCTGCAGTCCATGGGGTCACAGAGAGTCGGACATGACTGAGTGACTGAACTGAACTGAAGCGTGAGAACATGGGCTTCCCGGTGGCTAGAGGTAAAGAACTCACCTGCCAATGCGGGAGACACAAGAAATACAGGTTCAGTCCGTGGGTCTGTAAGATCCCTGGAGAAGGGAATAGCAACCCACTCCAGTATTCCTGCCTGGAGAATCCTGTGGACAGAGAATCCTGGTGAGCTGCAGTCCATGGGCTCGCAAAGAGGCAGACACAACTGCAGCAACTTAGCATGTACACATGCAAGCATGAGAACATAGGCTCTTATCATACTTGTGTTTTGATATGCTCTTGATATACTTTGATGTACTTTGTCATATACTCCCTTCTCATCCTCTTATCCTCCCCACTTTTCCCTAGGGGAAGGGGAAAATTGCAGTGTCATCACTTTCTCCAATAGACAAATTCTCCCCTAACAAGGGAATAGCAGGCTGGATTCAGCTCCAGGGCTGGAGGCTGAAAGTCATCAGCAGTTCACTAAGCACCCACAGATGGTGTTTACACACCAATGCCAGTGTCTATCTCCTTCATTAAGGAGTCAGCATAGTTCACAGAAAAGCAACGCAGCTCAAACACTAAGACACGTTGTGAGTGACAGGAAGTCTGGTCGGGGGAGAGAGTAGAACAGCAGCAATAGGAATTTGAAAAAAAAAATTTAGAGATTGAAGAGAAAAGGCAATAAATTTCACTTTACGTTGATTAAAGATATGAATTTTAAAAAAAAAATGATGGAAACAAGAGGCAGGGAGAAGCCAAAGGGGAATATATTATGAAACCATCCTTATTAAAATTTTACATTTCACTTTCCTCAGTTGGGCTTCCCAGGTGGTGCTCATGGTAAAGAGCCCACCTCCCCGTGCAGGAGCCACCAGAGATGCAAGTTCAGTCCCTGGTTTGGGAAGATCCCCTGGAGGAGGAAATGCAACTCACTGCAGTATTCTTGCCTGGAAATCTCATGGACAGAGGAGCCTGGCGGGCTACAGTCCTTAGCAAAAACTTGGACAGGACTGAGTAACTGAAAGTGAAAGTGAAAGTGAAGTCGCTCAGTCATGTCTGACTCTTGGCGACCCCATGGACCACAGCCTACCACGCTCCTCCATCCATGGGATTTTCCAGGCAAGAGTACTGGAGTGGATTGCCATTGCCTTCTCCATGAGTAACTGAGCCCACATATAATTAATAATTGAAGTGGGATGCAGGTGTGCACAGATATTTCCATTGGAAAGCAGGCCCCCAAGGATATCTGATGGCATGACTATATGTCATCAGATCCTAAAGGTAGGAAAACATGCCTAGTATATAATTGAAAAAGGTATATGTTATTTTAATACTTTTGCTTTATTCTTTTACAAATGGTATTGTCCATTCCATTTCTACTACCCAGACATTACTTCTTAACTTAGTTTCATTCAGTGTAACATTTTTTTCTCAGTCTCTGGTTATATGCACAGCGTAGGAAGAACTATAAGAAACCTCTGTGTTCAGTGAGTTTACTTTGTCCTTGAGGAAATGAGTTAACAGTAGCTACGGCTCCAAGATCAGGGGCTCAGGTTCCTCCACTCTGGGACACCCAGGTCACCTGAAGTCTTCTTGTATAAGCAGAGAAACATGGCGTTTCATTTCCACTGCCATTAATATTTAACAAAAGAAAAGACAAGCTGCACTGAACTAACTGGAAGGCAGTCAGTGCTCACCAGCTGGATCGTCATGGGTCCAACATGTGGGAGCCTTGACCCTGGACAGAAAAAGCAGGCCGGGCCTTCTCGTCCCGGAACACGTTTGTGGTCTGTGAGAATCTGCATGTTCCTTTGTGTGAAGATCATTCCACACGGGAAGCGGGGAGGACTAGTGGCTCTTACCGCCAGATAAAGTAAAAGAGTTTGCCGAGTGAAATACCAGCAAAACCATCAAAATTATACATGTTTTGATAGAAAAAACAAACAAGAGTTTTCCCATTGTCTCCAGTAGACAATGAGATCATGTTACCTTGAGAATGAACTGATTTCAATTCCCAAAGGTTTCTGATCCCTAATGAAGAAATTTTAACTCAATTGCTAATCAGCTAGATGCAGATAATAAAGTGATGCTTGGTCCTTCTGTTCTGAAAAGAAATTCGTTTCTCAGTTGTTTAATGATGCCTCAAAATCTGCAAAGTGCTGCACAGGAATAGCTGGTATTTTTCATAAAAGCCTTTTCTATGACTCAAATCAGAAACCTTGTTGAAATAATTATGGTTTTGTCACTGAAACTTTTATTTGCCAGATTATCTCATTTTTTTGGAAAATGTTTTATAGATCTAGAGATCTGTACTTGGTGTTAAAATGGTGGTTATTTCCAAGTCATTACTATATACATTTTCCAAATATTGGACATGTTTTTCTTTAATGATATGTATAACAGATTTTATTGGCAGTGAAATAGGTATTACACAAACCTTTGGATATAACATTGTGACTATTACGACTTCTGGCATGTGACAGATTTCTTAGACAATTGGGAAGAAAGTGTGACTGTTGGTCATTGATTGATAGGAGCCAAAAAAATGGATTTTCTCCTGAAATATTTTTCTGATGTTTTCTCCAATTGGACATATTCTTAAACATTCTTAGACCAATTTCAATGATTTTCTAATATCTTATATCTAACATCTTTTTTCCTAAGAGGAATGAGGAAATTTTAGTTATTTGAATATATACTTTAAAAAACTACTTTAAACTATATTCTTATTTTTATACTTATATGGGTGTCCCCATGCCAGCACTGACAATCCAGTTTCTTCCTTTTACCATTTGTTTTTAGGTGGGTAATTCAGGGATCTTAAGCTGAAATGAAGGATTTGTGTCTCCTTGGCACTTTCTCGTTTGAGTCCTATATCCTTTCACTTAAATCATCGCCACTGTCTCCTGGCTGGTGTTTTTGCCCTGACTCTCTCCTCACACCCTTCCTTCCTCTCCACTGCTAGAGTTATCTTTCTAGAATCCCAGACCCCACCAGCCTAAAGCCGTCAAGCTAGTCCTGGTACCTCAGTAAGTCAGAAGGTTCAAAGGTCCCATTGCTTGGCTTGGGGCTGTGTTTCCCGAGTACTGGGCTTCCCTGTGGCTCAGCTGGTAAAGAATCCGCCTGCAATGCAGGAGTCCTGAGACTGATCCCTGGGTTGGGAAGATCCCCTGGAGAAGGGAAAGGCTGCCCACTCCAGCACTCTGGCCTGGAGAACTCCATGGACGAAGAGTCGGACGTGGCTGAGCAACTTTCCCAAGTACTTGAGGACCACTTGGAAGGGTGGGGGAGACAGGGACGGAAAGAAGAGCCGCGTGCTGTCCGCTCTGTTCGAGTTGAGTCCACAGGCCGCCTGCTTTGCAGAGTAGGATGAAACCATTTCCCCCACTCTCCTGTGCTGCCTTCCTGTCCAGGGACCCGCGTGGAGGAGGGACTGGAGTTGTCCCCAGGCTGTTCTAGGAGTCCCCGCTCCTCGCGGTTCTTCGCGCCTTCACTGCTGAGCCACCTTGAACGCAGCGCCCCTCGCAGGCTCTCCCCTGGGCACGGGACCCGCCCCACCAGCATGCCAGCCTCAGCTCCTCCGGGGCCAGTGCGCCCCGCCTTGCTGTCCCTAGAAAGCGATGGCGCACTGCGCCCTGTTCCTTCAGGATACAGACGCCCTGCGGAGAGCGCCTGCCCCATGCCAGGTGTGCCCGGCGAGCCTGCTGGTCGTCAGCTTGTCTAGACGCACAGCGGCTTGGCGGGGGACACGACTTTTCCTTCAGGCCAGCATAGAAACCGAGGCCCCAGGTGGTGAAGGACTTCCCTGGGGGCTCCGGGCCCGTCCTGAGCATCTCTCCATCCCCTTCTGGCCCACGGAAGGGCAGCCCTTCACGCCGGGCCGCGTGCACTCCTCCCTGCCGGGCTCGTCAGGCCCCCTGCTGCAAAACATGCCTTCTGCCCTCTGCTGTAACTCCCAGTGTTTGCAAATGAGAATTTTAAAAGCAAAAGACCCTCCACTTCCCCTGTCACATCACTCCCCTGCATTTAGTACCTGGAGCGCCAGCCCCTCGTCTTTCTTCCCCTCGCTTGTTCTCAAGCTTCAGCGTCCGGCTCCGTGGAGCCTTTTCTGGACCTCAGTCAAGCTCTCTTTCCTCTGTCTCTCCACCATAATCGTGTCCATCCTGTGAACACGGTGCACAGGGATGACCTGGCTCGGTGTTTTGGCGGGTTCACATTTTAAACCACAATGTGCAAGAAATGCCAAAGTTCTTTATTTCCTTCCAACCAAGTTAGCTCTGACTTCCGGCTGACCTGGACACGCAGTGTCAGGACTTACAGAGGCCCCCGCGGGTCCCCAGGAGTCCGGGAGGCTTCTGTGGCATTCCAAGCCCATGTATCCCAGGCGGTCTGCCCTCCAGACCCCAAGCTGACTGGAGCCGCCTTTGCGGCAGCCCCTGAAACTTCCCTTGGACTCTTGCGGGGAGCCGATCATGGGACGTGACTCTGGGCCTCTCTCACCTTGGAAGCATCTGCCTTCTATCCTGACCACTCTCTTCCCCTCAAAGTCCCTGTCTCTGTCCCTCCCAGCTCTAGGCCTCCCAGAAGTATCGGTGAATTTGGGGTACCACAAAGAATCTAAAAGTGGTCACTGGTCACCAGCAGCTGTGTTTTGTGGGGACCCCACAGAATAAACACCCTCCGAGGCAGGTCCGGGGCTGGCCAGCACTGTGGAAGGTTGCCGGGGTCCAGCCCCGGTGGATCCAGGGTAATTCGAAGGTGGGGACGGAGTCGGCGTCCTGGAAAAAACTTATTTAATTACAGATATAGAGGGAGATTAGAAACAGATAGTGTAGTAGGAGAATTAATGGAGAAAAGAGGCTGAATAACTGGTTTATGTGGAATACTAATCACCACCTATGTAGGCCACAGGTGTCTTTCCGTTCTCCTGAGGGAGAGGAGGCACTGAGGCCTCCCCGGTCCGATCTTAGAAGCCCCGGCAAAGTCAGTAAGTAGGCTTGGTGTGTACCCTCGTACCAGATGGGAATTTAGCCAGGAAAACGGAGCGAGAAAGAAACGACACGGGGGAATCAGTCTTTCCAGAAACTGATCCGATTTCTTTATTTTTCAGGTTTGTTTATATACCTTTGTTAGACATAGGGATGAATACAGAGTCACGCGGGGGTCAGCAGACCTGACCCTTGTCACAATCGGGTGCTTCATATAAAGTTATACAAAGGTCTTATGAGTTTCATCATCTTCTGGCCATGAGGTCTGCTGACATTTTATGGCCCTTTCTGGTATCAGTCAGTTAACCAGAAAACTTATTTTTCCAGGGGTGATTTTTTCTTAAATCAGGTGCCACCCTCCAAATAAAGTTGCATTCCTATAGGGTGAGGGTGTAGTGAGTTACAATCAAGAAAGGAATTTACTTAACCTAAGGTTTAACATGATCAGTCTTAAAGGTTAATACTTATTTCTCCTATATGCTAGTTATATTCATTATAAGGGCAGGAATATGGAGATTTAGCAGCAAATATTGGCTCAACAAATGTAAACCCTTCACCATTGTTCCCCTTAAGATCTATTTTGTCTTAAGATAGTGATAAAGTTACATTTTTACATAGCATAGTGATTTATAGTGATTTATAACAAAGTACAGTGATCTATAGCAAAAGAGAAGATTCATTAACTCAAAAAGTGTAGTATTGCTAACATCAAAAAACTACATTTCCTTTTCTATATTCCAAATACATTGATTAAGATATTCCCAGGTGCCTAAGGATATGGAGGCCTGATGGCAATCATTGACTCATCAATGAAAAAAGCCCTACGCTAATACTCCATACTCTCTGTGCTGTTTATGGTTGAGAGGTTGTCACACAAGCTAGTCTGTCAGCAGAGAGGTTTGACCTGAGGCATCCTTGTCACACCCAAGGCAGGGAATTAGCAGTAATTATTGGCAGGACAAATGAAAAAACCCTTCACCAATATAATTCCTAATCAACCCACTATACTATACTAATGATCTTCTAACTTCTCAAAAGAGTCTGTATTTAGAAAGTTTTAAAACATCCCATGCCTCTCACAGTTGGGAGGCTGTAAACAATCACATGCGGCCGGAAGAGCATGATCAGGCAGGCCAGAGAACCTTCAGAGTTCGTAAGTTGAAATACTCTTGTCACGCCCAGGAATTTTTATTAACTGGAGCTGCAAGTTCACTCCTTCTCTGAGAGAAATGGTTATGGGGGAGAGCTCCCCGTAAAGTACTCTGGTTTTGGGGGTAGATGCTCGGGAACAGGGGGTTTCCTGAGGCTTGATCACGCCTTTGCATATGCCAAGCTTCCTTCCTCGTGACCTTTGCCATGGGCGGAGTTCCTCACGCTGGCTCCCAACAGAAGGTGGAAAAGGAAGCTCCGGTGGACAAAGCTGGCCCGGTCCGTCCCCCGCCACCAGGCGCAGGTCAGGACGCGAGAGCCCAGTTCCCCAGCCTGGAAGCAGATGGCAGGCAGCGGTGACCTGGGCTTCTGATTTTAAAACTGTTGGTGCTCTTGTCCAGTCTTTCGGTCATGTCCGACTCTGTGACCCCATGGACTGCAGCACGCCAGGCCTCCCTGTCCTTTAGCGTCTCCTGGGGTTTCCTCGTGTCCATCGAGTCGGTGGTGCCATCCAGCCATCTCATCCCCTGTTGCCTCCTTTGCCTCTTGCCCTCAGTCTTTCCCAGCTCCAGGTCTTTTCCAGTGAATTGGTTCTTTGCTCTTTTTGAAATAAAATTCATCAAATAGCAATTTAGGAAATTATATGCCTTCTTATCTGAGTTGTCACTTACACACTTAATCACCGTTGAAATGAAAGTATTCCTTAAACAATAACTTTCAGAGACAGTCAGAAAAAAAAATATTTATTTTGACTCTTTAAGAAGTTGCAATTAAAAGCAAAGGTAAACAATTCTGATGACTCAGAATTTATCTACCTTTGTGTAGTTCCTTCCAGTGATCACGAGGAAAAACTCCAGATAATGAATTGCATTCAGCGACTGTCAGGAATCCCTCTTTTGACTGCAAGCATATACTCATCTTTAAATGCCTATTGGTGGACACACACAACTTGACTGAGGTCTTGACAGAGAGCAGTCAGGATGAAAGACGTTTCCTCAGTGCTGTAAGAGCTGATAATTTTTTTTAAAGACACTTTTCTAAAACATCATTTTTAAATTCTGTCCTTTTTCTATTTTGTGACCTCCCCCCCCCCCGACCTAAGTTTTGTTAAAATCTCCATTTTCATTTTGTACCTTTCCACAAGGAAGCTTCTTGGTAACTTTTTTTTTTGGTGGGGGGCGATTTCAGCGTTAAAAACAAATTATTTCAAGATGTTTTCAGAACCAGAGCAAGGCTTCCCGGAAACCTGACCCAGCCACCGGTCACCCTGCTTTGTTCCCTGTGGAAGGAAAATGCTCTTCTGAAAAGGTGACTCCCTTTTGCACTCCAGTCTAACGACAGCTGAGATGTTAAATTAGCACATGCCATTTTAATACTCACTGTAGCACTCGGCAGTGTGCTCATTGCATTAATCAAAGCGCCACTTTCTTCCGTTACTGAAGGGCACCCCTCCTTTAGGCAGCTGCCCCAGGAGATGCTGGGGGTCATCCCAGCAGCAGCGGAACTCAGCTGCTCGGCTGGCCCAGGGATGTCACAGCCATACCCCGCCCAGTGCTGTGATGATTTACAATCGCCTTGGATAATAGTCCATATGGAGATGTTTATTTGTTTATGAAAGTGTGTTAACCTAGCTAGCAATCAGAAAAGAGAACTGTTCAGCAGATTTATTTCCTGTAGTTGACTAGGCCAGCCTAATTCATCATAAATACTGAGTGCTCTAATTAAAGCGAGAGGGAAAAAGGTTCTTTTACATTCTTTTTGACGCGTCACTGAATTTCCACCTCTTGATCAGAAAAGTTATCTGCAACAACAGGATGTGTCCCTATACTGGCCCCAGCAACAAGGCCAACTGTTTTGACATCATGCCTCTTAACAATAAGCTGGTTCTCAATTGAAAACATTGGAAAACATTTTTTCCTATTTCTGAAAAGGTATGAACCTACAGAAACATATTCACCGCCCCACCCCCACCCCCGCCACCCCGAGGCTGTTGGGGGCTTGTGTATTGTCTGGTGCTCTCTAGGTTAGACTTGAACTCCAGCTTGCCGACAAGGAACACAGATGGGGAATCACTTCAAAGGCCACTGGGGAGGGGCCGGGCGATGGAACATTCTGACTCTAGCCTGAGAACCGGACTCCCCCTAAGGGCAGCTCGAGGGGTCAGAACCAGGGCTCAGCTCCACTCCTGAGCAAGCGGCAGGGCCTCCTTAAGGCCAGTCTTGCAGGCATCTTTAGCAGCCCCATAGACAAGCCTCCATGGAATGTACTCACTTTGAAAAGATAGAACCTTGCTTCTCACTGTAGTTGTCCTGCCAGCCTTGATGCCGCAGCAGCTACTTAGAATCACACCCCCCAGACCCAAACCCACCATGGGCTGGTGCACCTCGAGTCTCGGTCCTGATTCAAGCTGGCAGTGGAGAGATGGCTAGCTGTGTGCTAGGTGTCCTGCAGCACAGGACGCTAGCATCTGGGTCCATGTCTGCACGTGTGACAAGTTTACGTTATAGGATGTGTGTGTGTTAGTGAGCCCATTCTTCCCTTAGTACTTCACTGATTCACATTGTAAAAACTTCTATCCAGGGTCACGCATAAGCAAGCGTGTTATAAAATGGGTGTGTTTTCCTTTGTGCACTCCAAGTCTGAAAATTATTTCTTTAAATAAAATCAGGCATCAAAATGAAAAAATGACATTTAAAGGCTTTTCCCTTCAATAAATGCCGTAATTGATAGGAGATCTGGATTCAGAAGCTAGGACGTACTGCCATCCCTAATCACTTTGAAAGCCTTATTATTAATAGTACCATTATTATAGTTGTCCCCATTTTAGACATGAACAAACTGAACCTCAGAAATGAAGCAGTTTACTGACTCACAGAGCTAGTAGTGATAAAACCGGAATTAAAACCAGACTTCTTTCTACAGCCTTTGACCTTGAGCACTGTCATAGCCTATGTTTCCTATTGAAAAATTGATTGTTTACATTCCTAACTTTCCTGTGGGCATGTAGTTCACTAAGAAAAATACAATTTAATATTGTAATAATTTAAACAATAATTTTGCCTCTTAAAGCAAATAATTCAAATTTCATGATAACGGTAACATATCCTGAGAGTTCTAAAACCAATATTTTTTACCATTACCATAAATAGCCAAGACCCTTGTGGTATGTCTTTTAAAAAAATTTGTTTGCCAAATTTCCTTTACTGCAGTGGAAAAGCTTTCATTTTCTCTCAGAAATAGTTCATGAGATTCACCCCAAGCACCCAAATGTTAGTTAAGCCCAAGATTCAGTAACGACATTTCACTTTCTCCTCTCACTTTGCTGAGGTTGATGGTCACCATTTAGAATTCTTTCAATTTCCACTTCAAGAGAGTTAACGTCAGGTTTAAATTTCAACAGACGTTTTCAGTATACTCTTCCGGTACCAGTCATAGAAGTTTCTGTTTAACAGTCTAGAAAGCACCCTTGTCTACACTGTCTCATTTGAATATTGTGGGAATGCTGACTCCATGCAGCCACTTTACAGGTAAGGAAACGAAGGCTGGGAGGCAGGCAGTGGTTTGTCTTGGATCAGTCAGCTATGAAGTCGGGAACCTGAGACTCAGTTCTGGCTCATCACATTCCGTATGCCTGCTCTTCATGATATCAGATGGGGGTATCATTAGATATCTGGCAACTTTATGAATATCTGCATCTTTCTTAAAACCCCTTCCCCCTGCCCATCTTCCCCACTATACACTTCTCCAATGCTAAGTTTCACTGGAGAGAGTTTTGTTTTGTTTTCCCCTCTTCTACATCAACCCACTCTTCCAGATCAGAAGAGACATAATCCAGTTGTATTCCCTCTGTTTCCTGAGTAACTCACATAGAGTTGTGCTAGTCAGGTTACATCTTTTGATCTGGGTGGAAAATAGCTTAATGAAAGGAATCTGGGGCATTGCATGACTTGCAGAGTTGCAAGAACTGATGCAAAATAGAGCACGGGAGCCAAAGCAAATATATATTCATTAAGGGAAATTTGCAATTTTAGTGAGCAGAGAGGTTTTGTGCGCTCTGCTCGAACATGATAAAGGACTGGAGATTACTTTAGCATCATTGCAGACAAAACTACTTAAAATACTAATTACACCACCGAGGATCTTTTCATTCTCCGTAGTCTGACAGAGCCAGTATTTTTCCTGGAATGTCTTTTCCTGGTTGTGTCCCATTCCACCCTTTAGAATTTGGTTACCAAATCTTATAGTGATACCCTGAGTGAAGCCAAATCACTAAACTCTTAGAACAGGTCAGTTTTTTTCCCTGAGCCTACCACTCCAGAGCAGGGATTGGCAAACTTTTGCTGTGAGGAGCCAAATAGTAAATATTTTCGACTTTGTGGGACATACGATCTCTGCCCAGCTTCTCAACTGTGCTGTCACCGTGCATAGGAACCTGAGATGACACTGAATTAGTGGGTGCCACTGTCTCGAAAAACATGGGAAGGACATGGAAATCTGAATTTCATATCATTTTTACTTGTCATGAAATAGTATTCTTTTAATTTTTTTCGTCAAACATTTTTAAAAATTAAAACCATTCCTTGCTCTTGGGCTGACTTGCTGACCTCTGTAGTAAGGCGTTATAGCTAGTCTTGGAAATGGCCAGTCTTAGGAGCTGCTACCTAGGAACTTGCTGTATCTTCAAATATTGATTTCTTGAGCTCCAGGTTAGAGCTCAAATCTATGAAGCAATGGTCCGTGATTTCAAAGAAAATTTAAAAATCCTTGGTTGAGAAATATCTTTAGATACCCTAATAGTACCTATTAGTATCTAACAGATACTAATAGCTCATACTCTAACAGTATCTATTAATGCTACTCTAATATATATTCGTGACTTCCCTGGTGGCTCACACAGTAAAGCATCTGCCTACAGTGCGGGAGACCCGGTTTCAATCCCTGGGTGGGGAAGATCCCCTGGGGAAGGAAATGGCAACCCACTCCAGTATTCTTGCTTGGAAAATCCCATGGACGGAGGAGCCTGGTGGGCTGCAGTCCATGGGGGTCGCAAAGAGTCGGACACGACTGAGCGACTTCACTTTCACTCTAATAGTATGTATTAATATGTATTGGGGGGTTTCCTGGTGGCTCAGACAGTAAAGAATCTGCCTGCAATTAGGAGCCCTGGGTTTGATCCCTGGGTCAGGAAGATCCCCAGGAGAAGGGAATGGCAACCCACTCCTGAGTTCTTGCTTGGAAAATCCCATGGACAGAGGAGCCTAGCAGGCTTCAGCCCATGGGGTTGCAAAGAGTCAGACACGACTAGTGACTAACACTTACTTACTTGAACTTAATAATGTATTTGCAGATACTATTTGATATTACTCCAACAGCCTTACTTCTATTGGGTGACTGAGTGCCCAACTGGGCCAGTAACTCTTCTTTATATCCTGCGGCTCCTGGTGGCAACAGACCATAGCCAGACTCTGCAGCCTCAGAAGGTTCTATAGCCCAGGAGAGAAAATGAATTGTTTTGGAATCGTAGTTGCTATTGAGTATTACCTATTTAGGTTTTAGAGTATTTCTCAGAAGTCACATAATTCAAGAAACTGTGAGCAGAGGATAATTCAAGACTTAAGCAGAGCGCTTGCGAAACATCACTGTGCCCTAAAGCAACATCACGTGACAACCGCAAACACTATCTACATTTCAAACGTGTTTTCAAATTACTTTTATGGCTAGTCTCCTAGGTGTTTTCAATACATGTAAAACACCATCTTCACAAAAAGGCATCTGTAGGAACTGTAAAACATTTTATGTCTTTATTTTTAAAAGTCCTTTGTAATTCCTTGAGGACGTTCTTGTATGGAATATAGAATACAGGTCATGATGCAGGGGGAGAATTAAGTCGAATAGTAGGTTAGGATGTATGAGTTGGGAAATATAATAAGAGAGGAAAACGACAAAATGGCCTAGTAAGCAGCAAGCAAGCGTATAATGGATTGACAAGCAGATGAGGAAGATTAATTCTTGCTGCTCGTTTCCACTGCCCATGAACCTCGGACACCTCCACCACCAGGAGTAAATTACAGCTTCGCAGTTGTCTTTGCCTTTTCATCAGAGAGACCTATTAAATTGCATGTTTCATAACATGGGTTATTATCCTATCTATAAATGCTGCATTCTGTTATTATCCTAAAGTATGCATTTGTTCCTTCTGTGCAAGGATCTAAGCGCTCCTCTGTTTCCATGGAGACCACACCAGGATCTTGTCCTCAACACTCAGATAAGGCCTCCTGTGAGCAGAGTCAGAGGGTAACCTTCAACCATCACAGCTGGGGAGGAATTCAGTCAGACATTTCCTCTGAGACTGTGGGCCACAGATTTTCACACCCCACAGTTGCGGGGCGGAGCAGGGGGGGACGGTGTTAAATTTTTTCTTTTTAATGTATTGAGCACCATTTGCATTCAGGCATTGCACTAAACTCGGCATTAAAAGGTAACTGAGGCACGGCTCCTGCTCTTAAGCAGTATCTGAATCCAGGGGAACAGCCCGGAAGATGAAGCCAGAGCAGACCTCTGTGCAAGTTTAAGACTCGTGTGCATTCTCCCTCAGGGCCAAGGTCAGTGGAGGTGTGTGCCACCCAGAGCTGCTCGAGAGTAAATCCAGGCAAAATAAGGTGACTGACAGGGGGTCCACCACCCCCTTGCTTCCCTAGGCTCTTCATCATCATCCCAGTAGACCCTTGTCCCAGACGGTAGCAGTGTGGGACCTCTTCTACATCAAGTGGGGGCAGCAGAAAGTAGCCTTGACTTTAAATGTGGTTTTTATTTAATTAAATCTAAGATGCTGTGGAGTATTTGAAGTACCTTTCTGATGTGCCTCTAAAGAGGAAAAAATGCCACCAATTACCATTGTAAGAGGCCATCAATTGATGACACATTCTGATTTCAGAGAGGTTAAAATGTGGGGGGAAAAATGTGTATCTTAGAACTAATAAAACATGATAATTCTTGGATTAAAGCCTTGAAAATTCTTGGGTTAAACCAACTGAAATTAACAGGAAGTATAATGGCAGTAATAATGATTCTTGAGTATAGTAATCTAAAATTCACAGTGTAATCAATTTATATTTTTTGAGATAACTGATTAAAAAACAGTATGACAAAGCCATTCTCTGATGGCCAGTCCACTATGCTGACTGCTACATTCTTCAGATCACATTTATGGTGTATTATGCTAATGTGTGACTATCATTCCTCCCCATCTCCAAAACCTCGGTCTAAAGGTTGTGTCCCTGGACCCCTTCTTCCCCAGTCTTTCTTCTTTATTATTCACTTTTACTACCTCATCTACTCATCAGTGGTCTACTCACCTATGCCGACATTTCACTACTTTTACCTCTGGGCCCAACTTATCCTTTGAACTCCAAAACTAACCCTCCAGCTGCCTCCCTGACTTCCCCTAGACTCCAATGACATCCATACTCTGTACTTTCATATATGAACCCTTGATGCTTCTTTGGCTTTAGGCTTTGTTGTAAATGAACACCCCAGTGTGTACGTGAGTTCTAAATCACTTCAGTCCGGCTCTTTGCGATCCCATGGGCAATAGCCTGCCGCACTCCTCTGTCCATGGGATTCTGCAGGCAAGAGTACAGGAGTGGGTTGCCGTGCCCTCTTCCAGAGGATCTTCCCGACCCAGGGATCACACTCACATCTCTACATCTCTTGCATCGGCAGGCGGGTTCTTCACCACCAGTGCCACCTGGGAAGCCCCAAACACCCCAGCGCTCAGGCCAAAAGCTTCACTTCCAAGTCATCTGGATGCCATTCAGCATCACCAGCGCTGCCCATCAGCAAATCCAGCAGACAGTGTGATCCAAGCCAGTGTGGCCTGGCCCCTGCTGAGCCACTGACCTGCTCCCGCCATTCTGCCCACAGCAGCCATGCCATTTCTCTAGTCAAGCACGCTTGGCCCTCAGGGTCTCAGCACCTCTGCCCCTTCTGTCTGGAATCTTTCCCAATTTCTGGATGACTCACACTCTGCCCCAGTGGTCTCCTCTGAGGACTTCTGATAGCCTTCACTCCACAGCGTTTATCACCACGGGACTTAGGTTTACTTACTTACTTGGTGGTTTCCTAGCATCCTCATTATGGTTTTTTGTCTTACCCTCTGGAATAAAAGTGCCAGGAGGGCAGACACTTGTCTTGATTTTCTTCAGTCTTGTATCACCAGTGCCCAGAAAGCCAGGCCAAGTGGATAGCACCCCAGGACTATATTTCAAACGAATGAGTAATGAGTGAAGTTACATGATAGGGTTCTTTGTGTGGTTCATCAATCCATTAATTTATATTTATTAAACAGCTAATCAGTGGTAGTCTAGATCCTTTTAAGCAAGGCATATCCCATTGACATTATAACTTTATGCCTGATGGGTAGGAAATTTTTACTGAAAAGATTTCACTTAATAATTTTAATTTTGGATGACTCTGGAATAGGCCAGAAGCTCAAGGATTCCTGTGAAATAAAGTGCTACCAGATTAGTACAGGAAAGGCCTTATTTATTTTAGCATTTTAAAAATTCTAAGTTGATAATGCTCTATGATATCTTGAAGATTAACAGTAGCATTCCATGCTGCTGCTGCTGCGGCTGCTAAGTCACTTCAGTCGTGTCCGACTCTGTGAGACCCCATAGACGGCAGCCCACCAAGTTCCCCCGTCCCTGGGATTCTCCAGGCAAGAACACTGGAGTGGGTTGCCATTTCCTTCTCCAATGCATGAAAGTGAAAAGTGAAAGTGAAGTCGCTCAGTCGTGTCTGACTCTTAGCGACCCCACGGACTGCAGCCCACCAGGCTCCTCCGTCCATGGGAGTTTCCTGGCGAGAATACTGGAGTGGGTAGCATTCCATAGCGTTTGTTGTTGTTACTGTTTAGTTGCTAAGTTGTGTTTCAACTCTTTGTGACCCCATGGGCTTCAGCTTGCCAGCCTCCTCTGTCTCCTGGAAATGAAAAGCTTGTTAAACTAATTACTGAGAAACAAATCAATACATTATTTACAATTGCAGTTTTGTTTAGACATTTACATGGCTGTGAAGAGTTGTTTATCACCTAGCATTAGCATTTTTTAAATGTCCGTATGGTTATTTAATGGTGTTGACTTTTTTTAAAAATCAGAATCATAATACACCTTATACCTTCGGTATATAAATCATTATCTGCCTCTAACGCATCTTTCGTGAGAAATCAGACTGTGCTTCCTAGACGTTAGAATTGCCATTTGTCATTCGTATAACCTGCAGGTTGAATAATCTGTTGGTGTGGTTGATTTTATTTGAGTAAGCATGAGGGCTTGGCCTGATCCATTTGTGGCTGCTCAAAGGAGCTGTGTGGACAGAGCCCAGCAAAGCGGATGTCTTCAGAGCTCATGAGGTTTCACCGTAATTTTGAAAATCCATGGGTGGACTTCCCTGGTGGCTCAGATGGTAAAGCGTACGCCTACAATGCGGGAGACCTGGGTTCGATCCCTGGGTTGGGAAGATTCCCTGGAAAATGAAATGGCAACCCACTCCAGTACTCTTGCCTGGAAAATCCACGGACGGAGGAGCTTGGTGCAGGCTACTGTCCATGGGGTCGTAAAGAGTCGGGCACGACTGAGCGACTTCAAAAAAAAAAAAAAAATTACTGTGGCGTAACAGGAATTTATATAAAAGTTTCTACTAAATCTGACCGAGACAAAATGTTTCTAAAACACAATGTTGAAGATGGTAGCAAACAGTGATCAAGGTCACTGAGGGATTGAATAATAACATTGACTGAGAAAAACAGCAGCCTTGTTGATTTCGGTCATTACTTCTCGTCTCTTCTCTTTTCAGTTTGTGATCACTTGCTCCAGAAAGGAAAAAACTGGGAGATACCAAAAGTATAATCCCTTAATATGGTCTCTGAACGGCTGCTGGCTTCACGGCTTTGCTCTTTCTACTGTTCTTCTTATCCGTGGGCCAGCTCACTTCTCTCTGGTTTACTAAAATTACAAGCAAGGGAGGAACTAGACTGGCCAGTCAGTCATCCTTGGAATATTGAAAAGGTTAAGTCCATAGATAATCCACTCAAGTTACTGACATGTGAAGCATGGAAATGTTGAACAGACTGACTGACTGCATGAATGGTAACAGAAACAGGACGCGCCAGGACGTTGCGTGGTCTTGAAAATGCTGCTGCAGGCTGGCGGGCTGCTGGGCTGTGTGGTCCGAGCTCCTCTAGCACGTGTGTGCTCAGCCATGTCCGACTCCCTGTGACCCCACAGACTGCAGCCTGCCAGGCTCCTCTGTCCATGGGATTCTCCAGGCAAGAATACGGGATGAACCGGTTGCCATTTGCTTCTCCAGGGACCTTCCCGACCCAGGGATAAAACCTGCATCGCCAGCACCTTCTGCACTGGTAGGCGGGTTGTTCACCACTGAGCCAGCTGGGAAACCCCTGAGCTGCTCTCATTTCAGTGCAAACAATTGTAGCCTCTGCTTCCCGGGAAGGGATGCTATTGGGAGGCATTTTTCTTTTAGGCTGGTAGTGTCAGCCTCATTACTATACTTAAAAAGGGAGTGTGCTGTTGCTCATTTTTTAGAGATTTATTGAAAATCAGCCCGGTTGTCTTGGTTTATTATGTTTCTGAGAGCAAAACACAAGCCCTTGCACGCCAGCTTCCCCTTCTGCTACACCCAGGCACCGAGTAAGACACTGTGATTCCTAATAAGAAGTCAATATTTGATCTTTGTCCCCTTTGGGGCACACAGCTCCTAAAGCCCTAGGGGGTTCCCAAATGATAAGAGCTTTGAGAGCTTCCTTTGTTATATGATTTGATCTTTAGTCTAACATTCCTGAAATAGTTCCAGGGGATAAAGGTGGAGGAGTGTCCTTTGATATTCATAACAAGCCCTTTCAACCACACCTGATTTATGTTAATGAGATTATTTTTGGAAAGCCCCTAGAGAACCTCTGTAAGGATGCTGGTTGCCAGGGAAACCAGCCATGGGATCATGTGATTAGATGGTCAGAATTTTCAGTCCAGGGATGATAGAGGGATTCCAGGTTGTGTAACCCACCAAAGGCCAATAATTTAAGCAATTGTGCCTCCATAAAGAAGCCTCCATGAAAACACTCAAGTATGGAGTTCTGAGAGCTTCTAGGCTGAGGAGCATGTGGAGGTGCTGGGAGGGCCACTTGCCCAGAAAGGACAAGAAGCTCCGAGCCCCTTTCCCCAGACCTCACCCCGTGAATTTCTCCCATCCACCTGCTCCCGAATGTATAACCTACTTAGTAAACTGTGTTCCTGAGCTTTGCAAGGAGGAAGTCCTGAGAACTTCCAGTTTATAACCAGTTGGTCAGAAGCACAGGTGACAACCTGGACTTTATTATTGACACCCGAGGTTCGGGGGTGGGGAGGGTAGGGTTGATCTATGGGACTGAACCCTGAATCCGTGGAGGGTTCGAAAATTGAATTGTGGGACACAGAGTTGATATCAGCAGAGGACTGGAGAACTGCTTATTGTAGGAAAAGCAGCCACACATCTGGGGTCAGAAATGAAGCATTGAAAGTGGCAGTGAAGCATGGAAGATGCAGCTGTTCCTTCATATACAGAGCAACCCTAGTCTGCCTCGTTACACTCAGAATTAGGTTTCTGCGTCCTCGGAAACCAAAATTCCGAGATACCTTAGGAGGAAAAAAAAAGTCCTGTTCAGAGTTGAATCGTGCCCCCTCAAACACCTGCAAACTTGACCTTATTTGTAAACAGAGTCTTTGCAGATGTAGTCAGATTAAGATGAGGTCTTCCTGGAGGAGGGTAGGCCCAAATCCATCCGGACTGATGTCCTTGGAAGAGGAGACACAGAGAGGAGAGAGCTCGTGAAGATGGAGCAGAGACCAGAGTGACACAGCTACAAGCCAAGGACTGCTGGCGGCCTCCAGGAGCCAGGAGGGAGGCATGGAGCAGGTTCTCTCTGACTCTGCAGAAGGAAAGGGCCCCGCCCACCTCTGGCTCTGGGGTTTCTGTCCTCTGGAACTGAGAAAGAATGGATTTCTTTTATTGTCAGCCCTCTAGTTTGCAGTTCTCTTGTTGGAAGAACCACAGGAAACTAACCATCTCCCTTCATTTTCTATCCCCTCCCTGAACTCTGCTTTGAGAACTGGCTTGACCAGACCAGGACATGAATAGGGGCAAGGTGACCCCCACGTGCATAAAAGCTTCACAGTGAAACCCAAGGAATAGTCATTTTTTGAAAGTGGGGCTCCAAGCCCTGCTGGTGATCTGGCTGCAGGAGAGAGGGTAGGGTGCTGACTGGTGTGTGCAGAATAGGTAGGCAAGGAAGCAGACCCATCACTACACAAGCAAGCAACAGAGGGGCCACTGTGAAGCTGGGAGGGGGTCTTAGTCACAGACACCCGTCCAGGTGAGGAGGGCTGGAGAGCACGGGTGAGGCGGCCCACTGATCTGCCAATAGAGGTCACAGTCACCGCCACAGCTCTCTCCAAACCTCCCTGCTTCTGCCTGCTGAGCACTGGTTATGGAGCCACACACCTGTCAGTGATTTAATCAATCCCTATTGCTCATGTTCTGTGTGCCAAGCAGTTGTAAGAAGAATAGGTGTTTTCCTTACATCATGGGCCTCTACAGAAGAAACCGTCACAGCTCTTATTACCAAGGGCCCTCCTGCATAGACTCTTAAAAATTGAAGAGAGAAAATTTGCTAGGAGTTGTCAGAGCCTGAGTATGTAAGCAGACAAGAATTCATGAGGCTTCATCTATTAACACATGGCGTGTCCACGTGGTTTACCTTTCTTCAGTCGTCTTTATCAACCTTATGGCTTGCCCTGATATAGAAACACACAGTGACTAACTTATGGTATCTATGGATCATTTTTTCTAGTACTCAATAACTGTGTTCATTATTGTTCATATTTTTAGTAAGTGAGCAATTTTGCAGTATATTTAAAAGCAGGTCAGAGCTTTTCTTTCTCTCTTTTTTTAATCTTCAGGTTAGATTTATACCAAGTTTCATGGAACTCTGATTTTTGAAAATGAAATTGAAATTGTCAGTTGTACTGACGCCTCTTTTTGTGTAAATGACAAACCTGGTTTCTTTAAAACAAAGGGTCTTATTTCTGGACTAAAAGTCTTGGTTGAAAGATAGGACAATATTGACGCATTTTAATAAGTGTCTGCATATGTAATACCAAAGATTTATTCCCAGCTGAATGAGCAGGACTTATAACTGTGAGATGCATGGAAAACTAAGGCTAATGAATTAGGTCAGAATAAATTAAGAAAATGTAAATCAAATTCAAAAATTTCCATAAGCAAGTTGTATTACACTTATTCATACATTCATACAGGAAGCAGTAGGTGCGCATAACACTTAGGAAGAAACCCTAACACCAGTACTTACCAGTGTTTGCTTCTCTGTGCTGGGGCATAAATAACTTGTCACGGTTTTTCCTTACCCCCACATTCATTTTCTCTAATTATTGATGTAATACAAAATTTGAGAAATGAAAAAAAGTTTAATACATAACAAGAATTATCCATGGATTTAACTATTGATATTCCTATGTCATTACTTCTCTTTTTGTTAACTAAAATAAAATTTAAAGCATACTACTCATTCAGTCATTGATTTAGCCAACATATATGGTGCTGGAGAAGACCCTTGAGAGTCTCTTAGACTGCAAGGAGATCAAACCAGTCAATCCTAAAGGAAATAAACTCTAAATATTCATTAGAAGGAGTGATATTGAAGCTGAAGCTCCCATACTTTGGCCACCTGATGGGAAGAGCCAACTCATTGAAAAAGACCCTGATGCTGGGAAAGACTGAGGGTAAAAGGAGAAAAGAGTGGCCAGGATGAGATGTTTAGATGATGTCACCGACTCCATGGACATGAACTTGAGCAAAGTCTGGGAGATAGTGAAGGATAGGGAAGCCCAGCGTGCTGCTCTCCATGGGATCATAAAGACTTGGACACGACTTAGCAACTGAACAACAGCCACATGCCTGGGACCAGGCAAGCTATGAGGGATATCAAGATTAAGAGGACCAGCCCATGAGCACAAGGAGCTCTTAGGTGCTGCCCTTAGGAAACCATCTGATGATGGTGGAGAGTTCAGGTAGGGGGAAAAAAAAAATCAACTCAAGTAAGGGAGGGGAGAAAACCTCGCAGGCAGGGCTCCTGGGGGAAAGAAAAGGGAAGAAAGGATGAGATGATGTGCAGAGCTTGTGGGACATGCAGACACATCCCTGTCCTGCCAGGGGACAGCCAGGAAGCCGAGGTCAAAGTGCACAGCCACCTCCAGCCAGGGGACAGCCAGGAAGCCTAGGTCAGAGTGCACAGCCACCAGCAGTTGTATTCTGTATGGCTAACCTTTCCTGATGCTTTCCCTATGGCAGGTTGAGTTGGGCTTGGAAAAGCTCAGACCAGAAGCCTCCCAGGGGCCCCTTGAGGACTAGGAGCTGCCGTTTCTCTGTGGCCAGACATTCTTTACTGATACTGATCCTAAGGAAACAGACATCTCAGCACACAGAACAGACGCTGGCCAACGGGGCTCAGTCATTGTCCTCTCCCTCCCCATAAAATGCAGCACGGAGTAAATTCTGCTTGTTACCCACCCAGCCTGCTCTCTCATAGAAGTTGTGAGCCCTCAAATGACACGCATGGGTCACTGCCCTGTGGCTGGCTCAGTCCGCAGGGTGGGGAAGCGGGGCTGGTGGTATAAAGAGCGCCAGTTATCTGCACCTGAGCCTCTCCCAGCAAGATCCTTGGGCCATTTCCAAGTGTATCTGGTGGGATGGGAAAGAGCATTCTAACTCCTTCACGGCTGGAATGATGGACCCGTGCTATCATGCCAAGTACTCTTGTATTATTCAGAACAACGAGGGGAGTGTTTTCTTCTTCTTTAAGAAAATCCCAAAATCCCAAAGCACAGAAAAATGTAAAGGAAATTTCTGGAAAAGTCAGACTTTTTCAAAGGAAGACTGCCAACTTCACACGCAGTCTCTCTTTGTCACAATGTCACATTGATCTTCTCAGTCCCTTACTTAAATTCAATAACGGTAGACCCCATCTGTTGTTCCTGGAAAAGAAAAAAAAGCTCTATGGGAGTGTTGGAAGACTCAAAGACCCTATGGAGGGTCTCAAAAGAGGCATCATTGCTTATTCCCCACTTCACAGATGAAAAGACAGATGAAAAGAGGTCACAAGTCTGCTGTTTGATCCCAGCTGGGCAGCTTATTAGCCCTACAGGGATCAAACCCAAGCAGGTGGAGCGTCTCTGCTCCATAGGCTGCCCCTGCCCCTGCCCCCTGAGGTGGACCCTCGAGGCAAGAAATTGAATCTGCTGCAAGTGGGCCACAGTGGGCAGAAGCCGGGCCTGAGAGAGGAGACAGGGGACCTTTACCTTGCAGAACCGGTGGTGATGCTGCCGGGGAGCTGGCAAAAGGGTGAAGACGAGGCTGAACAGCCTCTTCATTTCACTGTTTCGCATGATGGATGTTTATGTAAGACTTAAGTTGAAGGAAAGGTTCTCCCACAAGTCCTGCTCTTGCTGCTGCTGTTACGTTTATACACTATTGCTTGTGTGCTTAGTCGTGTCTGAGTCTTTGACCCTGTGGACTGTAGCCCACCAGGCTCCTCTGTCCATGGGATTCTCCAGGCAAGAACACTGGAGTGGGTTGCCATGCCCTTCTCCAGGCGATGTTCTCAGCCCAGGGATTAAACCCAGGTCCCCTGCTTGGCAGGCAGATTCTTTACCCCTGCACCCCCTGGGAAGTATTTAAACATCACTGTTGTAGGTCAAATGTCCACTTTGATCTAAAGCACTAATGAGACCAAACGCCAAGAGACCATTTGCTGTAGAAGGGACAGAGCTGGTAACCTAGCAGAGGCTGAGAGAAAGAGGAGTTCTAGATGAGTCTCTGTGTCCAGCCAGAGCGTTGATGCTGTCATGAAGACGCATTAAGGAATATCAAGGCGATCAGATTTGTGAAGGTGGAGGGTGTCAGATATCTCATGCTTCCATATGGAAATAAACATCTAGATACCAAACAGTCGAGCAGTCAAGACAACATGAGAGAATCAGTAGGGAAACCTTTCCTTTTGAAGAATTATGTATGTATTTACTTGTTCACGGCTGTGCTGGGTCTTCCCTGCTGTGAGGGCCCCTTTCTAGTTGCGGTGAGCAGGGGCTTCTCTTCCTAGGGTTTCTCGTTGCGGTGGCTTCTCTGGGCTCAGAGCATGGGGTCAGCAGGTGCGGCTCTCAGGCGCTGGAGCACAGACTCCTAGTTGATTTCTGCAGCATGTGGGATCTTTCTAGACCAGGGATTGAACCTGTGTCTCCTGCATTGATAGGCAGATTCTTAACCACTGAACCGCCAAGGAAGCCTGGGAAGCCTTTCCTTTTGAAGGTCTACATATGCAGAGCTCGTGTGGTAGACACATTCGATGCCTCCTTGCATGTCAGCCTCGAGTACCTGGTCTGTCCACCCAGAGAACCTTTTCAGCCTTTTATCAGCAAAGACAAGAGCTGACTTAGAAACATGAAGTAGTAAAGGTTTCTTTGAATATGTTCTCATTGTTTAGAAAATACATCAGAATGTTTCATGGTTATTTAACTGAACCCTTTTTTTTTCTAGTTTATGAATTTTAAAGTCATTTTTTGTTTTTTTTTTTAATTACAGTAAGCTGAAAGAAATTTTCTTCAACCATTTTACTGAAAGTTTTATTTTAAATTAACTGACTTGTTTTAAAACCCAGAAAATAGCCTGTGTTTGGAAAAGATCTGTCTGCCAATTTATGGACAATCCAGTTTGTAGGTTTTGACGCATGAAAGTTGTCCCGAGTGCCTTTGTTTTGACCAGTCACAATGTGATTTTCTACTCCAGGCTTTTTTGTTTTTTCCCATCTAGCTTTGGTGGTAGGCTGTATCTTGAAGGATACTAGCTCTTAGAAGTGGTTGTAACTATAAATAAAGCCACAATTTCTTGAATAGCCTCACTGTACTCAGGCAATAGCCTGGCCATTTAGAAAGCCTGAAAGAAGCCACTTTACTCTCTGTTGACAATTGAAACAAATCAAACATTCTTCACTTAAATGGTGCTTCTACACTGCTTTCCTTTAACTGTCAGATCCTCCATTTCTTTTGCTCTGATTGTCTCTACCTGAGAAATTTAAACTGTGGCAAGGAGCTGTATCTCTTTTCTTTCTCTGCAAAGACCACATCTGTTGGAGCTGCTCATGGCTCGGCCTCTGCTGGGCTCCTGCGGTTGCTTTAAACAGCCTGTTCAGTGGGTGATAGACCCAGGCCGAGCCGGCCACCCTCCAGCTCCTGAGTGCCATTCCCCCGAGAAGCCTCCTTTCCAGGAGCTGACTTATAGCGGCAGGGACAGAATTTGTAAGCTGTTTCGAAAGAGGTTTGAGGGTAATGATGGGGTGAACATTGGGAAGAGACTCCTGTAAATGAAAAGTGTTGGCTTAACTGCTGTAAGCACTACTTTTATTTGATTGTTAAATTTATTGGGGGGGGGATTAGTTTCCCCCAATAAAAGATGCTTGCTCCTTGGAAGGAAAGCTATGACAAACCCAGACAGCATATTAAAAAGCAGAGACAACACTTTGCTGCCAAAGGTCCGTATAGTCAAAGTCTTGCCAGTGATCATATACAGATGTGAGAGTTGGAGCATAAAGAAGGCTGAATGCCGAAGAATTGAGGCTTTAGAATTGTGATGCTGGAGAAAACAGCTAGGAGATCAAACCAGTCAATCCTAAAGGATATCAACCCTGAATATTCATGGGAAGGATTGATATTGAAGCTGAAGCTACAATACTTTAACCACCTGATGGGAAGAGCCAACTCATGGGAAAAGACCCTGATGCTGGGAAAGACTGAAGGCAGAAGGAGAAGAGGGTGGCAGAAGATGAGATGGTTGATGGCGTCACCAACGCAACGGACATGAGTCTGAGCAAACTGCAGGAGACAGTGAAGGACAGGGAAGCCTGGCGCGCTACGTCCATGGGGCCACAAAGAGTCCGACACGACTGAGGGACTGAACACAGGAAAGACTAGTGCCCCGGGCCGGACGAATTTTTCAGAGCCAATTTTCCCCATCCCCAGGCTCTGCTCTGTGCTGTTGTTAACCGTCCTCTTCTGGGCTGCTTCTCTTCTCCACGACCTGCCCTCTCCTTGCAGAGCCAGCCACTGAGAGCTTGCAGTCTCCTAGAAAGGAGGAGGCAGAGAAAGAACAGAGAAAGTCCAATTTTAACTCCAGCTACATACAATGGAATAGTATTACTTAAAATCATAAATAATGAGTCATTTGCATTATCATGAAAATTATTACTTTTTAAATACATTAACCCAACTTGAAGATAAGAGCTAATCTTTCTGACTCATCTGGAGACAAAACTTGTGTGGCCCGAACATTTTGATGGCAGAACCTTTCGTGTACCCACGTGATGCTATTTATACCCTTACTTTATCCCACTACATATGGATATTCATGTATTTCAGTGCAGACACACTCATGAATTAGATTAGACCCTGCTATGGGTGGTACATAATATATGGTATATACATTGTACTGTGTTCCTAAAATTTGAAAAATTCTGAAGCCCAGGATTTCAAATAAGGAATTAAAAGCTCCAGTACTTTGGCCACCTGAGGTGAAGATCCAACTCATTGGAAAAGACCCTGATGCTGAGAAAGATTGAAGGCAGGAGGAGAAGGGAACGACAGAGGATGAAATGGTGGCGTGGCATCACCAACTCAGTGGACATGAGTTTGCACAAACTCTGTGAGTTGGTGATGGACAGGGAAGCCTGGTGTGCTGCAGTCCATGGAGTTACAAAGAGTCGGACATGACTTAGCTACTGAACCACAACAATGAACCTGCATGATCATTGCCCCATTATAGAAGCACGCAGTGGTTAGGGACTTAGCCAAAGTCCACATCTCGGGGTAGAGCTGGGGTTCAGCTCCCAGAGTGCAAGGTGGCCACCCCCCTGCCCACCACTATGTGTTCCTGTCTGCCGCTAGCCAGCCCCCCCCGCTGTTGTTTTAAGACAAACAAAACTACCACCCATCACTTCTCCACAAGCAACAAAACCCACCTCCATTTCAGTCACTACGGAAGCTACTAGCATGAATTAGAACTGGCAAACGGATGCACGTACTAGTTACTGGATAAAGTAGCAATCTGCCATCTGGGGTAGCACAAGCCAAAGAGGTATTGTCAGATTAAATTTCATAGCGAAGCAGCGCATTGCTCCTCAGAACTTCTACCGTTTGCATTTTTTAAAGCTTTCTATTCCAGCTCTTTTGGCTTACTGAAGGGCTTTTTTGGCCAACATTTTCCACTTTCCCTCTGTGCAGCTCTTTCATTATGCTTTCACATGGAAATGCAATACTTCTGTTTTTTAAAAACTTATTTGTTTGTACCACATAAGTATGCTCAATACTTAAACTTATCTCTCAGACACTGTTCTAGATGCTGAAGATACGGCATAAACAATGCAATGTCTCTGCCCTCATAGCACTTACACTTTGGTAGTAAAAATGGACAATAAATTAATAAAGAAGTAAATATACAGTAAGTGAGATGGCTAGTGCTGTGAGACAAGCTAAAACAGATATGGAGGCTGGGCCGTGTAGCATTGGAGAGAGGCATTCCTGTATTATATAGAGGCATTGCAGAAGGTGTATATGAGATGATATTTGAGCAAAGATCCAAAGGGGTGAGCAGCCATGGGGGAGGGGATTTCCAGGCCAAGTGAACAGCAAGTGCCAATGTCCTGAGGTAGCAACCAGCTCTGTGAGTGCTTTGAACAAATAGCAGTGAGTTCAATGCGGCCAGAGTAGAATGTGTGAGAAGATCTGAGAGTGGGCAACCACAGGTGCAGACATGAGGTTCAGAGGAGCTTATTGGACCTTATAAGGCTCTTGGCTTGTACTTTAAATGCGGTGAGAAGGAACTCAGAGCTCTAAACAAAGAAGTCATACAGGCCTTAAGAGATGACTGTGTTGAGAACAGTCCGTGGATGGAATTCATATGACCACACAAATCAGCTGTTCTAATCCACATCAAAGGCAGCAGTGGTTCCACCGAGTCAGCGGTGGTTCCACCGAGTCAGCGGTGGAGGGGCCGAGGAAGTTTCTAGATACGATGAGATACCTGCAGTGAGATGAAGAACAGAGTCTCAGCTGGCGCCAGGGAAGCTGGCGTGAGGAACTGGAAGGCCGGGGTGTTGGTCAGTGAGACAGGGAGGCTGTGAGGGGACCAGGTTTGGGTAAAAAGAAAAAAATCTATAGTTTGAGATTCAATTTTTGAGCCGAAATGAGAGGCAAGCAGGTGGATATTCCAAGATCTCTGAATGAGATCAAGCATTGCCATGAACAGCAAACAGCGGCGGGTGCAGGTGTGAAGGATAGATGAGATCCAGAAGGGAGTGAGCCCAGAGCAAAGACAGGGGCTGAGGCCTGAGCCTGGAGCGCCAGCTGTCTAGGCCTGGCAGGTGAGGGAGAGTCCAGCCAAAGTCAAGGGTTGGGCTGGAGAGAGGCAGGCCAGAGAAAGTGTGGCCCCTGACCACGTACGATGTATGTTTTCTTCTTTCCCCAGCCAAACTCTCTTTTGGAAACATCCCATACCTGTCTGCATGTCCAGTCCACCACTTTTTCCTTGCAGATCCTCAGCCTTTTATCTTTCACCTTCACAGAAATTCCTTTTAGTTTTAGTGAGCCCCATTTTTCCTTTGAAACTTTTCTTTTTTTTTTTAGAAGTACCCTCTCCTTTCACATTCCATAAAGACTGGAATAACCCCCAGGCTTCAGGAGTCCTGAGCTGTCGCGGGAGCCTCTGATTCCCCATCTCACTCTGGGCCTGCACTAAGACCATCTGGTTCATCCCAAGGTGGCAGCCGTGGCGGCCCCTGGGCCAGACCTTGGTGCAGTTCTGTGATTCCCCTGCGTGAGAGCTCGGCCACAGTGACCCCTGAAATCAAGCAAACTAGCTTGTTGGCACATGGTAATGCCCTCTGTCCACTATCCTGCTAATGAAATAAGCTGGGACTCTGGCTGTGGCAGCAGCAGCATCACTTTTTGAGACCTTGCTCTGCCCCACTCGCATCCATTGTCTGATGTAACTGTTAGAAGCGCTCTAACCCAGCATCGTTATTACTGGCAACCTCCCTACCCAGGTGACACAGTGGCAAAGAACCCACCTTCCAGTACGGGAGACACAGGCTCATCCCGGGGTCAGGAAGATCCCCGAAGAAGGAAATGGCAACCCACTCCAGTACTCTTGCCTAGAGAACCCCATGGACGGGGGACCCTGGCGAGCTACAGTCCATGGGGTTGCAAAGAGTCAGACAGGACTAAGCAACTGAGCACCCTACCTGAACTCTCCTGTATGAATTCAGTTACTAAATGGGTTTCGATAACAGATCGCTAACCAAACTCACCCTCTAATCTGTCATTATCCATACTTACCACCCAAGTAAATGTGGATACTAAGCAGTGTTTGAATCATTGTAGTGCTTGAATTGTCGCTTCTTTCCAGAAAAGGATCAGAGGCTTAGAGAGACTAACTCAGAACCTGCCAAGGTCACACAACCAGTGGTAACAGAGCTGGGATCCAGTCTCGGGCCTCAAAGACCCTGTCTTTCAGACCTTGACCTATGTGGCCTCACCTCACCTGCTCTGGCGCAGGAGTCTTCCTGGTCACTCTAGCGACACCACCCCCACCCGGGACCTTCCCCAACAATTGTCCTCCCCTCTCCATCCTTCACACCCAGCTCAATGTCTGTCCATACTTGACCTTGTCCTGCAAGCTCCACAGGGAACTGGCCTTCCAGAAGGAACAGACAGCACCGCAATTCCCTCATGGCAGCTTAGACAAGATGAACGTGTCACTCGCTGCTTGGTTTACCCTTCCCCTCCCATGCCTGCTGACCCCTCCATTCTCTGAGTCTGCAATTGTCAAACAAATCTACATTGCGGTTTCAGCTATACCGAGTTCTGTATTCTCCGCAAGCTACATAAATGTTGATTCTGCTTAAAGCATTCTGCTTTATGTGGCTGTGAGTAAATGGCACTTATTATTCAAGGGATAAGTGAAATGAAAGCAAAAGTGTTAGTTGCTCAGTCATGTCTGATTCTTTGTGACCCCATGAACTGCAGCCCGCCAGGCTCCTCTGTCTATGGGATTCTCCAGGCAAGAAGACTGGAGTGAGTAGACATTCCTTTCTGCAGGGGATCTTCCAGACCCAAGGACTGAACCTGGGTCTCCTGCACTGCAGGCAGATTCTTTACCATCTGAGCCTCCAGGGAAGCCCTATTCAAGGTGACTGAGGTGTGACTGTGCCCTCACTGATACAGCATATAACACTCAGAGCATTTATGCTGTGTCGCCTGTGTCAAAAAGAATTACATAATTCCATTCCATTCATAGAGGTCCAAGTCTCCTTCTTTGAGGAATCTTACACTTTTTTTTTGAGCCTCGTACAATGTGGGTGACACTAAAGATACATGACATGTGTCTATTGAATTCAACAAACATGCAAAGACATATACTCCAGGGCAGCTTTTGTGCTAGGCCAGCCCTGAGGTTCTAGGGACTCAGCCTGGGATCCCATTTAGTCCTCAGTCATCTGGTTTTCCACTGAAACATGCCTGGAATCTTCTAGACCAAGGAATTCATGGATAAAGGAAGAATTGTCACACATAGATTTTTAACAGTACATAGACAACACAAGAGATTAAGATAGGGACCACTTTAAAAACAACTCCATGCTCTTGACATTTGCATGTTTTATTTGATCATAAAATAGAGTTTTATGACTGTCTTAGATCACATCACCTTCCTAGTGAGTTTTTCTTTAACTTCTGCTTCTTAATGATGAGATATTTGTAAAGTTTGAGGAACTACGCAGAAACCTATTATTAAACAGTTCCCCAAGTTCCACCTCTGGTAATTTTATGTACCCATAAAGACAGCCAGTGATTTGTAACAGTTTGTACCCAAACTAATTAAAACTATGACCTTTCTCCAAATCCTGATGCAGAGGCATTTCTGAATTTCCTGAAAGCACACTCTCCAGCTGTTATTGTTCTTGGAGACATGTTTCCTCTGGTTGACTTTTCAATGATTTCTAGCCTTAAATGATTAACTTGGCTGCTGGGTTGTAAGTCACTTTACTCAGGGGTAATAATTGTGGTTGAAAGAACAGCAAAGGGAAACCATTTTCTCTTCATTGAAAGGTGATGCTATCTTATGTAGTAATTTATCAACTCTTCCAATTAATGGAATATGGCTCATGAATAATGCAATTATTCTTTTGATTAAAGTCATCTCAAAAAGAAATTGCATTTCTGAAAAAAATTACAGTTTGGTATACACACTTCCTTTTGTTGATAGAGTTTATCATTCAGGATAAATGAAAATGAGAAACCTCTGGGTTGTGGCCAAAATTTGTGTGATACCCTTTTAAAATGTGAATATTTTCAACCAGTGAATGCATTTCTAATTAATGCTTCGTGCTGGATGGAAAACCAATTTATTTTCAATGGCTAAGCAGGTTGTGTCAAGAAACAGTAAGAAGAGTACATACTCCCAAACCCTCAAACTGGCAGCTTGTTAGGAATTTGGAATGTCAAAAGTATCGGAATGAAGTTCTACCTCCTCAGAAAACACAACAGTTGTTTGAGGGGTTTGCAAAACACAAGCTGCTGGGGCAGAATGGCCAGCCTGTGTCCATGGGATTCTACTGGTGGAGAGGCGCCCTCAGGCAGGGCTCTGCAGGGTCTTCTAAAGATGCTTAGTGGTGTTCCAGGAGCAATGGGAAGCCACTAGGGAATTTTAAAGAGGTATCTTTATCCCGTTTGCCTTTTAAAAAGTAAGTATTATGTCTACTATGTGAAACCATGTCCACCCAGAGGTCAACTAGAAAGAAGTCTATCCCAAAAACCTATGTGAGAAGTGGTGGCATGGGATTCTAGAGCTTGGTAGCCACGAGGACAAACTGGCCAGTCAATTTATGGGGGAAGGACAGAGCTAGGAGGTAAGATGGTGTTCAGGGGTGTGGATTTAGCATTTGGATAAATCAGGATGACCTTGACTGAAGATTAGGCAGAATGAAAATATGGAGAACCATCATGAACTCAACTTTGGACTGAATTTGCAGTATCCAAACTGTGCCCCAGTATAAACGTGATGTGGGCTTCCTTGTATAGGGGTGGTGATTTGCATGTGCTTGCTCAGTAGTTAAGTCATACCTAATTCTTTGTGACCCCATGAACTGTAGCCCACCAGACTCTTCTGCCCATTGGATTCTCCAGGCAAGAATACTGAGGTGGGCTGCCATTTCCTCCTCCAGGGGATCTTCCTGACCCAGGCATTAAATCTGCATCTCCTGCATTGGCAGGCAGATTCTTAACCACTGAGCCACCTGGTTAGTAACCAGATATTTATTTAGAACCTTTCTAAATACCATTCTAGGTCAGAAGAACAAGCCTTATGAGCCCTGACTTGCAGTTAACTTACATTCACATTTGCTGCTTTAATTTGATCCTAAAACAGGATTTTAGAATCATCTTAAAATACTACATCACCTTCCTGATGAGTCTGAGAGAGGAAAGGAGAAATAGATACACAATAAACACATGAACAAATAAGATAATTTGAGATGCCAGTGAGCATTTGGAGGAGTTCAATTAGGGCACTTTGGCTGAGGGTAACCAAGGAGTGGGGGATGGCAAGCTGCTTGACCAGGTTCAGGAGAGGCCTCTGTGGCCCTGGCTGGGATCTGGAGTTCAGATGACTGATCACAGCTGGACATACAGCTTTGTGGCCATCGTGATGAAATCTTAATTCGAGGACTGGCCAGGTTCATCACCGGAGCAGACACTTCATGATTTTGGAGGAGGGAGGAAAATCAAAGCCAAAGCAACAAGCGTATAATCAGAGCGTTAGTTCAGAAGCCCTCGGGGTGTGAACCAGGGGAGGAGAGAACGGTGAGAGCTACAGTTAGGTAGCTGGAAGAGCAGTAGCTAGGAAGTTTCTAGAGAGAACCCAGAGGCGAGGCAGGACCCACGGTGCTGGATTCCTGTTCCTCACTCGCTCCCCGAGTATTTTGCTCTTTGACACAATATTTAAACAACAGGTCTTATTTCCAAATACCTTCTGCCCACAATTTAATATTCTGAAGTTGGAAAATATTTGAAGTGGGAAAAACAGCTCCAAATTTATCTGAGTCACCCCTAGCCGCTTTTGGAGACAGCAGTCCACTTCCACTCCTCTCCTCAGACTAGAAAGCTGCTTCTTCACACACCGCTTATTCCAGAGGCCACCAGGCAGGCGCTTCACTGCTTTCTGATTGATACTACACATAGGAATCCCTAAGTGGGACTGAAATATTCATGTGTGTGATTGAGTGAGGGCATGCGTCTGTGTGTGCGCAGGCGCGTGCTCGCTCATGTGTGTGGTAAGTCTGAACTGGAAGGCAACCATCAAGGTGTGAAAACTCACTTTCCTCTGACAAGCTGCCATTTTCTCTCAGCGGCAGACCTAATCAGTCCAATTCAGTAAACTCAGTTTAATGAACTTTTAGCCACCTCAGGCTTAAAGCTTAGTCTCTTTATGATCATATCTAGTTGACTCAAGTGGTGTCACTTTCCTTGCGGTCCACAGTTTGAAGCATTTCTCTCTGGCTTGGCAGGGCTTAGCCCCCTCAGGCAGAGGCTCCGCCCCTTCAGGCAGAGGCTCCGCCCCTCAGGAAGGTCTCCGCCCCCTCGGGCAGGGGCTCCGCCCTGAGCGGTGCAGGTGCAGGCGGAGGGCTGGGTGCGCCAGGGTCACTCTGCTGGACTGGTTGGTGCTCGGAGGTGGTGAGGCGGCGGCATCGGTCGTGAGTCTGTGGTGACTTCACCTGTCTGCTCTTGAGGAGTAGAGCGCCTCCTGTTGGTCATCCTTAGCAGCTCGCGTGATGGTCTCTGCCTGCCCAACTCACAGCTCCTGTCGTTCGGGTTTCCAGCCAGGCACCCCCCTCTTCTGACCGGGCCCCTGCCGGGGGTGTGGTAGGATGACCCGCAGCCTTCTCGGGCTCTCTCTCTGGGCCCTGGACACCCCCAGGCCCCAGCCGGGCCGGCCTTCGCTGTGCAACCCCTCTGGGCTCGCTGACCCTTTGTCTTCTCCACAGTTCCACGTGGAATACACACTCATATAAATGAGCCGGGCGTTTTCCTAATTTTGCATCAGAAGAAGCAATTTGCCTACTCTGAGGTATCTGAAAATGTGCCTGCTAGGAATTCTCTAAGAAGCTATCTCCTGCCTGAGTGTCCTGTCGGAGAGGAAACAGGTGGCTAAGCACTGGCCTGTCCTCCCTGGCTCTGTGTCCAGTTCCGCCGGCGGGGGAGGGACATCACTTCCATGGGATCCGGACACTTCCCCTAATCGCCCCGCCCCCTCCCGGAAGTGCCTTCTGCCCTCCTTATCCCTGAAGCAGTGATATCAGAAGGGCTTCAGGGGCCTAGGATTTCCTGTTTATCAGAATTCGCAGGTGCTTAGTGTTCAGTTGGACTTCCCTGGTGGCTCAGACAGTAAAGCGTCTGTCTACAATGCAGGAGACCCGGTTCGATCCCTGGGTTGGGAAGATCCCCTGGAGAAGGAAATGGCAATCCACTCCAGGACTATTGCCTGGAAAATCCCATGGACAGAGGAGCCTGGTAGGCGACAACCCATGGGAAATAGATGGGGAAACAGTAGAAACAATGTCAGACTTTATTTTGGGGGGCTCCAAAATCACTGCAGATGGTGACTGCAGCCATGAAATTAAAAGACGCTTACTCCTTGGAAGAAAAGTTATGACCAACCTAGATAGTATATGCAAAAGCAGAGACATTACTTTGCCGACTAAGGTCCATCTGGTCAAAGCTATGGTTTTTCCTGTGGTCATGTATGAATGTGAGAGTTGGACTGTGAAGAAGCCTGAGCGCCGAAGAATTGATGCTTTTGAACTGTGGTGTTGGAGAAGACTCTTGAGAGTCCCTTGGACTGCAAGGAGATCCAACCAGTCCATTCTGAAGGAGATCAACCCTCGGATTTCTTTGGAAGGAATGATGCTAAAGCTGAAGCTCCAGTACTTTGGCTACCTCATGCGAAGAGTTGACTCATTGGAAAAGACTCTGATGCTGGGAGGGATTGGGGGCAGGAGGAGAAGGGGACGACCGAGGATGAGATGGCTGGATGGCATCCCGGACTCGATGGACGTGAGTCTGAGTGAACTCTGGGAGATGGTGATGGACAGGGAGGCCTGGCGTGCTGCGATTCATGGGGTCACAAAGAGTCGGACATGACTGAGCGACTGAACTGAACTGAACTGAACTAAACTGAACGAGTGTTCAGTCATGTCCAACTCTTGTGACTCCATACATGGTAGCCCCCCAGGCTCGTGCATGGGATTCTCCAGGCAAGAATACTGGGGTAGGTTGCCATTTCTTCCTCCAGGGGATCTCCCCAGGGATCGAACCTGCATACACTAGTAGTGTAAATTGGTAGATCCACAGGTTTCCGGATGGAACCTGCCCAAGTGCAAAGGCAAGAGTGCAGTCGAGTTTAATGAAAGTGACTCTTTGGATTTAAGAAAGTTGTTAAATTTTTAGTGACTTCACTTTTTTTGCTTTTGTTTTCTTTCTCCTGTTTGTTTTAACTGCATCTTATTCAATTATCTAAATAGCGTCTGAAGCAGATGACAGGTATTGAATGCATCCAGTTTTGCGTCAGGCACTATGGCCCGGTGTGTCCCTTTGGCACTTTTTATAACACTGATGACAAAGAACTTACTATAAATGTCAGTCAGCCATGATCGCTGCACATTGCTGTACCTCAGAAACCTGGATTGTAGTTTAGGTGTAACGATAAAACTAGAAAAAGACTGAAAGCAATGTAAACCCCCGGATCTGGACCCGAGGTGCCAAGATTTTCTTACATTAATATCGTAGTGTATTCTATTTGTTAGGCCTGCATTAGTGATTGATAATTCAGTGATGATATCACGTCCCTTTTACCCAGAAGGGCATTCTGAGATAGCATTCCAAGTACCTTCGGAAGCCGACTTTGGTCGCCATCTCCTGCCTCGAATTTTCTTCTGACATTGATACATTAGTCCTGTCTGTCACCAACCTGGCTTCCTGGGATATAAATGATCCTGTCCTTAGATATACACGTATAACAAAAGCAGCATTTCTTGGCAAATGTAACGCCGCCTCTGTTTCACGTTCTAAGTGATTGAGATGCTTTGGGGTAGATGTCTGCATAAATTAAAACACTGCTCTCTGAAACCCTACCAGTCAGTCAGATTGATGGTGCCACAAGAACAAGTTGACTCAGGGTAGGATAATAAAATGAGGGATGGAAACGATTTGTAAATTGGTTGGAAAAAAGTTGCCAAGTATCGTGAATTCTGTGCTTAAAGAAGCATCAAAATGTGCAAACATGTGATGATGTATGTCTTCATGTATAACCCAGATGACAATGGTGTGGGTTTTATTAAACCTGTATTACATGATGGAGAGACAGATTACCTTCGGCTTCTGTCTGTGGGTCAAAGCTCAGGGCTCTTGGTAAATGTGTATGATTTATAGAAGAAACAGTACTTTGAGACAACTACAATCTCTTTTGAGAAGAAACTTTGCCGTGTTTAATTTAGGAATGAACTTTAAAAAGGGGCCTGGACTTAGGAAGTACTGAGAGGTTTTTAATTACTGACAAGCTGCCCAGTATCATGGTTGTCCTCTGAGCAAGGCTTACTAACTGTCGGTCCTTCCAGGGCATTTTCATCCTTCTCACAGCCATGGATAGAAAAAGGTTGCTGGATGACCATGTGTCAGATGAACCCTGACAGCGTCAAAGTGGAAATGCCTGAATGGCTGGAGAGTGGTACTTCTCAAAGGAGATTCTGCCTAAGAGTCATTTCACAGTCTTGGCAAATGCAGGTCTCTGGGAACCAGCCTGGGGAACTTACTCAGTAGGAACTCCCTAGTTACCAACCACCCGGGTCACTCCGCCACACTTGGAGAAATCATTTCAGAGAGTTAGAGACATCCTGGCACCTGGTACCTCCTGGGACTAGGAGGAGCTCAGGTGATTCGTCGGGATAGAGACAGAGACATCCCCAGAGGATCAAGTGCCTTTGATTTCCTGGTGTTGACCCCACTAATTAGAAGCTAATTAGTACCTTCCAAACACAGACATTAAGTATCTACTTACAGCGCTAAATGTTAGATGTGTAGGTCTTGATTAAACCTAAACCTCTTTTCATAAAAGATAAGCATTAGATTTTCCGGTGATAAAGCAGTCTTGATTGTTTGTCTTAAATGTAATCTATTGGGTATAGCGCTGGTACATAGGAAAATATAACAAGAGTACAGATTACCAAGGTCATGAAGGAGATTTTAATATAACGAGGATACTGTGCAATGAGTTCAGGATGTGAAACACAAAAGGTAGCAAACCCTTGAAAACGGTCCATAGTTACCACTGGAAAGAGCCGTCTGAGGATGATCTGAGAACTCAGGGAGGTGGGATGCACACGCCCGGTGGTTGTGCATTTAGTGAACATTCTCCAACGCAGATTGTCTGAATTCAAGGCCAGACACTGTAATAGAGCCAGTTCATGCACGACCACTAACAGACAACAGACTTCACAAATTACTAGGTTTATGAGGTGTAAGGGATACACCAAAATGCCATACTGGTCATATTATAAAACAAAGTGTGAATGCCTAAAGAGCCTACGTAAAATGACTTGAATATTCACAAGATAAATCTCCCTCACTCTCTCTCTCTCTCTCTCTGTTTCTGCAGATGACACTTAAAATTTCCTGGCATGAACTTGCTTGTTACATACGTTGCTTATGGCGAGTAGAGGAGGGACAAATGTGTTAATAAAGCATGCTGGGCCATTCAGGGGCGAATAAACTCACCTGAAGTCATAAATGTCTGGAAGGTCATTCATTATCATAAAAAATTAAGAACTATATTTTTAGTCTTTCGTCAGATCCATTTAATTCTCTCTCTCCCTGGACGAAATCCTAAAGCATAGTTAGTGAAAAGTAAACCATCCCACAGCTTAGTGGCTGAAATGAGAAATACATTGTGCTCAAGGACTCTGTGGGTCAGGAATCCAAGCAGGGGACAGGGAACAGCTGGCCCCAGTTCCATGTCATCTGGTCCTTATCTGGAAAGACTTGAAGGCTGGGGGCTGGCATGGTCTGGAGGCATCTTCCTGGTGGGTCTGACTGGGGGCTGGAACGCCAGCAGTGGCCCCTCTGTGTTACCTGGGCTTCCTCACAGCACAGTGGCCGAGTTCCCAGATGGAACCTCTCAAGGGAACGAGGTGGGTGTGTGTGGTATGTTCATGACCTTAGTCTTGGAAGCCCTGTTGCATCACTGCCCTGTATCTGTTGGTCAAGTCCATCACAGAGGTTCCTGCCTGGGTTCAAGGAGAGAGGACATATGCCCCACCATTCAGGGGGAGTGTCAGCGTGACTTCCTGAGATGAGTATTGGACATGAGAAGCACTGTAGCAGCCATCTTTGGAAAAATCTCTTCTGGTGTGATATAATCCTTCTGATCAATATTCAGGGTTCAATAGAAGTACGTAGAAATACATACCAAATGTTTGTCAGCCACAGGTCAAAATAAAACATGCACTGTTTTTATTTTATGTACACTCATGTCGCAAACAGTTCAGTTCAGTTCAGTCGCTCAGTTGTGTCTGACTCTTTGCGACCCCATGAGCCACAGCATGCCAGGCCTCCCTGTCCATCACCAACTCCCAGAGTTCACCCAAACCCATGTCCGTCAATTCGGTGATGCCATCCAGCCATCTCATCCTTGGTCATCCCCTTCTCCTCCTGCCCCCAGTCCCTCCCAGTATCAGGGTCTTTTCCAATGAGTCAGCTCTTCACATGAGGTGGCCAAATATTGGCGTTTCAGCTTCAACATCAGTCCTTCCAATGAACACTCAGGACTGATCTCCTTTAGGAGTGACTGGTTGGATCTCCTTGCAGTCCAAGGGACTCTCAAGAGTCTTCTCGAGCACCACAGTTCAAAAGCATCAATTGTCCAGCGCTCAGCTTTCTTTATAGTCCAACTCTCACATCCATACATGACTACTGGAAATACCATAGCCTTGACTAGACAGACTGTCACAAACAGAAAGGCAGCCACTGACTCAACCTTTTCTTTAGGCCAAAGGCACTTACTTTTTCAAGTGCTGTTTGTCGCATCAGAACAATAGTGAGTCAGGTGCCGTTGATGGAGGCGCCTGGGTCAAGCACAGGGACAGCAAACACATTGTGAATGTCCTGTCCTAGGGGGCCAGGAATAAAGTCAGGGTCAGTCTATGCAAACTTGAGTCAGATGGCTTCCAAGCCTTACCCTCTAATTTTGAGAAGAATTATCTTAGTATTTTTCTACCATTTTCCCACGTTGGAACTGGTTTTGCGTAATTTGACCAACTGTGTCATGCTTTGTGCTATTATCTTATAATAATTAAACTCATAGGTATGAATTAAGTTGCTTACAAACTCCCAGTTACTATATTCTTAAAAATCCCTGAAGAAAGTCATATACACAGTTAAGGTTGGTCAGAAAGAGTAAAATTTAGTTTCTAAACTGATTGCTTCTTTCCTGGGAGGCGTGGCTCTTGATAGTTACGTATATTTTCGAGTTCTCAGGTGGCTCTGTGGCTGCACTTTTGGCTCTAGGCCACGCTGACAGACTACCAAATGTGTTCTAGACTGAGCTCGAATGCTGGAGTTTAGTACAAAGAGTCTTTGATCTGCTGCAGACACCTGAACCTACGCTTGAAATGCAAATAATGGTTTTTCATGCGGTGAATTTCAAAGGCGAACGGAAGCCATCTCAATCCAGAGAATGAACTATACATACAGTTAAAACAGAAGGCTGAGGGGAGGGGTGATTTATCATGGCTACCCTTCATAGCGGGGGCAGCCCTGCTTCTTTAAGTGGCGATACACGTTGATAATGACGGCCCACAGCCCTGACCCTGTGGACAGTGGCAGGAACGTCTACAGGCTGTTCTTTGCCCCGGAAGCGTGAGCGTAAGTGTGTATTCTCTCCCCCACTGCTTCATTAACCGCTGCTGGACACAGACCCTGCCCTGTGCACCGATCGTTTGTATACTGAGGTAATGGGCAGAAGTGATGCATATTCATCAATTCCTTCCCGACGGATCAAAACCATGTCCACATCCTGCTGAGCTGCTTGACTTTGGGGTCTTTGTTACAGTTTCACAACCTGAAAATGCATTTTGGTCCCACCAGTAGTCTATGTGAGTTTAAAAATAATAATAAGCCAAAACCACAATTACCTTTGACAGCTGTCCTTGAAGCAGGACCACGTGGGGATCTCAGGGTGTGGTCTCGCCTTGTCTCCACCTGATAACCCCTTGCATGGTGGAGGACCAGAATGCGTCAGAATTCAGCATTTCTACCCATCCTGAAATCCTGAGCATCATATGGGTAATAGAAGTCAATGTAAACAACAAATAGGGGAAAAAAAAAAAGGAATGCTTGTTGAATTGATTTTATGCCAGCAAATCACATAACATATTAGTTTCCTAGAAGCATGAAAATATCAAGATCTTTACTGCTCAGTTTAATTATGCTCTTTGCATGCTAACTCTTGCTTCTTAAAAAAAGAAATGATCCAGAAGGATTAAAATTAAAATACATTTTTTTTCCTAATGCTAAAATCATTTCTATGACACGATGTGCTTAACTGACACTGAGGAAAATAAAGAAAACAGAATTCTGTTCCAAGATAGAAAGTTCTAGAACATTAGCAAACGTCCTCATTTAGACGGCTAATATGTTCTTCTCAACGATATTTTGAGAATGCTTGTATCAGCACGCCCCAAATTGGAAAACCCTTCCTATTTATATTGACTGAAAATGTTGACAAGGAATATATTCTCTCTCTGGGCTTATCCCTGCTGTAGCCTTAAACACAGGCGGTTTGTGCTGGCACAAGGATTTAATTGACTGAACCGTCATGTTGGCTCGTCTTGTCATCTCTGCTCACTTTGCGCTGTTCTTAAATATTCATTGATTTCACATACGTGGCAACAAATGGCTGATCAAAGACCTGAGCCGTGACTGACAGCCACTGCTGCCCGGCTGGGAGCAGAAAACCCTGTCTGCTCGTGAGGTGCTGTTAACTGAATTTGCTCCAATGCTAGACTCATGCCCTGTCTCCTCCCCCTTCTCTTTTTTGTGTGTTTTCTGCCTAATGTTTAGAATCTACAGTTGGAAATAATATTGAAAAGACTCAGACTGGAAACCCTTACAGGGAGGGCATGTGTCCTAGGGAGATTGAGTGAGTCACCCCATGTTACACAGCTCCCTGGCGGCAGGTCTGGGACACCAGACTGCATCATGACCAATACCCAATTTCTGCTACACTCCCTTAAGCAGTTCATATAGTCATGGAGAAGCATACCAATGTCTCGTATGTATGTTGATTGTCACTGGTCTTATCATGCTTCAGAGCAAATATGATTAGCTGTTTTATCAGAGGGAAATTCTAAATTGATAAATGTACGTACTTTCTTACAGGAGCAAAACAAATTTCGTATAGATTTCAGAAGGGTGCTCTGGACTTCAGAGCAGCAATGGAATCATCAATATACATTTTAAGGGATCAAGCCGTTAGGAGTCTGAAGGTCTCAGAGTCAAGATCCTAGTCAAGTCTGAGGTTGTGGCATCCAGCGCCCAAGATCTGATTGTGCTCAGCCTCTCAGTTGTGTCGGAATCTTTGCGACCCCATGGGCTGTAGTCTGCAGACACTTCTCTACCATGGAATTTCCCAGGCAAGGATACTGGAGTGGGTTGGCGTTTCCTTCTCCAGGAGTTCTTCCCAGCCCAGAGTTCAAACTCGCATCTCCTGCATTGGCGAGGGAATTCTTTATCCCTGAGCCACCTGGGAGGCCCAAGTTCTGCTTGTGCTGTCCCAGGAAGAGCCATTTGTCAGTTCATCAGTGGCTTAGGAGGCTTTGTAAAGGACCACCCATGTAGATACACAATGATCATTCAAGTGACCATTCTACATCCTTACTACCAATAACAACCTAGCTGAGATATTACCCTTTTATAACTTATTTTCCTTCTGAAGGCTGTTCTTCATAGACATTTTGGCATGATTTCATCTGTATATAATAACTTTGAATAGGGCCACAGTGTTATTCTTCTGACCTCAAACACCATGCCCATGTAATAGACTTTATTGTGATGTCACTAATGAATTAAGGGAAGTTTTAATTGGGCAGCAATGTCATATGCATGTACAGTTAGGAATTAACAACCCTTATAGCATGAAAACTATTTAAATAGTTCTATGAGAATAAGCTAAAATTAATCAAGCCTCTTTATAGGATTGTGCAGGACACAAGACTTTAATGAGAATTTCCATTTTATAAAGTTGTAAGTTGAATGTTTTCAAATCATTGCTGTGATGACCACAGTGATCTTCAGGAATTCAGAAATTGAGCAACGGTATTATTTATCCCAGTGAATAAATGAGACCAGTAATTCAAGTTGACTTTGCTGAGCTTGCCCAAACATACCTTGCAAGTAAGTTTCAGATTGTGCTTGACCTGTTAAATGATATCATCGACATGCAAAAATATTGCTTAGTATGTCTCCTTAACTACTTGGGAGGGAGGCATATTTGTTGAGGAAATTAGTCCTGAGATTATTCCCTAAGCTTTATTGGTTATGCATTCTATACAATTGTAGTGGAAAATAGATGGAATATGGAATCAGGATGCCTGGGTTTTAGTCACTGCTCTGCCAAGTGTTAACAGCCTAATGTTGGACAATTGGCTTCACTTCTTTGAATCACTAAATTCACTTCTTATCACTAAAATGACATGGTACTGAAATCTGCCCTATTCCACTTATTTCATAGAATGGTTATTTATGGCTTTCGAGGAAAGATTCTAGGTTTCACCTATCCTTCTGCTCCCAGTCAGGCTGTGTTAGTTGAATTCTCTCAAAGAAGCAGAATTCAACTAAAGTTAGCTTTAAAAAAAGAGAGAGAGAGAGAATCATCCATGCTCCTGGGTGGGTTAGGAAGTGGTTAGGCTATTGATTCAACTGGATTCAGGTCCTAAAATGATGTCCTCTTGAAGCTATAGATCTTTCCAACACTCAGCTCTGCCCCCACTGTGTTGACTGTTCTCAAATAAGCTCTTTCCTCATGGTGACAAAAAAGACCACAGGGAACTCTTGGTTTATATTCCACTGGCTTAGCCAAAATCACATGTACAGAGCAATAGCAACCGCAAAGAGATAGAGAGATGTGATTGACTGTGCCCACACTTGGCTTCAGGAGATGGGGCAACCCCACCTGAATCAAACTAAGGACAGGGAGAGTTATAACTGCCCAAAGAGATGCTGGGCTGGCGAAATTCACATGTACCACCTTCTTCCTATAGGCTAGTCAGAATCTGTCATCACTTTCTCCTGTTAATCTTTTTCAGAAAATACCCTTACAGGAGTAAAAGGCTTTTAAAATGACGAGCATTTCTTAGTCTGACCTAAAAAGAGTTCTTCATGCACTGTCAATCTATGTTCCAATGTCCTAACCCCCTGTTAAATATATTGCCTCTCTGACTTTGTCTCCAATAACCTAAATTTGAGGCACAGAATCTGGCCTCTCCAAACATGTAAAACTCCTGATAAACTGACTCCCAGGCATATCTCATTGCTCACAACAAGGAGTTAGAACCCCTCTAAGAAATGCTATATATTTTTTTCTCCTTTAGTGCTTTTAAGTAAGGCATCTTGGAAGAAAGATGTTTTTTTCTCCCACAAGACCTTACCAATTGTTACAGGAATTAGCCACAAATGTCAATAGCTATCAGTTCCTTTAGCATTAATGAAATGATCCCCTGAGAGATCTTAGACAGGCTAAAAATAATCCCACATCTACCAAGCCAGAAAGTAGTAGATATTCAATTAATGCTAATTAAGTAAATGATTTTGGAGAAAGTATGTAATGTATTACAAATAACTTTATATATTATTGTAGACATTATTATAATTATTAGTGCCAAAAATTGAAGTTTATTTTTTTCCTTCTAGATGTTTGCTTTTTATAAATAGCAGAGTACAAAGTGGGTCAGGAGAGGTATTAATCTAATGAGAGTAAAGGTATATAAAACTCAAGATTCAGATGATTTTTCAGATGAGACTGGTGTCCCTCTCTGTCTGAATTCATCATACAGATTTGAGAACTGAATCTTTTCAAGAGATGCTTGTGTGACACCTGTAAAACACTCATATAAAGTAGGTTGCAAGATGTATGTTTCGTATCTATTCACTGGCCTATATTTAATATACATTTAACTTTTGGGGGTAAAGATGTCCACTTAGTCCACTTACAATATTTTGTTTCTCCAAATAGTGAAAGAAAGCACTACCGAACATGAGTCACCTAAGTTTAATAGCATGAACAATGTTGTCCTAGCAGTGTGTACAAAAGAGATTCACCAAGCTAGTCAACATCACCTGACTCCTCTGAAATACATCCCAGTGGATGCCCAGGGCCCACTGAAGAGTGGAGACTAGTGATCGTCCACTTCTTTGCTCCCTTCAGTTTCATCGAGTGTTTCAACCACAGTCAGTTACGTTTGTTCCAGACCTCTTTTTGCTAGTTGTGCTTAATCCTGGATTTCTTAATTTAATTAAAATAAAATAAACTGATGAATGCCAAAAGAGTTGTTTTTATGAAAAGCTAAGTTGAGGCATTTGGAAATATTTAATAAAGCATATTTGTTAGAAAATTATTATTGCATTATTGTAGGCAGAATGACTGTAAAAATTATAAGAAAAAAAACCCTAAAAATTTAAAGCAATTCTGCTTTTAGTTGCTTTGCTAATCTCATTACATTCTTGTTTTATTTTCAAGAAGTTGAACCTGGAATGATGACCTGACATTCCAGTATGTGGACCCCTACTTAAAAAAAATTTTTTTTTATTTTACTTTACAATTCTGTATTGGTTTTGCCATACGTTGACATGAATCCATCACGGGTGTACATGCGTTCCCAAACATGAACCCCCCTCCCACCCGCCTCCCCACAACACCTCTCTGGGTCATCCCCATGTACCAGCCCCAAGCATGCCGTATCCTGCATCGGACATAGACTGGCGATTCGATTCTTACATGATATTATACATGTTTCAATGCCATTCTCCCAAATCATCTCACCCTCTCCCTCTCCCTCTGAGTCCAAAAGTCCGCTATACATATCTGTGTCTTTTTTGCTGTCTTGCATAAAGGGTCATCATTGCCATCTTTCTAAATTCCATATATATGTGTTAGTATACTGTATTGGTGTTTTTCTTTCTGGCTTACTTCACTCTGTATAATCGGCTCCAGTTTCATCCATTTCATCAGAACTGATTTGATCCTTTATGAAAAGATTACGATATAAATAATAAAATTGTGAACCACTTTTCTGATTAACCCACCAAATTTTAATCATAGTAGGGACCTCCTCCTGCTCTCTGTTCTCACCAGAACCTCTATTTTGACTTTTTCTCTCCAAATCTTCTTCTTACTGCCCCAAATGCTTCCACTGCTTTTTGAAGTTCAGCTTCTTTCACCTGACTCCTAATGTTTTGTTCTTTTCTAAAAAGTGAGTGACTAGAAACTTAACTAAGAATCCTTTGATCTTTCTCTTTTATTTCCTGAATGAAAGATGATTATTGAGTTCTCGTCCACATCAGAAACCCTCTATTATATTCCATAAACATTGCAATAATTCTAGACAGAGATCAAATTTTTATTAAAATAAACAAGCACTGCAATCATTTTTCTGTCACTTGCCAAAGAAATGTAATAAGCAAGATGTCCAAATATCTGTATCTAATTTACATTTGTATTGCTTCGAGTTTAAGGTACACTTTATCATGAAAACTCTAAATCTATTTTTGTAATTTGATGATTTTACATTCCATATTGATTACATTTATGGACAAATCTAATTTCTTGACAGATGAAAATACTAAAACAAAAGGAACAGACAGCTAAATAACTTAGATTTTCAAATCAACTTGCAAAGCTTTTTTTATTTTAAGTGAGACAGACCCTTCAATTTCTATTCCACTGCATGAGATAATCAAATCCAGAGTATTGGGGGGGATCGTTATTTTATGCCAGCCAGAAGTCTATACACTAAACTTTTTCGTAGATGATTAGTTCTGCAAACTCAAGAAAAAAAGTGTGTAAACTCTCTATACGGGCTGAAACTTCATCACTGTTGGGAAAATGTTTGGTAAGAAGTGTGGTTCATTGGCCAGGGTGGAATTCAAGAGGCAGTGGTGGAACTTGGGCTGTCAGGGCGGCGTGTGGGTCCTTGGAAGGGGTGTAATTCCACCAAGGACCTACTGGCCAATCTGCTCAGTGAGCAAAGGTTTTTGGAAGATCAGAGTTATCCCCTTCCCGTAAGTTAATTTATTCCATGTGACACTATTTAAACTGTATTTTCATCCCTTAAAAAAATAATTGTTTTTTTCTTTCCCAGTCAACCCTGCTTATCAAAGAAAACAATATAAAATAAGCAAAGATTTCACAGTAAGAAAAGATTTACCATTCTTGGCAATTCTCTGAGCTATTACTGAGGGTAATTTGAGATGCTGATTTCTGAAAAGCAATGCTGGAGAAGGGGGGCATAGATGCACAGCGAGGGGCTGGCTGGCACTGAAGCCGGCTCAGGCTCTGAGGCTTCACACTGCAGGCTTCCGCTGCACGCCAGGAGAAAGGACGCCCCTGCCCTGAGGACATACACACACACACACAGAGACACACACAACACACACACACACAGAGATACACACAACACACACAGAGATACACACAACACATACACAGAGACACAGAAACACACACACCCCAGACACACACAAACCCAGAAACACATGCACACCCCACACAACACACAAATACACACACAGAGACACACACAATACACACAGAGACACACACAACACATACACAGAGACACAGAAACACACACACCCCAGACACACACAAACCCAGAAACACATGCACACCCCAGACACACAACACACACACACACACACACACACACACCCCAGACACACACAACACACACACAGACACAGAAACACACGCACCTCAGACACACAACACACACACACACCCCAGACGCACACAACACACACACACAAACATACACGCCCCAGACACACACACAAAAATACACACATGCACAGAGACACAGAAGCACACAGAAACACACACACCCCAGACACACACACAGGCACACACCTCAAACACACGCAAAACACACAGAGACACACACACACCTCATTGTCATCCATTTAGGAAACTAGGTGGGTTTTTTCCATCGTCGAGAATTACTTTTCCAGATGTCAGCACTTGATCCTCTGTTGCTTCCTAAGATCATTTGCTGGAAGAACGGAGGTGAAGGAACTCTAAATTCAGAGACTGTGGGCTTCACGGCCCAATCCTAGACCTTCCAGGAATAGGGTTTTGACAAGTCACTCTCTGAGCTTCTGTCTCATTTGTAAAACGGTGATAAATAGAGCCTGTCTAAAAGGATATGGTTGTTTAAAAAAAATCAGAAGTGAACATGAAGGGGGTCCACAGCTCTTACACAACAGAAAGTCCCAGCTGTGCTGGGCACTGCCTGCCTTCTGACTGACAGAAAATACGTTAGCCCTATAGGGGGATGGCAAAACATGAGCAGATATGAAAGAAAAAGGCTGAAGAGTGTAGATAAAACCGAGTCTCCTGCTTCCACTGGTGAGCTAGAAGCTGCCCTGGCCACACCCACTCAGCTCGGACTGGCAGGCCTCCCCTCCATCTGCTGTAGGTCAGCAGAGATCTCCTGGAGACTAACGTGCTTTGGCAAACAGTATGTTACACAGATTTGGGGCCGATTCTCAGAACTTGAGGCTTCACACACCCTTGCATTTTGCTTGACATTCCTTTTTTCAATTTGGAGAAAGAGAAAGGAGATCTAGCTTAGTTTTCATCTCCAGGTCAGCTGTGGCTCCCCAGTGGCTCAGTGGTGTAGAGCTCCCCTGCAGCACAGGAAATGCAGGTTCAATCCTTGGGTCAGGAAGATCCCCTGGAGAAGGGAATGACAACCCACCCTAGTAATCTTGCCTAGGAGATCCCGTGGAGATCCCTAGGAGCCCTCCAGCCTATAGTCCATGGTGTCATAAAAGAGTCAGACACAACTTAGTGACTAAACAACAACAAAGAGTTATAATACCTTTAAGCATTTTCTTTAGAACTGATGCCACTGCCTGGCATGAAGAGGGGACAATGCAGTGTTGTCCACTAACAGCACACTAAAGACAGTTTGGGACACAGCTGGGAATGAGGCATTTATCTGCTTATACATGACTAGACTTTTTATTTTTTCTGAGTTAAAAGTTGGGGACCTGTAGACATAATCAGTTCAGTTCAGTGGCAACCCCATGAATTGCAGCACGCCAGGCCTCCCTGTCCATCACCAACTCCCGGAGTTCACTCAAACTCACGGCCATTGAGTCAGTGATGCCATCCAGCCATCTCATCCTCTGCCGTCCCCTTCTCTTCCTGCCCCCAGTCCCTCCCAGCATAATAGTATGTAGGTATTTTCATTACTTTTTCTTCTCTTCCTTTTTCACCATGAATATATTAAAAAAAAAAAAAAAACAGTGTTCTTGCATGATTTTTTCCTTGACAGTTTAATCAGAGAAAATGTATTGCAGCCATTTGACATTTATTTATGGTAATGAATCGACCCAGATGACGTCACCTCCTCTATCGCTAGGCCTTAATGGGGACTTGTATCACCTGGTACATTTAGATGGACGCACAAGGGCTTGGGCTGAGCGCAGTAAAGGGAACTCCAGAAGCATCTCATACATGAATGAGTAACTCTCTAAAAAACTGAAAATTACCAGCTTCCAATTTCAGCCTGATTTAGTGGTTTATAAAAGCATCTCACCTCTTCCAGCAACAGAGGTGTACGTAAAGCTTCGCTGCAAGCTATTTTTGAGGCCGTGCTCCATCAGCTTTCAGAGATGCTTCGGGCTGCAGCCGTGGTGAATAAATTCAGAGGAGGCGTTTTATGTGATGGCATGGCCCCTTCAACAGCTCGCATTATTTTCCTGCACATCTTCACGTAAGATCAGCGTCTCCAGGTAAAGCGCTCAGGCAGCTAGTCTCTAACACCCGTCCTGTTCTTGACATTGGCCCCGTTGCCGCTGTCACTGTGCCCTTCTGCAGGTCGAGTGGGGCTGTGAAACACCTCGCGTAGACTCAGGGCTTTCCTACCGTGTTCTAATACGCTTCCTTCTTGGTTTAGACTTGGCTCTTCTGCCCTTTAGTGATGCCGTTGTTCATGGGGCACTCCAGGTCGAGGAAAGCGGCTTCTCCGAGGCAGACTTTTAAGTTAGGAAGAACCTTGTGTCGAAGGGATATTTCTGTTTGCCCGTGAGGGACACACTCCACTCTTTTCAGCCCCATATGTTCTCCACAGAAATGGCATTTGCCAACAGCAGCACCCGGAACACCAAGACCGTTCTGTTCAAAGAGATCTGGCCCAGTCCGTCTCCGGGGGGATAGCCACCTGGCCAGAGGTGGTGAAGGGCAATCCCTCCAGCCCCACTCTCTACCTCCCGCTCCTGTTCCCCAGCTTCCTGGCCTACAGATCCAGGCTGGGTGGCAGAGATGCCCTCAGTGCATAAACACTGTGGTTCTCCTGGACAAAGGGGGCGGGGCAGGCCTGCGTGGGGCTGTCGTGTGTCATCACAGCTGGGTTACAGCAGTATGCTGGGGCTCTCCATCCACCGGGCCTGGGCTCCACGCCAGCTGGCACTCTGCATGCTCTGGTCTTCTCCTACCAGCCCCTGTGCCCTGCAGCCTGGGCACAGCACCTGCCCAGAGCTTTAGGTGGGTTAGAGATGGACACACACATTTCTGAGAGAGCTCGAGGAGGAGGAGAACTACCGGGTGATGGATGGTGTGGGAAGGGAGGTGCCAGCCCCAAGGACCAAGCCTTGGGGGCATCTGAAGATGAAAAGGCATCTCCATTCACGCTTAGCCCTTTGTGAGTGTGGATGAGCGCATTCGTCCCAGAGGTTTTCTCCTGTGTACATTTGATGAAGTTCTCAAAAAAAGGCATCAACACATTCATTTTATTTTTACAGTTCTTTCTGGACTGTCCAGGGCAATATGTTACTTAGTTTTGAGTAATCTTTGTCATTAATCATCTTGCAATTCAGCCTCTACTTACCTTCCCCTTCCTCTGTTTGACACTTGGGTACTTCCCTGGTGGCTGAGACCGTAAAGAATCTGTCTGCAACACAGGAGACCCGGATTCGATTTCTGGGTTGGCAAGATCCCTGGAGGAGGAAATGGCAACCCACACCAGTATCCGTGCCTGGAGAATCCCATGGACGGAGGAGCCTGGCGGGCTGCAGCCCATGGGGTCACAGAGTCAGCAACTAACACTTTCACTTCACTTTTCGCTAACCCGTTTCCGCCGTTGTTCCACCTATGCAGCTACCAACCTTTCTTCCGCTGGGCCCTCCTCCATGAAGAAGAAAAGCAAGGAAACAAAGCAAACAGCTTTGCATAAAGCCCGTCATTCTTTAAAATCAAAAGCATTCCTTTACACTCAAAAGAGTTTATATGGCAAATTATTGACAAATGCCTCCACGCCCCTGTCTTCATAATAGAGATTGCCTCCCGAGTGAGCTGGGGCCCGGGAAGACACCTGACAACAGAGAGGATTTGGGGTTATTAGAATTTGTTGTAATCAGACCAGCAAAGCATTTTCACTGTGGGCCATCTGTCAGCACATGTAAATCGCCTCATTTGGTAAGACCAGATGTTCTAACAGTATTCATTTAAACAAGAGTCTACCTGTTCTTTGATTATTGTCAGTTATGGAAAGATGTGATTCTACTATATTCCAAAATGATTTCTCTTTAGCTTTCACGTTTCCTGGTTGATGGGTCTGTGAGCATCTTATTTACCCCAGCGTGAGGGGGAAATCTCCACATCAGGAATCAGAAACCTGCTTTCTCCTTTCTGTCCCGCCATTAGGAATTTGGATTTTGTAAGCTGTCAACTACCATCGGCTTTAGTGTCCCCTCCTGAAATGGGATGATTTTCAAGGTCTCCTCCAGCTGCTGTGTAGTTCTTCCTTCTTGGGCGTGGCTTTGAGGAGGGAGCACTGGTCAGCCCATCTTTGTCATTCAATAATTGTTCCTGGCCTTCATCATTGCTGCCTTGAGGATGATCCCAGACACCACAGCATAGCTCTCAGGACAGTGCAGCCACTTAGCAGATCCTTAACTCTTCCTTTCTCTTCATCATGAGAAAGTGTTATAAAGGGGCAAGTACTTGCATTGGTTCATCAGTTTCCGTTTTCTGAGTTCTCATTCCCTGGCCAAGGCCTAGAAATATGCAGGATAACCTACGATGAAAAAAATCTAAATTTATTAGACCCAAAATGGATATCCTTCAGATAAATCACAAAGCTCTTCTCAGACACTAAAGGCAAGGAGTAAACCTCAGACTCCCCCCCATCTTTGTTTCCAAATGGCCCCCAGGTCTGCTTGAATCCTCTGTCACTCTTGAGGTGAGTTGAATAGACCCAAGGTCAGGAGTGTGTTTCACTCGTGAGGCTGTGGGCACAGACCTCCGATTTTCCAGCCTCCTCCCCATGCTCACTAGCTGGGTGGCCTGCTTGCCTTTGCTGGAAGGCACTTCCCTCTACCTCTGTGAGACCAGGCAGTGGGGGCGGGGTGATGCATATTTGCGTCCCTCTCGTGGGTCATTAGAAGGATTAAATGAGCTATTCTGGGTCCAGCACACCAATGAGAAGTGAGCATTATATCATATCCCCCTGTTTAGAGAGTCACCCAACCTGAGGAGCCCCTCCACTGCCATGCTCCAGGTTTCCAAAGAGACAGCCGTATTTATATGTATATTTTTGCATTTTTTTAAACTTTTCATTTTGTATTGGGGTATAGCCAATTGACAGTGTTGGTACAGTTTCAGGTGAACAGCCAAGGGACTCAGCCATACATATACACGTGTCTACTCTCCCCCAAACTCCCCGCCCCTCCAGGCTGCCACATAACAGTGAGCAGAGTTTTCCGCGCTGCACAGTAGGTCCTGTTGGTTTCCGATTTTAAACGTAGCAGCACGTGCATGTCCGTTCTGGAGTCCCTAACTGTCCCTTCCCGGCGGCAGCCGTAAGCTCGCTCTCTAAGCCTGTGAGTCTCGTCTGTTTTGTAAGTCTGTCCGTCCGTGTCATGCCTTTTTAGAGCCACATGGAAGGGACGTCATGCTGTGTCTCTCCTCCTGTGTCTGAAGAGCCAGGCTTCCCACTCCTTGCAAGCTTGCGGGCGTCCCTCTTTGTCCAGTCGGTCCAAACCTGAGGCCGGCAGCCTGCCCCCCAGGCGTTGCTGCGTCACACGCCTGTTCCTGCTTCACCAGAGAGGCAGTACCTGTGCGCATCTTAACAGCGACCCGGGGACCCAGTTCAGGTGGGGGCCACCTCTGTACTTTGCTGACGTTCTCCAGGTGGCTCAGCCTCTCCCTGAGCACACACACCATGTTCAGCCCCCAGCTTCTTCCCGTTGTCTGACGAGAGATTTTCGACAGAGGTACCTCCCGTCCCCCGGTGGCGTGAGCAGCTGCCCTCCGGCTGCATCTTTGTCCCCTGTTGGAAAAACCAACTGAAGTGAGTTCTGTCGGCGGCCCTGGCAGACAGAGACGTGACACTGGGCATTGTGGTTGAATTATGACAGTTTCCAGGAGCCGATTCGCCTCCGAAGTGGTGGGAACGCACTCTTCTTTGTGCAGGAGATTCATTTGGAAGCGAAGAGAAGGATGATCCTGGCTTTGCAATATCTCAGATCATTTATTCCACCCGGCATACTTATTCTCTGCGGTTTCCTCAGCTCCACAGTGGGACGTGGCTTTTACAAAATCCCTATGATATTCTTTTCAACTCTCTCCAGTGTCTGTGTAGGTGTCGATACTGTTAATTTGTTTGATGAACTTCCACAGACCCCAACTCTATTATGCTGTGAACATTTAAAGTCTATCTGACTTTAAATAGATATCTTAAGTATTCTATGCCACTAATGGGAATATACCATGAATCGAAGTGGGCTCCTGGAACACTGTAGTTTTAGGTACAGCATCCTCAGTTAGAAGGAAGATAAAAATACACTATGATAAACTAGAATTGCAAGGATAGATTTGCAGGCTGTTCAACAGAGAAACTTGTTTGGCAATCAGAAAACAAAGAAAACCAACTAAATTAACTCCTCTGGGTGTGTGTGTGTGTGTGTGTGTGTGTGTGTGCACGAGCATGCATGAGAGAAAGAGAGATTTTGTTCCAAAATGCTTCTCAGACCTGGAATAAATATTCCAGTTTTAATTTTTATTATACCAGATAAATGCATTATTGTTTGGACAGCCAAGCCTGGGATAGAATTTTAATTAGAGAACCATAGATTTTATAAAGGGAGATACTTAATGATCTGCAAAGCTTTAAATGGCTTATTGAATATTTAAAAACAGACACATTTTCCAGAGACAGTTGGATTTATTTTGACTTTCATTATTTCAAGGTGACTGAAAACAGAAAAGTAAAACTTTTTTTTTTATATTAAGTGAGGCCTAATGAATCAAGATGCAGTTTCACCCAAATGCTATAATGTTAAGTGTGAGGATTAATGGATGAAGTTTTGGCGATTACTAATTATTTGTACCATTATTACTAAGCAAAGGCAGAGTTCCATTGCCAGAAAACTTCATAGATCCTGTGTCTTTATTCTCTTATTTGTCTCATGTTCACTTATTTTCATAATGGAAATCATCACTGGTCTTATTGATAAGAAAAGAAAGGAGTCTAGCAACATCCTCAGAGAAAACTTAGTCTTCCCAGGGAGACTTCAGAAGGGAAAGCCTGGCGTGCCCTGCAAGAACCCTGCTCCTGGGTGGGGTCCTGGGTCGGGTCTGACACACAGGAATGTACTCAGCCCTCAGAGGATCTCACTGAGCCACACAAGGAGCTTGGCACAGATCGTGCCTTGCAGGTGATACGTGGCATCAGCAGCTTTCCCACGTGTTAGAACCCACTGGGGAGCTTTAAAGAAACAAGGTTACCATGCCCCCCACCAGAGGTTCTAAGCTGGTTGTTGGGAAGGCCTTGGTATCTGTATTGTCTCCTAGAGCTGCCATACCAAGTACCACAGCTGCTGCGCTGTGTGCTGGGCTCAGTTGTGTCCGACCCTTTGCGACCCCGTGCCCTATAGAACTCCAGGCTCCTCTGTCCGTGAGATTTTCCAGGCAAGAATACTGGAGTGGGTTGTCATTTCCTTCTCCAGGGGATCTTCCTGACCCAGGGATCGAACCCACATCTCTTATGTCTCCTTCATTGGCAAGCAGATTTCTACCAGTGAACCACCTAGCAACTAGGGGCTTAAACAAACAGTAGGCAGGTCTTTTCTCACAGTTCTGGAGGCTAGTCCTCTAGGATCGAGGTGTTGGCAGGGGCAGTCCTTTCTGAGGCCTCTCCTGGGCTTCCAGATGACAGTTTTCTTTCTTTATCTTCACCTTGTCTTCCCTCTGTGTGCATTTGTGTCCTAATCTTTTCTTACAAGGACACCAGTCATACTGGATTAGGGACCACTCTAATGACCTCATTTTACCTTAAGCATCGCTTAGTCATAATCTGAGGTCCTGGGGGAATTTGCAGGAACACAATCCAGCTCGTAACAGCATCCATGTTTGTTAAAAGTTCCCCAGGTGTCTTCAAATTGCAGCCAGTGCTGAGAACCCTGGCACACACATAGCCATCCCTGGGAGGCAGTGTTGCATGGTGTGAAAGGACACGGCTCTGCTGGGAGCGTAGCTGACTAGGTCCAAATTCTGTCGCTGCTCCTTTCTTGCTGTGCAGCCTAGGCGAGAGGCTTCACCTCTGTGTGCCTCCACTGCCCGGGGGATCAGATTACTGAGTACGCACCACACACAGAGGTTATCATGAAGCAAACTGGTGTGGGAAGGTGGCCACCCTGCTGTGACTTCACTTTGTGGACTTCATTTTGTGGTTTGACCCCAGTCACTCCTGTCAGCTCCATGTATAAAGTAGAGGCAAGCAGACAATTCAGAGCATGCAGGCAAGAACCAAAAAACATGAATAAATAAGCAAAAAACAGATGCATACGTTGTCTGTATTCCACCCTTTATTCTTATAAGATCCTCTTCCGCTTCATCATTCTCCCAGCAGAATCACCCCTGGTGTCTGAACTGCAGGGGCCTGGAGGTCAAGGCTCTGGAGCCCCCACCCTGAAATGCAGGAAGGGGGAGCAGGGCCAGGGCTGGGCCCATGTTCCTGGATATTGGCAGGGCATGGACCACTCACCACTCGGGGTTCTCCGCTGGGACTTTAGGAGCACCTCTAACTGGACCCTGACCATGGTGTGCTCTCTGTCCCACTCTGTAGATGGAGAAACTGACTCGGGAAAGTTACATCATCAGAGGATGCACACCCAGCAACGAAGCAGAGCCGACATTCAAATCCAGGCCCACATGTGTCCAAAATCCACCTTTTCCCCAGTTGGGACAACTAGGCCTTGGGGAGAGAGACAGACAATTCATGGAACCAAAGATGACTCTTACTATTGTCCCAACAGTTAAATCTGTCGACTTAAGAAAGTAGTCATAACCTAGAAGTTGAGAGTTATGTGTTATTGGTGGGAATATTTAGGACTTCATGCCCAGGAGACAGCATCTCGAGTAACCCCGAGAAAACTGTTCTGAGGATTGGGAGGAGGTGGGGCTGGCGGGGAGGAGTTAGTTTAGACAGAAGCTTGCCACGAGGGGCAGGTAGTCTGAACATCGAAAGATTATTGTTAATGAAGGAAAACCAGAAACCTCAAGAAATTTAGCACTTTTCTATATGTGAGAAATTACATGACATGCCATGAAATTAAAAGACGCTTACTCCTTGGAAGAAAAGTATGACCAACCTAGACAGCATATTAAAAAGCAGAGACATCACTTTGACAACAAAGGTCCATCTAGTCAAAGCTACGGTTTTTCCAGTAGTCATGTATGGATGTGAGAGGTGGACCATAAAGAAAGCTGAGCACTGAAGAACTGATGCTTTTGAACTGTGGTGTTGGAGAAGACTCTTGAGAGTCCCTTGGACTGCAAGGAGATCCAACCAGTCCATTCTGAAGGAGATCAACCCTGGGATTTCTTTGGAAGGAATGATGCTAAAGCTGAAACTCCAGTACTTTGGCCACCTGATGCGAAGAGCTGACTCATTGGAAAAGACCCTGATGCTGGGAGGGATTGAAGGCGGGAGGAGAAGGGGACGACAGAGGATGAGATGGTTGGCTGACATCACCAACTCAATGGACATGAGTTTGAGGAGTTGGCGATGGACAGGGAGGCCTGGCATGCTGCAGTCCGTGGGGTTGCAAGGAGTCAGACACAACTGAGCGACTGAACTCGCTGAACTGCTGTATGGAAAGATGCAAGAGTCAGTCAGAGTTACTGAAATCATTCCTTTCATATTCATCTCAGTTGTCTGGGTCCAGTGCTCACCATGGGGCTGTGACTGATGGCTGCTGGATAAGCCGCCATTGTTATTCCTGGACACCCTCCAGGTTCAGAAATTCATACTTGGAGGGCTAAAATCATGCAGACGGCTGTGACATCCTTGTTTATCAATGTGCCAGGGAATACTCCGTTTCATAGATTCTTCAAGTGGGTACTCCCCCTACCATGACCTCTGATGTCCCCTGCTAAGGGTTCCTTGACAGGACTCCCCCTCAGCCCATGCTCAGGAGAGGAGTATGGGGGGAGGCCGTGCCTCCCGGCTTCCTTCTCCATCAGCACAGCACAAGGCAGTCTGGGGCATGGACGGGCACCTCCCACACCCAACATCGGCAGGTAACAAGCCAGTAGCTGGGCCCTCCAGGTCCAGGAATCAGCTGGCTTCCTCCTGAGATCCCTCGGCTGTGGGAAGGACTCGGGAACCTCTGGGAAAGTGAAATGAGTTCTGTTGTTACTTGGTCCATGCAAAAGAGGGAATCCAGGGGCAAAAGATCCTGAACTTCAGAGCAAAGTAGCGTATTTTGTTTTTTCCAGAAGAAATAAAACCGAAGGTCATAGAATTTACAGGCCAGCAAAAGTAGCTGGCATTTTAAAGCAGAGACATGCTGGGTATGTGAGGAGGGCCAGGGACTTTCCTGGTGGCTCCGATGGTAAAGAATCTGCCTGCAATGCAGGAGACCTGGGTTTGATCCCTGGATTGGGAAGATCCCCTGGAGAAGGAAATGACAACCCACTCCAGTATTCTGGCCTGGAGAATCCCATGGACAGAGGAGCCTGGCGGGCTACAGTCCATGGGGTCACAAAGGTCAAACACGACTGAGGGACTAACACTTTCACTTTATTTTAAAGTCTGTTGAATGGGAGTGTTTAGGTTGCCCAGAAGCAATAGATGCCCATGTCTGGCCCTAGTGCCACTTATTCATCTCTTCTCAAATCGTAGAAGCACTGCCCACACAATTAAGGATGATGCTTTCTACAGCTTTTGTAACCTTAGGCCTCATCTCTGCTAATGAACAAAATGTGCGATGCTCCGACTGTTGTTAAAACTGAAGCGCAAATGTAAAGACCTAAAGAAACCCTGTCTGCCTTGGCCGTCTCAGGAGCTGCCGGCCTCACTGGAGTTTCGCTTCTAATTGGGGGCAGGAGCAGCTCCCTGACATGGGCATGCAGACGTGGTTGGGTTTATTTTCATGCTCTTTGAACGTGGACACTATCAATTTGAACAGCACATTTTAATGTGCTGCTAGGGGAAATTAGAATTCTAACAAGAGATAGTTAACTCTTTGCATTTTTTTTATTAGTTTCTCTTCTCAAATATTTTCTGCAGCCCTAAATAGGATAAATTGTGTAAAAACATGTGTCAGGATATGTTTTGATTTCAGCAGCTTTTCATAGACACTGGACTTTGTTCCTTTTGTTAGCTCTTGCAAATTTCCAATGGATGAAAAGCCCTGAGGAATTGTTCTCTGTGCGTGTGTGTGCGCACGCACAGCTGCACACACATCCTCAAGTGTGCACATCTAGCAACTGGCAGAGAGAGACAGAATAGAAATACAGAAAGAGAAGCGTATGCCTCTGACCAATCAGAGCAAAACATTTCAAAAAGCATTTTCGTGCCCCCATTGAATATAAACTGTTCAGTGAATTCCTGGTAACCAAGACTCCCCCTCATGTTAACATGGACACATTTTTTTTTTTAATTCAAGTGTTCTCGTGTCGTGAAAAGTTCCTTTTCTAGATTATTCTATGTTCCACTTGCATTTGGTTCCTGCGGAATGCCGGTAATCACTCGTGTCTCGGATGTGCCGCACTTGGCGAGGTTCATGGAGCACAGTGTAAAGCTTTTTGCATCCTGTCTTACCTCACCAGTCTGGCTCTGAGCTGTTAGGGGGGTCTGGTAGGACTTACCAGCCAGAACTTTGCAGATGTTACGTGCCACGTGGTTCTATTTAAAACCACAAACTGACTTTTCAATTTATTTATTTAACTGGAGGATAATTGCTTTACAATACTGTGATGGTTTTTGCTGTACGTCAGTGTGAATCTGCCATAGATGTGCACATGACCCCCATCCTCCGCGCCCCTTGCCACCTGCCTCCCCGCCCCCTCCCTTCAGATTGTCCCAGAGCACCAGCCACGTGTGCCCCACTTCGTGCATGGAACTTGCGCTGGTCATCTGTTTCACATACGGTAATGTACATGTTCCAGTGCTGTTGTCTCAACTCGTCCCGCCCTCTCCTTCTCCTGCTGAGGCCCAAAGCCTTTTCCTTAGGTCTGGGTCTCCTTTGCTGCCCTGCATGTAGGATCGTCGGCAGCATCTTTCTAGATTCCATATATATGCGTTAACAAGCGGTGTATGTCTTTCTCTTTCCGACTTCCTTCTTATAAGAGCAAAACCTGTTGTTTAGAGGACGTTCCACTTATGGAAGCTCAGCATTTTGAAGGCTTGAAGCCCTAGCTGGGGCTTAGTCCTCAGTGGGCGTTTCCAGTGTTCTCCACACTGACTCCTGCTCCCTCACCCGCCCAGGGGAGTACAGTTGCTTGGCTTCTCCCCTCCCTCTCCCGGTGGTGGCTGAGGCTGGCAGCCCAGTCCTGGGGGACCGGCAGTCACAAAGCCATGTGCCTGGCAAGCAGGGCCCCAGTCCTCAGGCAGCACAGCCTCATGGCGCCCTTGGGGTGCAGGATGCTCCCCGCAGGATTCTCGCTGTCATCTGTGACAGACATTTGGGAGGAAAACGGTTTTTGTGCTTAGACGTTTACACTTGCTGCGTCTCTCGGTTCTCTTCCAAGTGGGGGATTGCTTCCAGCCAGGTGTCCAGTTTGGAAGGGAAACCCTTTGCTAGCAGGGAGCAAGCTGTGGTTTTTGATCCATCACTTCGAGTGCCTGGGGTGGGGCCGCAGGCACGGTGGGCAGCGAACACCTTTATTAATGACGTTCATGAGATGCTCTGGATGCCTGCTGAGAGTGCCCAGTGAGCTCCGTGAATTATAAACGACGGATAGGGTAGAACCAAGCTCTGTGCATGTGTGTTTTATTCTCGTGAAATGGCAACTTTCAGGTGTGAATACTTTTGAACTTGAAAGATATGAGAACTGTGAACTTCTTGGAAGCACGGGAAGGTTTTTCAGACACTCTCTGCTTTGGGGACCCTGATAGACTTCAGTAAATGGGATTTATTTCATTAATCGTGTTCTGAAATTGATGATGATGGTGGTGATATGAATAATAATGCCGACAGTTGTTTCTGTTTATCAGGAACATACCATGCGTATCACATAATGCCAGTTACTTTAAAGCGTCTCACTCAGTTCTCACTTGAACTCCACAAAGAGGCTACTAGTCCAGTTTTCAAAAGAGGAAGTTGTTGGTGGGTGGTGGGCCGGCCAGGGGTGGAGTAGGGTGCTACCAGGCATCCAGACCCCGAGGGCTTCTCTTTCCTTGAGATGTGACCAACCTCCCCAGAAATAGGAGCTCAGTGTAAAAAAAAAAAAAATGCCTTTTCAGGATAAACGTTCAATCAGATTGGAAATCAAAGAGGCTTTTGTTATTGTGAGAGCTTGGGGGACTAAAAAAAACGAAGGTTCTGTGAGCTCACTGACACAGTCCTACTCTGAGTGCGCCAGAGCGCCACGAACTCCTCCAGCTACAAGCCAGAAAGCTTTTCGCAAACCCTTAAGTGGGAGATGGAAGTGAAGCCAGAGCCAGCGAAAGGGTTTGTCAACCAAGCTTTCATCAGCCAAGCTCAGGAGTGTGAGTCACTAGGTAACCACTCTGGCCCCAAGGCTTTATGACTGCTCAGCTCCTGAATTAACCGACTCTTGAGTGCACAGAGCTGATTTGCAGCGTCTTCCTGAAGATCAAAGAGGCACTGCCAGGTGGGTGGAGAGGGAGGCGAGGCTAGCCTTGAATGAACTCCTTAGATCCAGACTCAGGACAGGGGACATTAAATGGAAGCCAGTGCAGCTCAGGGCCAGGCGGGAGGGGCCACGCAGGAGGATAGGAAGGTTGGCAAGGCAACTGGTAGTGGGCTTTGCGTGGCCAGCTGGGCACTTTGGCCTTCGTGGGTCAGATAACAGAGCTTTTAAGCAGAAAGATTAAAAGTTGGTCTGCTTGAAAAGATGACTGTTGGAAATGTGGAGCGAGAGTTAGGAGAGGCAGACAAGAGGCAAAAGATGACCTGAATGGCCACAGCAGGGTCTGGGCGGCTGCAGATGGCCCTCTGAAATTGCTCCTGCCTACACTCCGGGTTTCTACACCTCGTCCCTGGTTTTCAGATGGATTCTGCTGACTGGGAGCTTTTCCCCATTCGTCTCCTGCACCCAAATAGTCCTGTTCTCATCTCTTGAAATCAGTGTCCTAAAACCCTTCTCTGAATAGATCATGTATGCAGTCAAATATCTCTGGAGGCTCTTGCTGGCTTCCTGAAGAAACCCCAAACTCCATGAGCTTCCAGAACCTTCTTTGCACCCGCCTCTTCCTTTACCTAACACCCTTGTTCCAGCGGAGTCCAGGGACGACACCAGTAACTGACACGTGCTTTCCTCATGTGCCCAGCTCTCTCTCCCTCTCCTTCACTTCTCTGCCTGTCCATCACATCTAAGCCTCTTAAGTTTATACGATACCACTTCTTGAAAAATTTTCTCAATGATAAATTATCCATCCTTTAAATCCTTATAAAACTGTCTGTGCTGCAAGTGATCACTTCACCCATTCCAGCATTTAGCTATTTGTGTCATTTTACACTCTCTGTTGGCTTCCCCACATCCGGGACACGTGCATCACCCGTCTACCTACCCGCAGGGCCTCACGTAGTCCTTCTAGGTTGGTGTCTGCCCCCTGAGTGAGTGGATACATTAACTATTTGGTAAATGGTCCCACAGTGAGAACTGGACAGTCAGCACCGCCAAGCCTGGAGATGCCACATCCCCTCTGCAAGGTACCATTTCTCTGATTCTCTGAAAAGCCGGGCTCACAGCTCTCACCTAGTTGGGATTTCATCCTTGGACTAGCAAATGTGCAAGCACTGAATGTTTACACACACCGTCCTGAACAAAATGAGGTGAACAGCCAAACCACGGCAGCTCTTCACTAGACTGATGTCATACAAATGACATTGGTTCTTCGTCTCGTTTTTCTAGAGAGTAAGAAAGGAAAGCAGGAAATCCATCTGAGAGACATCATATCCTTCCTTTGTCCATCGTTGTTCTAATTGACCCAATATGTAGCACCATCCTTTTGGTTGATCTTTTTTTTAAAAAAAGAATTTTTAAATTTCTGAACTATTTTAAAGTCTTTATTGAATTTGTCACAATATTGCTTCTGTCTTATGTTTCAGTTTTTTGGTCATGTAACCCCTTGGACTATAACACGCCAGGCTCCTCTGTCTTTCATTATCTCCTGGAGTTTGCTTATGTCTGTTGATTCGGTGATGCCATCCAACCATCTCATCCTCTGCTGTTCCCTTCCCCTTTTGCTTTCAATCTTTCCCAGCATTAGGGTCTTTCCCAGTGAGTCAGCTCTTTGAATCAGGTGGCCAAAGGATTGGAGCTTCAGCTTCAACATCAGTCCTTCCAATGAATATTCAGGGTTGATTTTCTTTAGGATTGACTGGTTGGATCTCCTTGCAGTCCAAGGGTCTCTCAAGAGTCTTCTCCAGTACCACAATTAGAAAGCATCAGTTCTTCAGTGCTCAGCCTTCATGATCCAACTCTCACATCCGTACATGACTACTGGAAAAACCAAAGCTTTGACTATTACAGCAAAGTGATGTCTCTATTTTTTCATACGCTGTCTAGGTTTGTCACAGATCATGTAACTGCCCACAAAACACATGGGAAGGGTAAGTTCCCAGAGGCATTCTAGAGCTTTATAAATCCATGAAACCAAATGTATTTTTAAAGGAAGATTTTAATTGAAAACTTCCTGCTTTGTGTCATTACTGGAAGTAGCACAAGTTAGCATAGCACAAATGTGTTGGGAGTTTCACTCACCCTGGTTCACAGAAGCAGCAGTAAAGCCAGCCCATGGAAGTGCCAATCAAGTCTGCACCAGAGCTACGAGTGTTTGTGCCTGAAGCTGGAATCCACCGGTACCAGCAGCAAACACAGGGAAGCAGCTTCTTATTTCTTCCAGAGACCGCACATCCTGTGCTCTGAGTTCTCCCAATCTTTCTGGAACTCTCATTGAAAGAAACGTCTTCAGGCCATCTCGGGTGTTCTTAACTGACTGCCTGGTGATCAGTTTTCTGGGTGTATTTGCAGATGCTAGCTACACCCATCTTGTCCTTGGAGGAGGAGGAGAAACGTAGCAGGTTAAATCTCAGGCATATGTCACCTGACTCAGTGACTTACGTACCACTCTCCATGTGGTTCTCTTTCTGGTCAACTGTATAAAGTTATTTCAGAAAAAAAGACATATTTTAGTGGCCATCTGATTCAGAAAAATAGAGCTTTGCTGAAACTTTTCTCAAAGAACTATAATCTTTAATAGACATGTAATAGCTAAACCTTACTTCTTTGATTTGTAAGATCCTCTTAGCGCTTGTGATGAGACCACGGGAGTCCTTCATTTCCTGCACTTTGATCTGAGGCTCTGCCACCAGTGGAACCTGCTGAGAGAAGGCAAATTGGGGCGGTGCCAGGCCTGGCTGGCAAAGTGAGAAACAGCAGATACAGCCAGAGCATAGGTCTGGCCTTTTGTCCAAGTGCTGTGGAAGCCCCCTGCTGGTGGGCAACCACAGGGACCCTAGGACTCCCAAGTAAAAATGAAAGTGAAGTCACTCTGTCGTGTCCGACTCTTTGCGACCCCATGGACTGTAGCCCACCAGGCTCCTCCATCCATGGGATTCTCCAGGCAAGAATACTGGAGTGGGTTGCCATTTCCTTCTCCAGGGGATCTTCCCAATCCAGGGATCGAACCCAGATCTCCTGCATTGCAGGCAGATGCTTTAACCTCTGAGCCACCAGAGGCTTGACCCTTGTTTACTGGGTCGAGTAAACAAGGACCCAGTTAAATCAAAGTGTATCAGTACATTCCCTTTGTTGGATGAAGACTTTGTGCCCCAGAAAGGAACTTCAAGCCAGAGGCTTGTATAAATTCACATGAGTGGTACCTCCATCTGCCCACCTTGTGATAATTTCTAGAACCATACTTTCTCTGATAAGCCTAGACCAGAGGCAAAACCACAGGAGGTCAGACATACATAACTTTGGTTATGTAAGTATTACCTGTATATACCGCACTGGCCAGTTATCTCATTCCGTTCAGTCAACAGACAGTGAGTAGTTAGACCCTGTCCTGGCTTGGCCCTGAGTGCAGGCTGGAGATACAAAGGGGACCCACAGTCCTCGTTGTCTCCTTGCCAAAATGAGGGAATCAGATTAGACACCGTCCGGATATAGATCTCTACAGTCTGCTGTTTGTCATGTCTGACTAAGTTGAACTCTTGCGTTTATGACTCTTTTGCTACCCGTTGGGCTGTAGCCCCCCACTTTCCTCTGTCCAAGCGATTTCCCAGGCAAGAACACTGGAGTGGGTTGCTATTTCCTCCTCCCAGGGATCTTCCCAACCCAGGGATCAAACCCACATCTCCTGCATTAGTAGGAGTATTCTTTACTGCTGAGCCATCAGGGAAGTCCATCTCAACAATTTATCTGCTTTTCATTTCACTTAGAATTATAGTCAAACCAATTCTTCATATTGGACGTTGGGCGGGATCTGGTACAATGGGGGCCAGACATTTGGCCTCCCACTGCTATTCTATAGTCCCTTTATACGGGAAATTTGTGGGAAAAGTCAAGAAGATTAATAATCCCAAGAGGCCTGGTCTATGCAGGAATGTGTCCTGGTCCATGCGCAGATTGGAAAAAGAATTTCCAGACATGAGGCAGAAGAATAAAGTTTATCAGAGTGGGAGATGCTGGCGGAACAGCGGGCCGGCTCAAGGCAGAGCTGAATGCTTTCGCAGGATTGCAGCCAATTTTTATAGCCTCAAGACAGAAAATTGCTATAGGAATGGCGGCATTAGGTGACTGGTTCAGATGCTATAGGGTAGATTGTAGGGTGTGTATTTTACATAATATGGGGTCAGGGAACTGGCTGGTTTAGATCTGGAGGCTCATGGCAGCAGTTGCTATGAGGCTTGGTCAGTTCCAGAGAGTTTTATCCTGTGACCTTGGTACAGGGCTCCACATCTGTGACCTTGGCATAGAGCTCTGCAGAATGTTCTGGCATTTTTCAATACACCTGTGAGCTGAACCCAATCAGGCACTTTATGTGTATCGCCCCGCTGAAATCCTAGCACAGGGAATTCACCTCTCACTGTTACCAAGCGGTTCTACATGCCTGGCACTTTGCCTCTCTGAGCTGACCCCTCAGGGATGTGTTATATTTGGAATAAATAGATGAACAACCATCTCTTGATAAAGGGCTCTGCCCTAGGGAAGAGTTCCAGTAGGAAATGCAGAGAAAGATGACACGTTCTAAGTAACGCACGTGCAGGACAACCTGTGTGTTCACACTCACTTTGGATTTATTTCATCTTCTATTATCCAAATATCTGGTGCTCATTGTTTGTAAAGGCTAATTCCTCAGCACAAGTCTATCTCACCATAGCTTCACAGCTTCTTTTTCACATACTTTTTGGATGAAAAGGAGTTCCCCAAAAAGGCTTTTAGGAATAGTGTCATTCTTTTAGGAAATGCTGTTGAATAAATCATCAGACCATGTGTCTTACTAGCAACCAAATTAAAAAGGAGACCCATCTGTGCTCTGTAGGTTTCCCCAAGGGAATGAAAGTATTGTGTTGGCCAAAAAGTTCATTTGGGTTTGTCCATGAGCTTTTTGGCCAACACAACACATGTCCGAGAACCTAAAAGTCAAAGTCTTACAATCCCTGTGGGAAGCAGAAATGGATGTGTTTCTCCCAATAGCGACCTTGTATGACTGCTCATAAGAACCGTTGATTTATGATAATTTTTCTTATAATTGTTGTTGCTGTCTTCTGGAACACAAAGCAGTGCCAGGGTCAGGATCCCAGGTTTACTGAGCCCAGGTGTTATCTGGGAACCCCTCTTCCCAGCTCATATACATCTGGCAACAGAGAGTGGATTTTCACACCAACACATCGGTTACAGAAAACAAATCTCTTGGCTTAAATCCAACCAGGGCTGTTGCTTTAGTTACCCAAATGATCATCTCAACTCTTTTCTGTTTTCAAGGAAGTTTTGAGACTCATCTTAGAAATTGTACTTAGCCCTTTTTGTTAGAATTGGATATAGCTGTTGGCTCCACTAATGGATTTTATGTGTTTCTGCTAGTGTCCCCAAACTAAATTGCTGTAACTAATGGAGCACTGTGTCTTTTCATAACCATCAGCTGCTGAGAGCAGAAGAGCAATTTGTTGAAAGTCAAAATATTAACAGTTTTATTTATTACAAGATGTCAAAAGGAGAGAGTATAATTTCTACAGGATTCAAAACCATAATGAGACCTTTGAAAGTGTTCTTCATAGTAGGCCTTTCTTTCTGTAATTCACAGAAAACTGAAACTTTCAAGGACTGTGTTTATTATCAAATATTAGATGACCCTTTGCATAGGCAGTCCAAACAACCATCAAATTAGCCAGCTCACCACAAACATACAGATGTCTTACTTCTTTTATTCATAAGCATATGTGTACTGGATATTTAAATACATGTGTAAGGAAAGATCAAATTCTTAACCAAAGACAGGTCTTCTGGTTTTCTCATGCCACCATTCTTTTCTTTTTTACCCAGTTTTGGCCGATCTGCAAAGACAGTACAGTTTCATCACGTCACTGAGGAAATAATGGGCAGCTTTTGCCCAAACTTAAGAGAATACAAAAATGCACTAAAGTAATTGATAATGAAAGAATATGACTTTCAGACTAAATGCAGTGGAATAATGTAATATTGTTCACAACAGTTTTGTTGCATTTGAAGAAAAATAACAAGTATTTTATTTAGATTCGTTTCGTTGACTGAAGAAAAGAGAATCACGAGTTACGTTTTATTCTGCGGACTTCAAGTCCAGAAGACAGGACTCTTGGATAGCTCTGAGGGATTGTTCCAAAGAGGTGAGAGGGGCAGGGAGGGAGTAGCCAGGATATATAGGAATTTTTGCCACAAAGACCTGGTAGGTAGAACATCAAGTGATTACAGTTACTTAAAGAAAAGCAGACATCTCAAGTTAATGAAATTAGCAGGTTTCTATGTATGGGAAGATGCATAGTCTAGGTTCATTGAAGTCATATGCACCTCAGCTATCTAGGGCCAGTATCCTGTGCCTTTTCCTTCTGAGTCTCCTCGGGTGCACCATCGGGGGTAGGGGGTGACAGCAGAGGCTGACTGCTTGACAGGAGGGGCCATCGGGCCCTTGGGGCTCCCCATCATCAGGGCAGCTGTTATGTGATGGCTTGATGGCTGCAACAGCCTTTGTTTACTGATATGGCAGGTAGCATTCTTAGCTCACAGTTTTCCCCAAAGCACAGCTTTTAAGAAGCTATCTGTCACTCCCTTCCTGTTGTATATTTGCTTCAAGCTGGGAGTAATGGACTCATTATCCATACATTCATTTGAAATACTTATGTCTACATGTGTGCATCTCTTTTATGGGGAGATGTGTTTGAACTGATGCAGGAAAACTGTGATATCACAATATGAAGCAAACCCAGGAACTAAACAGGGAAGGAAGGGGGGTCCCGCTCTCTTGGGGGGTGCCTGAGGCATCCACACAGATGCCATGCACATTGCCCCCACGGGCTTCCGCACAGGCTCCTGAGTGTCATCCTGGGCCTTGTATTTATTGCATTTTTAAAAAATATATACATTTTTATATTGTGGTTTTTAGAGACAGAGCGGGACTCATGGTATCGATTGCAAATAGCTGCAGCAGATGGAATAAGCAGCTAAAGAAATATAAGGCATAAACGACAAGAGACACTGATGCGCTTGCCAAAGGAGGTGCGGAGCACAGATGAGTCATGAGGGCAGGTGATTTTGAAACTGCTTAGGCTTGATTTCAGTTCTCGTTTTTATCTTTTTTTCCCTTTGCCAACGCAGAGTCATCCATAGCATTCCGAGAATGCAGTGCTTAAACAAAACAGTAAGGCATGTGGAAAATTCATTTTGGAACAAACAGGAAAGCTAGTCGGCCAGTTTCTTTTGTTTATCTAGTTCTTTTTTACTCTTCATTTTAATTTCTCTTCCTCATAAATCCACTTTCCCGAAGACATAATGCTAATATAAACCCAGAGGAGGATGTGATATAGGGGAGGTTCTTGCCAGAAAAGACGCAGAAAAGGAAGGTAGCATCTCTTCAGGCCCCAAGTGGACTGTGGGATGGGTGTGTCCTGATTTCCCGGCACTGGTCCGGGTCCTTGGCGCGGGAGACGTGTTGGAAGCAAGGAAGCGGTGACAGAGAGAGCTTCTCGCTCCACTCACTGTGAACCCCTGCCTCAGAGCGAGATCAGGGGCACCGTGGGTCGGGTGGAGGGGGCCTGAGTTTAGCTCCCGGAGCCACCCAGGGGACCCACGGGCCGTGAAATGCTTGTCCAGACATCCCCAGATGCTCTGGGGAGCCCCAAGCAGGGGTCTCATGCTGCTGGCTACAGAGCAGACCGGGTCCACAGCCAAAGGCTGCAGGTCAACCAGCAAGTCCAGGAACTACATGGGAAGTGCCGCCAGATATGAGAGGACCGCAGAGCACTCCACAAAATCAGCGTTCAGGGATCTCGTGATACAGGAGCCGCGACCTGCAGAGACGTCCGTGACCGCAGGGGGCAAGAGAGGCCATGACTGCGGAACCAATGCAGACCCAGGGAGCAGCCCCTCCTCCCCGTCGACCCACCTCACCCCGAGGGCACACACCAGACACCCCAGCTGCCATCTGGGAAAGGAGGGGAGAGAAGATGGATCTCAGGTCCAGCAGATGGGATGGTTGGATAGCATCACCAACTCAGTGGACGTGAATCCGAGCAAACTACAGGAGATGGTGAAGGACAGGGAAGCCTGGTGTGCTGCAGTCCATGGGCTCGCAGAGAGTCGGACGTGACTGAGCGACTGAACAACAGCAATGAATGTTGACTGTGTTTTAATCAAAATAATCTACTTTTATTTTTTAATCTGTTAACACGGATGAATTGTAACAAAAAAATTCTTATTCCATTGAGTTCTTCAGGTGTCCATGCATTGAATCTGTCAGTTACTATTCAGAAAAATAAGGTATGGAAGTTTGAAATTGCAGCCATAGAGTTGGGAAGTAACCCTGTCCTGGAGACGCCAATGCACAGAGGAAATTCTGCGTCTCCTGATTGCGCCATCCGCACAGTGAGCAGTGGTAGTGGTGGTCTCTGATTTTAGCCATGAATTCTGCCCTTCTTACATTCCACTTGACCCCACCCCCACACCGCAACAGACACAATTCAGTACCGAGAAGGTGATAGTGAAGTTGCTCGGTCGTGTCCGACTCTTTGCGACCCCATGGACTGTAGCCCACCAGGCTCCTCTGTCCATGGGATTTTCCAGGCAAGAATACTGGAGTGAGTTGCCATTTCCTTCTCCAGGGGATCTTCCCAACCCAGGGATTGAACCCAGGTCTCCCGCATTGCAGGCAGATGCTTTAACCTCTGAGTTCAATTCCATGAAAGAAACTACCAAAGTTCATCAAGAGCAATTTTCAGAGTTTCATATATTCATTCGTTTCCCTGAGAATGGTAATAAAAGAGGCTATCCGAGGGTGGTAGGCAGTCAGTGTGAGAGTTAAGGGTCTAAAACCTATGGAATGGATAGAAATATAGTGTGAGGCAGTTACATAATTTTAACCTTCTATTATCCACATTTAAGTGAAATTAATTTTAATAATATATTTTATGCAGCCCAGTATATCCAGAAGATTATAATGGCAACATGTAATCAATAAAAAGTTAGTGTGGTATTTTCCATTCTGTTTTACACACTTAAGTCTTGAAAATGCCGTGAGTCTTTTACATTCCTAATGTATTGAGAAGTTGTTAATTTTTGAATTTGTATTTATTCTGTCTTTTGGCTCTGCTGGGTCTTCGTTGCTGCTTTGACTTTCTCTGGTTTCGGGGGCAGGGGCTGCTCTCTAGTTGTGGTGGGAGGGCTTTTGATTTCAGTGTCCTCTCTTGTTGTGGACGTGGGCTTCAGGGGATGCAGGCTGCGGTGGTTGCGGCTCCTGGGCTCTAGCGCACAGACTCAGTAGTTGTGGCGCACGGGCTTAGTTGCTCCTAGGCATGTGGGATCTTCCCGATCAGGGACAAACCCACGTCTCTGGCCTTGGCAGGCAGACTCTTTACCACTGAGCCACCAGGGATGTTCAGAATTGATTAATTTTTTTTTTTAATGAAGACAGTTTTGGTAAACTTTGTTAACTTCTCTAAAGTTTTGCTTTACAAGCTTGCCAAAATTGCCCATGCTAGTGAAATCTACTGAGACTTTTTCTCTCTACCAGGGAAAAACACTTCAGCTGCCTTCTGCTGAAACCGCCATTCTCTTTGGTTCACGTTGCTGTCACTTCTGCTTAACCAGAACCACTTAGAATGAAGATTAATCTGGGTCATCATGGCAGCTCTTCGTGGTTCCCTGACCTGCAGGCAGATAAGGATGAAGAACTCTTGATAGCAGTGAATCGTCCTCAAAAGAAAAAAAAAATTAATACCTTTAATTACACTTAGCGAAAGCAAGACGTGAGCAAAGTTTTAATCTGCTACATGGTCTCACAGATTAAAATTAGATTTGTATATTTGCATAATAAAAGAAATGTTGTGAAAGAAAGCAGTTGGAGTACTTGAGAGATACTTGCATCTGTAGGAGCCGAGCCGTCCTGAGACAGGCAACCCTTATTGGGTTGAGCTCAGCACCAGACTTTACACCACTGAAGGAGTCTGCATTTTGATGCAACAGTGCAATAGAATTTACATTTTATGCATAATTAGTCAATTAAGTATTAGGGTATAGTTTGTAGGTAGGCTTGCGTATAAAGTTGAGAATAAGCCTTCAGTGTAATTTTTTAGGATTTTTGAGAGGAGAGGAAAGTGATAAAGTAAGGGAAAGGCTGCCAAGAAATTCAGGCAAGCAGAAAAATCGGTCTTGTTTTTTACTGTGAAAGAGGGTCAGTAGCGTTCAAAGATGTCTGTGACTTTCCAGGTGAAGCACAGAGTACTTCCCTTGTGCATTTCTCCTTGAAGTTGTTCACATCCGGGGGCAATAAGGTCAGGAAAGGAAAAGGATTCTCAAACCAAGTAACTTTTTTCAAAGCAGCAGTTGAAAACGGGAGCCATGCTCAGGGAATTAACAAGCACAGGACATAAAATAGTGTTCCACACAGAGTGCTCCACACACTAATAGGGAGAGTATGTGCTGCAATTTGCTGGAACAAGTGTCGTAAAACCAAAGCAACATTTATTTAGCAGATCATCATGGATACAGATTAGCTCTTATGCCTATATATAATTCCCTGCCGAAATGTGGGCAAGTCCTGTGCAGTTTACCATCCACAGCTCCAGGGGCAAATTTGGGGAAGATTTAGGGGAGTCCTGAGGATTTCAGCTTCCTACAGTATTTTCCCTTGCTGCATTTCATTTATGAATAAACCCAAGTGTCTACTAGCGAACCTAGAGTCTACAGATCAAACAAAAATATGAAAGTTGTACCTTTCTGTGGGCAGTCCTTGCAATGGCTCCCTAGGATCTTAACTCAATCATAACAAACACAAAACATGTTTATGCCTCAAAACCATTGTATGATCTATTGATTCATTCAGACTCCTCTATGATGAAAACATAGCTAACACAGCTAAAAGAAACAAGAAAAAAAGTAGACACATACCCTTTAGTTACCCTACTAAAGTCTCCAATTATATTTCCCCTTCAAGACTCTGCTCTAACTATAAAACAGGCACATTCCTGTCCCCAGAAACAGAAATGACTTTAAGATCATTTGTTCTAAAATCTTCATGAACATATTTTAAAGTTTTGAGGAAATAAAGATTGCTAATTAAGCAAGTGAATTTTGGTCTCATCAGCATCTTCCTGATTTACTGATGAACTGCCGAAAGCACTTTTGAGTACAGAAAGAGCTCCGTGAGAAAGAGGTGTGCACATCACTGGGGACATTGCTCCGTGCACTAGTTTCCCTTCAAGTTCAACTTTAGCCTAAAGTTGAAAAGGGATAAGATCAGTCCCATCCCCTCCCCTGATGAGGAGAGCCTGGAACAAACCTGATATGTTACATTGCTCTCCGACACAGAGAACCTTTCGCTCTAAGCCGCAAAGGCCACCAAGTCAAAGAAGCACACAGGGGGGCGGTCAGCAAGGGCAACCGAAGGCAGTAAGGCAGGAAAGGAAGTCTAGACTAGTTAAGAAGCCACAAGAGAGACCCACGGCGCATCAGAGTCAATACATGAAGCCAGGGATAGACTCTGAACATGGGAGCAGAGAGAAGGAGAAAATAAAAGCAAGCCAGAGGAAGTGCTGGACAACCCTGCGTACATCTGCTAGGGCCATTTGGGTGTGTAAGCAACATGAAACCCAAATCCAGATGCTTTTACATCCTGAGAAGATCAGGGGAAATATCAGCTATTAATATATATGTTATACATATATGATTAATCTTAATCTGTATTATAATTGACATTAATAGCATAATATCAACATATAGTATATATTATATAATAACATAATGATAATTAATAATATTGATATGTTAGCATGTCTAAACCCTGGATAGCCCCCAAAGCAGGTACTTAGAACTCACTAAAATAAAAACATTTTTAGCCTGTCCAAATTTCCACCAGTTTCTCACTTGTCCTTATTGATGGCTTTGGGATTATTTTTTTAAAGTCTAGGAAAGCAGGTTCACCATGGGGACAACAGAAAGGCAGCCTGTAATCAGACAAAAGACAAAAAATAGCACAAAATGCATTTCTATCGAGATACTTACCATCTCATTCACAAGAAACATTTATTTTCCCATTTTCATTCTTCTGAGCACCTAATCAGACTTTAGCCTCTTTTAGAAATGTACAGTTTCACTCAGTTACTTTCCTCTCTCTCTGTCTGTCTCTCTCTCTGTCTTCCTTCCCCAAAAGGAAATAAGAAACTCTTGTTATTGCCAAGGAGGTGAGGAGGAGAAAATACTATAATGTCAAGATCATCCACCTCTTAATTTACCAGACTGCCCTGATGGCCACTTGACATTTGGATACTGATTAAGGGTGGGGAAAAGGGAGAGTGATATTGAAGATTTTGTTTGAAATTCTGAAGATGCGATTTGATTTTTGCCAGCTAAACCTCATCTGTTAGTCAAATCAAGTAAATTTGCTTTAGAAAACTGGACATTCTCACTGTACCTGAATGATGGTCATTCTGACTGGTGTGAGGTGATACCTCATTATAATTTTTTCAAGTGCCTATTGGCCACCTGTGTGAATTTTCACTGTTGATCCCCCTTGTATATATATCAAAAATTTAAAAGCAACATGGATAAATTAGAATGTCTCTAGCACATCAGAACCTAGGTCACTTTTTGTCTCAGAATTATAATTGACCCATGTTTTTCCAAGCAATAGTTCAGTTCAGTTCAGTCGCTCAGTCGTGTCTGACTCTTTGCGACCCCATGAACCGCAGCACACCAGGCCTCCCTGTCCATCACCAACTCCCGGAGTTCACCAAACCCATGTTCATTGAGTCAGTGATGTCTTCCAACCATCTCATCCTCTGTCATCCCCTTCTCCTCCTGCCCTCAATCTTTCCCAGCATCAGGGTTTTTTCAAATGAGTCAGCTCTTCACATGAGGTGCCCAGAGTATTGGAGTTTCAGCTTCAACATCAGTCCTTCCAATGAACACCCAGGACTGATCTCCCTTAGGATGGACTGGTTGGAGTTCCTTGCAGTCCAAGGGACTCTCAAGAGTCTCATCCAATGCCACAGTCCAAAAGCATCAATTCTTCAGCACTCCATTTTCTTTATAGTCCAACTCTCAGATCCATACGTGACCACTGGAAAAACCATAGCCTTGACTAGATGGACCTTTGTTGACAAAGTAATGTCTCTGCTTTTCAATATGCTGTCTAGGTTGGTCATAACTTTCCTTCCAAGGAGTAAGTGTCTTTTAATTTCATGGCTACAATCACCATCTGCAGTGATTTTGGAGCCCAGAAAAATAAAGTCAGCCACTGTCTCCCCATCTATTTGCCCTGAAGTGATGGGACCAGATGCAATGATCTTAGTTTTCTGAATGTTGAGCTTTAAGCCAACTTTTTCACTCTCCACTTTCACTTTCATCAAGAGGCTGTTTAGTTCTTCTTTCCTTTCTGCCATAAGGGTGGTGTCATCTGCATATCTGAAGTTATTGATATTTCTTCTGGCAATCTTGAGTCCAGCTTGTGCTTCTTCCAGCCCAGCGTTTCTCATGATGTACTCTGCATAGAAGTTAAATAAGCAGGGTGACAATATACAGCCTTGATGTACTCCTTTTCCTATTTGGAACCAGTCTGTTGTTCCATGTCCAGTTCTAACTGTTACTTCCTGACCTGCATACAGGTTTCTCAGGAGGCAGGTCAGGCAGTCTGGTATTCCCATTCCTTTCAGAATTTTCCACGGTTTATTGTGATCCACACAGTCAAAGGCTTTGGCATAATCAATAAAGCAGAAATAGATGTTTTTCTGGAACTCTCTTGCTTTTTTGATGATCCAGTAGATGTTGGCAATTTGATCTCTGGTTCCTCTGCCTTTTCTAAAACCAGCTTGAACTGGTTTTACCAAGCAATAGTATCCTCTGAAAAATCAAGAGCATTGAAGATGCAGCATTTAAGAGTGATTATCTCTTGTCTTTGGGATTTTTCTTCTAAGCTACTGTAACCCATACTTTAGGTTTTGATGAGCATGTGAAATGATAACAATCATAACAAAATTGCCACCTGATGACAATCATTTAAGGGACATCCTAATTTTAGAAATCTTTTTAAAAATTAATGAACAATCCTAAAGTGAAACTGTTAGTTGCTCAGTCCGACTCTTTGCGACCCCATGGACTGACTGTAGCCCACCAGGCTCCTTTACCCATGGAATTCTCCAGGCAAGAATACTGGAGTGGGTAGCCATAAATCTCCAGGAGATCTTGACCCAGAGATCAAACTCAGTTCTCCCACATTGCAGGCAGATTCTTTGCTGTCTGAGCCACCAGGGAATGATCCTAAGATGAATTTTAAAAGATTCCACATAGTAGGATTATACTGCTATTTCTTCTTTTATTTTAATGATTATCTACTCAGTTCTTACTGTGAAAAATGAAGGATTCAAGTTGGAGAAAACAGGGTCCTGTCCCTAGATAGCTAAGGTGCATATCAAAGGGATGATTTTAATGAGCCCCAACTCTTGCATCTAATGCTAAGTGTACTAACTAGAGGTATCTGTTGACTCTTTAACAGTAACCCTTTGATGTTCTGACTATTTGGTTTTTGTTGCAAAAACTCGTGTTTCCTTACTCCTATCTTACAGAGAGCAGCCCCTCAGTGATTCCAGAGATTGTCTTCCAGGCTTAAGTCCTCAGTATGTCCACCGACTAAAACACAATTCTCATCTTTTTTAGGCTCTGCATGTTTCTTTAGTCAACAGTTGTGCTGTGATCCTATAGGATCTAGAATCTTATGTCCTTCTACTCTGGGAAATATTTTTGTAATTAATTCTTTGCAAACTTTCTCTTCTGCATTCTTAACATTTTCTCTTTCTGTAATAGTAATTGCCGTTTGCTGGACATTAAGCCTCTAAAGTTAATCTTTTGGTGGTTTTCTCTTTTCTCCCTTTAAATCTTCCGTCTCCTACTTCCCACCCCTCTACTCACTTTCTGAGAGACTTCCTCAAACTTGTTTTCCAAACCTTTTACATTTTTCTGTCATTACCATTGCTGGGCTTCCCTGGTAGTTCAGACGGTAAAGCATCTGCCTGCAATGCAGGATACCTACCATTGTAACACTTAAAACCTCTTCTTTGTCCTTTAAATACCTTTTTTTTTTTCTTTAAAGCATCCTCTTATCTCTTGAAGGCTATTAATCATAGTTCAGCGTTTGTTCTCTACTCTTCTCTAAATTGTTTTTTCTATGTTTCGTGTTCATTTTCTTTTGGTCTCATTTTTCATATGGAAGACTTTCTTCAGATATCTTGACTTCCTTTGCTTTTCATTTTTTTAAGTATTAAAAAAACCTAATAGAAACTCTGTGCAGGGTTGAGGTTTATTAAATGCTGGATTTCACTATGGGGTTGAAGAACAGCAAATGCAGTGGGAACATACCCAAATATCAGGATATTTTAGAGGTGAGAGGACTCATCTCCTTGTGGTTCTTCAGGGCTCTTGGCTCGGGGGTCTTCACACAGGTGTCCACACCTGCCTGACCCCATAGGGCCCTTTCCCTCTACCAGACTCCTCATGAGAAGGTTGGCATTTCCATCTGGTGATCTTTTCTTCTCCCTTATTCAGTATTGCCCTGAAAAATGTGTCTGACAGGGGAACCACTAATGTATAGCATGTATATCTTTTTTTCCACAGAAGAAAATGAACTTTTGAATTGTAATACATTTTTCTATACATGTTTAATCATCCACTGTGAAATTCTCAACATTAAAGGGGGTGGTTTGTACACTAGTCTGCCTGTCACAGGTATATCTGGAAATTTGCTTCCTAGAAATAGTGAGAATGCAGGAATGATTTTGAAGAACTCAGATATGTAACTCTAGAATGCAAAATGCAATGGGATATCAACTTAAGTCTAAGGTTTATTCTAATTTAAATATATTTGTATTCAGTTCAGTTCAGTTCAGTCCCTCAGTCATGTCCAACTCTTTGCAAACCCATGAATCACAGTACGCCAGGCCTCCCTGTCCATCACCAACTCCCAGAGCTTACTCAAACTCATGTCCATCAAGTCAGTGATGCCATCCAGCCATCTCATCCTCTGTCGTCCCCTTCTCCTCCTGCCCCCAATCCCTCCCAGCATCAGAATCTTTTCCAATGAGTCAACTCTTCGCATGAGGTGGCCAAAGTACTGGAGTTTCAGCTTTAGCATCATTCCCTCCAAAGAAATCCCAGGGCTGATCTCCTTCAGAATGGACTGGTTGGATCTCCTTGCAGTCCAAGGGACTCTCAAGAGCCTTCTCCAACACCACAGTTCAAAAGCATCAGTTCTTTGGTGCTCAGCTTTCTTTATGGTCCAACTCTCACATCCATACATGACTACTGGAAAAACCATAGCCTTGACTAGACAGACCTTTGTTGGCAAAGTAATGTCTCTACTTTTGAATATGCTATCTAGGTTGGTCATAACTTTCCTTCCAAGGAGTAAGCGTCTTTTAGTTTCATGGCTGCAGTCACCATCTGCAGTGATTTTAGAGCCCAAAAATATAAAGTCTGACACTGTTTCTACTATTTCCCCATCTATTTCCCATGAAGTGATGGGACCAGATGCCATGATCTGCGTTTTCTGAATGTTGAGCTTTAAGCCAACTTTTTCACTCTCCACTTTCACTTTCATCAAGAGGCTGTTTAGTTCCTCTTCACTTTCTGCGTAAGGGTGGTGTCATCTGCATATCTGAGGTCATTGATATTTCTCCTGGCAATCTTGAGTCCAGCTTGTGCTTCTTCCAGCCCAGCGTTTCTCATGATGTACTCTGCATAGAAGTTAAATAAGCAAGGTGACAGTATACAGTCTTGATGTACTCCTTTTCCTATTTGGAACCAGTCTGTGGTTCCATGTCCAGTTCTAACTGTTACTTCCTGACCTGCATATAGGTTTCTCAAGAGGCAGGTCAGGTGATCTGGTATTCCCATCTCTTTCAGAATTTTGTAGTGGGGAAAAAAAAAGGTAGATAAAAATTGAGTAGCAAAAGCAGCGACTGCCAAAATTTTCAAAGGAATATGAACATTGTTACTATAAAGGGTTGTGTGTGCATGCTTAGTCGTTCAGTCATGTCTGACTCTTGTGACCCATGAACAGTAGCCTGCCAGACACCTCTGTCCATGGGATTTTTCAGGAAAGAATACTGGAGTGGTTTGCCATTTCCTCCTCTGGCAGATCCTCCCAACCCACAAAACAAACCCACATCTCCTTTGTCTCCTGCACTGCAGGCGGATTCTTTACCCACTGAGCCATCAGGGAAGCCCATAATAAAGGGTTGAGTGAGTGAGTGAAAGTCGCTCAGTCGTGTCCAACTCTTTGCGACCCCATAGACTATACAGTCCATGGAATTCTCCAGGCCAGAACACTGGTGTGGGTAGCCTTTCCCTTCTCCAGGGGATCTTCCCAACCCAGGGATCAAACCCAGGTCTCCCACATTGCAGGCGGATTCTTTACCAGCTGAGCTATCAAGGAAGCCTATAATAAAGGGTTACTAGCTCTCAAATGATCAAGAAAATAATCTGATACAAGATTTACTTCCAGACCAGAAAGAAAAACAAAACCCCACACGTTGTGAGGGTAGAAATCACTAGGAAAGTATTCAGCACTGGTTTTTGGGCCGAGTGTCCCTCATGGTGGCCTGTGGACGTTGCCAGGAACCTCTGGTAGGTGTAAGGCAAGGCAGATGTGAAAGAAAACTGAGCAGAAGCAAAGTAAGTCAATGAAGAAGCAGAAAGAAATGTAAAACAAAGGATAAAAGACAAAGTCAGAAACAGAAATGTCCACCCCGAAGAGTAGGGCATCATTTAAGCAGCTGCTTTTCTGAGCCATAGAACTATTCAAGACAAAAACCATCAGGACACGTGACTCTCTGACTTTCAGATGGAAACTCTTTTAGTGTTGAAAACTTTTATTTCCAGAAAGTTCTTTTTTATTTCCAATCATAGTAGCACTTTCCCCTCCTCTTGTTCTGCCTTCTCCAGAGGTAAATCATTCTGTAGATAATACAACTGGACTTAGTTGCTATGCTACCTCATGGTTGAAGTGAATGTGCCAAGAATGTGTGGAAGGATAAAGATGGGTTTTTGATCCTCTGGGTATAACAAGACTTGTGCAAATGGCAATTCTGATAGCTCTGGGGGGCTCTTCATGGACTGAGCCTGTCTCAATCCCTGGAGACCCCAGGTCACCAGATCTCTGTCCTTCTGCACGGACCTCTCAGCTGTCCCTGCCAGTGACCACAACAGCATTGCTTGCAGGAGTTTTGTAGTTCCCTGTTTGAGATGCAGCCATTTATGTGGATGGAGAGTTATCATTGGATTTAGTCACAGGTGGTCTATAAAAGCAATCCAAGAATGTTCTTTCTTCTACTTTCCCTCTGCAAGTCAGAGCACCATCTCCTTCCTGTTTTCATGATAAATATATGACCTGTCATGTAGGAGATCAGCCTTGTGGTATTTTAAAGCTGACCACAAATTTTTTTATACTCTTTTCATTAAGTGGTGGGAATCTGGGTTGTCCTGTGTCTGCTTTGACCGTAGAGCACATCGTGCCAGGCCTCTGCCTTTTTTCAAATTTATTTTAATTGGAGGCTAATTACTTTACAGTATTGTGGTGAGTGTTGCCATACACTGATGTGAATCAGCCACAGGTGTACATGTGTTCCCCATCCTGAACCCCTTCCGCCTCCCTCCCCACCCCACCCCTCTGGGCTGTCCCAGAGCACCAGCTTCGTGCCCTGCTTCATGCATCAAACTTGCACTGGTCATCTATTTCACGTATGGTAATATACATGCTTCAATATTATTCTCTCAATTCATCCCACCCTTGCCTTCTCCCATGTAGTCCAAATGTCTGTTCTTTACATCTGTGTCTCTTCTGCTGTCTTGCGTATAGGGTCGTCATTGCCATCTTTCTAAATTCCATATATATGTGTTAATATACTGTACTGGTGTTTCTCTTTCTGACTTACTTCATTCTGTATAATAGGCTCCAGTTTCATCCACCTCATTAGAACTGACTCAAATGTGTTCTTTTTTATAGCTGAGTAATATTCCACCATGTATATATGTACAACTTCTTTATCTGTTTGGCTGTCGAAAGACATCTAGGTTGCTTTCATGTCCTAGCTATTGTAAACAGTGCTGCAATGAACATTGGGGTACACGTGTCTCTTTCAGTTCTGGTTTCCTCAGTGTGTATGCCCAGCATTGGGATCACTGGGTCGTATGGCAGTTCTATTTCCAGTTTTTTAAGGAATCTCCATACTGTTCTCCATAGTGGCTGTACTAGTTTGCATTCCCACCAACAGTGTAAGAGGGTTCCCTTTTTTCCACACCCTCTCCAGCATTTATTGTTTGTAGACTTTTTGATGACGGCCATTCTGACCAGCATGAGATGGTACCTCATTGTGGTTTTGATTTGCATTTCTCTGATGATGAATGATGTTGAGCATCTTTTCATGTGTTTGTTAGCCATCTGTATGTCTTCTTTAGAGAAATGTCTGTTTAGTTCTTCGGCACATGTTTTGATTGGGTCAAAATTTATTTTTCTGGTATTGAGCTGCATGTGCTGCTTATATATTTTGGAGATTAATTCTTTGTCAGTTGCTTCATTTGCTATTATTTTCTCCCATTCTGAAGGCTACCTTTTCACCTTGCTTATAGTTTCCTTCATTGTGCAAAAGCTTTTAAGTTTAATTAGGTCCCATTTGTTTATTTTCTGTTTTTATTTCCATTACTCTGGGAGGTGGGTTATAGAGGATCTTGCTGTGATTTATGTCAGGGAGTGTTCTGCCTATGTTTTCCTCTATGGGTTTTATACTTTCTGGTCTTACATTTAGATCTTTAATCCATTTTGAGTTTATTTTTTTGTATGGTGTTAGAAAGTGTTCTAGTTTCATTCTTTTACAGGTGATTGACCAGTTTTCCCAGCACCACTTGTTAAAGAGACTGTCTCTTCTCCATTGTATATTCTTGCCTCCTTTGTCAAAGATCAAGTGTCCATAGGTGCATGGATTTATCTCTGGGCTTTCTGTTTTGTTCCATTGATCTATATTTCTGTCTTTGTGCCAGTACCATACTGTCTTGATGTCTGTAGCTTTGTAGTATAGTCTGAAGTCAGGCAGGTTGATTTCTCCAGGCTTCCACTCTTAACCAATGTTTAGAGGACACCTTGCCAGGCCTCCACTCCTAAGAGGGCTGGCATCTTCCATCTCCACCTTTGGGAGGCATCCTGGGCTGTCATGTTAGAAATCTAGATGCCTGAGGCCACTGCGTTGTGAGGAAGTCCAGGTTAACCACACGGAGTGACTTTGTGGAAAAAGAGAATGAGAAAGAATAAAAGAAACAGGGAAGCAGGTAGTTTGCTACACAATGAAGAGCCAAACCAAAACCCATGATACGACACTAACTTCTCCTTTCCTGTTTTTCCTGGGCTCACATAGCATAGCTTCTCTGAACATGTGCAGTTCATATATCTCTCGCCACACTGGAGCTTTCCTTGAGTATGTTGCTTGTCAAATGAGAGAGATTACCATGACCTTCTCCCTAAAGTTTTTACAGTATCTGAAAACACATCCTTTGATGCTCATGTAGTATGCAGGTGCAAGGATTTGTGCTATTTTAGCTGACACAGCATAGAAATATGTATATAATTGTTTGTCTCTGCTTTGTGGCTAAAGTTACAACAGGGAGCCAATAATTATAAGGTAAATTTAGAGTTCTCATAGTTCCATTTGTCCTTTTGAACAGTGCAAAGGATATCGACTCAGTGGAGTTACACTCTCCCTTCACGTTTAGGTCCCCGGGGACCTTTCTGTTCCAATTTACTCATGTACATAAATCACTTGTATTGATCCACATTCATTTAGGTATCTTCCTACTTCTGATAAACTGTTCTTGACCATTTCCTCTCTGGAACTTATAATTTTATAATCTATTTATTTATTACCTTTATTTTCTTCTCTCCTATAGTTGTTCTCTTCACTAATTATAATTTTATTACACTTAATTTGCTTGGACAGCCACTCACACTTCCAAAATATTAAGTTATTCAGTAGATTTGAAATCTCATAACTTCCATGCAAAAATATCCATGTATTTCAGCTTGGTAAAGGTTATGCTGGAAATAGCTTAATTGGTCATGTTGCAAATCAAATATGAAGTAAAATGCCGGGGCAGATAATAAATTCTGAAGCAGACAGCTTGACTGAGTTCTAATTAAAAAAAAAAAAAACTGAGAGAAAACACGTTATCATCTTTTATGGGTATCTTGATATTGGAAAGAAATGAGCCGGAACCACTTGCTAGAAGGGCGATGAAGAGGGTGGCATGTGTTTCTGGTGGAAGAGCCCTCGTTTCTGTGCCTTTGGGCCCCTTACTGTCTTCTCTCACTGCCCCTCCACTTTCCCCTCTCTCCTGCTCGCCCGCGCTCTTCCCTTGGGCTGGAAAGGAAATCTGGGAGGAGGCAGGCTGAGGACATAAGAATCGCGAGTCAGTGCCTGCTGCTTTTCACATTCTTGAAAAGTTTTCTGAAGTAGTAGTGAAAGTCGCTCAGTTGTGTCCAACTCTTGCAACCCTGTGGACTATAGCCTGCCAGGCTCCTCTGTCCATGGAATTCTCCAGGCAAGAATACTGGAGTGGGTTGTCATTCCCTTCCCCAGGGGATCTTCCCAACCCAGGGATCGAACCCAGGTCTCCTACGTTGCAGGCAGATTCCTTACCAACTGAGCCACTAGGGAAGCCCAAAATATATTTGGAGTGGGAGCTAATGGTCGATCCCACCCCTTCCACCTCCTGGCCCCTCTGCAGAATGACTCCGCTTCACACATTGCCTTTGCTTGGCCACAACTGGATGCTTTATAGACTTGTCCAACTTAGCATGTCCAAGCAGAATACTTCACTCCCTCCCACCTGCCCTTCCCCACTCCTTTGCCCTCAGCAAAAGGTACCAGCCATCAGCTAGCTGCTGGGGATGAAAATGTAGGCATCATCCATGATTCCATATCTCTTACTGCTCAGCATGCAGTCCATCTGCAAGTCCTGCTAACCTGCCTTCCGCCTCCCTGGATTGCCCTCACCTCTCACCTGACCAGTAGTTGCTGCCTAAGTGGTGTCCCTGCTTCCAGTTTGGCTTCTCAGTCTCTCCCACCGGTTGGGCTCTGGAGCCAGAGAGAGCGAGGTTGTAAACCAAGCTCATCACTTACTCATTGTGTCAATTCTGGGTAAGCAGAGACCTTTCTCCTTGCCTCAGGACCCTCATCTGTGAAGTGGATGTAATAACAAGACTACTGCTCACGTACCCCTCGTGATTATGAGAGGCCTAGTGAGCTACGACGTGTAAGCCACTTGGAGTTGTGTCTGGGACACCAGTTGATACATGTTGGCTGATAATGCGGGTTCATAATTCTTTCCTACCCAATAAGAAGACAACCCTTTAACACTTAAAGGATAATGATAAATGTACCAAAGTTACGTAAAATGTTAACACAAAGGGAAGCTGGGTGAAAGGTATGTGAGACTTCTCCGCACCATCTTTGTAACTCTTTCGTAAATCCAAAATGATTTCCAAGAAAAGTGCTGAGTAAATATATATATATATAAAGGACACCACGTCACCACCACGTGTGAGAGCCTCCATGCCTCTCCTCACTCCTGGAGCTAAAGCTGAGCCTTTATCCTGGCCTCGAGGACCATCGTGACCTGGGTTCCTGGCCAATCCATCCCCCTGTCTCCCCACTCCCTCCTGCTGCTCCCCTCCGGCTGGAGCCTGGTCCACGGAGGCTGTGTCCACTCTGCTCACCCCACGTCTCCACCTCTCCACGGTCTCCTGTGCCTCTGCTCAGGACATCCACATTGAACGTGGCCTTTGCTGACATGCTGGCCCCTGCCTTCTCTCCAGCACCTGCTTTCTCTCTCTCCAGATCACTTAGCATTTGTTTACAAAGTTTTTTTCTTCCTCCTTTAATTTGTTTACTTGAATATTAACTGACCACCTGCTGCTGCTGCTAAGTCAATTCAGTCGTGTCCGACTCTGTGCGACCCCATAGACAGCAGCCCACCAGGCTCCTCTGTCCCTGGGATTCTCCAGGCAAGAGCACTGGAGTGGGTTGCCACTTCCTTCTCCAATGCATGCATGCATGCTAAGTTGCTTCAGTTGTGTCCGACTGTGTGTGACCCATGGACCACAGCCCACCAGGCTCCTCTGTCCACAGGATTCTCCAGGCAAGAATACTGGAGTGGGTTGCCATTTCCTTCTCCAAACTGACCACCTAGGAGAATGTAAATTTCACAAAGACAGAGACTTCTTCCTAAGCATCTCTGGTTCTCATATCTAGACCAGTTTCTGGCATTTGTTTGTTGTTCTATATTTGTTGAAGGATAAATGGATAACCAGTATTAAATGATACTGACATTTTTTCCCACATCCATTTTCTTCTATTACTGGTTCCACATTATATGGGCACTGTTTTTGTTCAGTCACTAAGTTATGTCTAACTCTTTGCAACCCCATGGACTGTAGTATGCCAGACTCCTCTGTCCTCCACTATCTCCCAGAGTTTGCTCAAATTCATGTCCATGAGTTGGTGATGCCATCCAACCATCTCATCCTCTGTCATCCCCTTCTCCTCCTGCCCTCAATCTTTCCCAGCATTAGGGTCTTTTCCAATGAGTCAGCTCTTCACAACAGGTGATGATAAGAGAACATTAAAGCTAATCAAATTAACAAGTTGGCTTATTCGATGAAAATTAATGTATGGTTTCTTTATATTTTGTTCCTCAATCTTGACGGTAAAAATTAGTTTCTACATGTCCAAAATACTCCTATATACAACAATAACAGAATATTACTTCAATGAAAAGGCAAGGCTTTGATATTTTTTTTAATGTATGTGCAATTGGAAAAGACAGAGTTACCTTGTCTTATAAAGAGTTAGGTGAAAATTGCCTTATTCCTTTCTTTGTTCTCTGTTAGAATATTTTATAGTTAGAGAAAAACAATGTGGAATAGAATGTACAGAATTACTGGCGATTCAGTTGATTTAGCATGCCATTTGAGTCAATTCATAACACTATTCAATTAGATTCAGTAGCAATCAAAAAAAGAAAGAGAACTGGCCTTACCATTAGATGTTTGAAACATTGCTTTATACTGCACTGACTTGATTAGATATAGTCCAAATTATCTGTGAAAGTTATAGAAACTCAAACCTTCTCAGCCATAAAATGGAAGAAAACACTGACATATCCAGTAAGCATCCCAAGAAGTGCAGGCTCTGGGGAGCCATCCTGTGAATCACTGTGGGGAGTTGGGGGAGCAGCTTAACGTGTCATCGCTGCTGTTACATCTGAATGTCGTTGTCTTCAGGCCCAGTAAACTTCAAAACAAAGCAGACTTCTCCCCTAATGGTATTGCCTTGCTTTTTATTAAAGGAAATGCTTTTTGTTTTAGCTTTTTGTTTTGATATAATTTCAAAGTTAGAGAAAAGTTGCATGATTAAGAGAAAGAATTTCCAGACACCCTTCAGCTAGAAACCCAAGTGTTAATGGCACTTTCGTTTCTCTCTCTCCACATACATACAACTATGCACATAAGTCAGTCGCTGACATGGTATTCCTTTACCTCTCAAGACTTCGGAATGTGTTCCCTGAATATCAGGATAATCTGTTACATAGCCACAGTACGTGTGTGCAGGCTCAGCTGCTCAGTTGTGTCCGACTCTTTGTGACCTCATGGACTGGAGCCCTCCAGGCTCCTCTGTCCATGGAACTTTCTAGGCAAGAATACTGGGGTGGGTTGCCATTTCCTCCTCCAGGGGATCTTCCTGACCCAGGGATTGAATCCGAGTCTCTTGCGTCTCCTGCATTGGCAGGTGTCTTCTTGCCCAATGAGCCACCTGGGAAGCCCTACGTAAATCCAGTACGATGATCAGAATCAGAAAGCTAGCCCTGATCCCATACTCTTATCTAAAATAAAGTCCTCGTTCAGATTTCACAAATTCATCCTAAGTCTGAACCTTCCACCTCACGTGTTGCATTTAGTCACCACATCTCTAATGCCCTTGAATCTCATCCCTGGCCTTTTGTAACAGTCATTAGCAATATGCGCAGGCCAGCTATTTGTAGAATGTCGCTCGATGTGAGTTTGTCTGATGTTTCCTCATGTTCAGACTCAAGCTGTCCATTTCTGGCAAGAGTTCCATGGAAATGATGTGTATTCCCAGTACATCCTATCACTGTACACCCAGTGGCGGGTGGTCCCACTGCTGGTGGTGGCACCTTGGACCACTTGGTCAAAGTGCTGGCTGCCAGGTTTCTCCACTGCGAAGCTAATCTTAGGATGCTCATTGAATTAGACATAAAATGGAGCCTACATGTATCACAGTTGCTTTTCAGAAATCAATCCTCTGCCATAGAGCTGTACATTAAAGGAGATTTCAGCAGAAATATATGCATGGATAAAGAAGATAATGGCCTTGTCAGTATCAGATAATTAAACAAAAGTATCTGCAGACATCTTAAAAAAGTATCTGCTTTCCCGTGTTCTTTGCAGCACTGTTCACAGTAGCTGGATATGGAAACAACCCAGGTGTCTGTACACAGCGGAGTGGTAAAGATGTAGTGCAGAACACAGGGCTTCCCAGGTGAGGCTGGTGGTAAGGAACCTGCCGGCCAGTGTAGGAGACACAGAGATGCAGGTTCGATCCCTGGGTTATGAAGGCCCCCTGGAGGAGGGCATGGCAACCCACGCCAGCATTCTCGCCTGGAGAATACCATGGACAGAGGAGCCTGGTGGGCGACAGTCCATGGGGTCAGAAAGAGTCAGACAGGACTGAAGCAACCTAGCACACACCCATAGGTACATACAGTGGGATATTATTCAGCCATGGGAAAGAAAGAATCCTGCCATTGTGACAATACAGATGAGCCTGAGGACACTGTGCTAAGTGAAATAAGTCAGAGAAAGACAAACGCTGTATGATCTCACTTTGATGTGGAATCTTAAAATTGAAAAAAAGAAGTTGAACTCACAGAAGCAGAGTAGAACCAAGGTTACCAAGGCCAGAGAAATTAAGAGACAGGGAATGGGGAGATGTTGGCCAAAGGGTATAAGATTGTAGGATGAATAGTTCTACAGTATGATGACTGCAGTTCATAATACTGAATTAAATACTAGAAATATGCTATGAGAGTAGGTTTCAGGTACTCTCATCACACACACAAAGAAAAAATGGTTAACTATGTGAGAAGATAATTGCTTGACTGTAGTAGCCATTTCTTCATGTATATCAAATAATCATCTTGTACAATCTTCATTTTAAAACACTTAAATAAAGGATAAAAGATTTTTAAAATCTTCAGGCAGTTGTATCTAAGAAGGAAAATATTTAGCAATTATGTATACAGATTTGATGAATTTTTACATGTACTGTAAAGAGCAATACTGCATAGGAACCTGAAATGTTAGATCCATGAATCAAGGCAAATTGGAAGTGGTCAAACAGGACATGGCAAGAGTGAATGTTGACATTTAGGAATCAGTGAACTAAAATGGACTGGAATGGACGCATTTAACTCAGATGACCATTATATCTACTACTGCGGGCAGGAATCCCTTAGAAGAAATGGAGAAGCAGTCAAAAGAAGAGTCCAAAATGCAATACTTGGATGCAATCTCAAAAAAATACAGAATGATCTCTGTTTGTTTCAAAGGCAAACCATTCAATATCACAGTAATCCAAGTCTATGCCCCAACCAGTAATGCTGAAGAAGCTGAAGTTGAACAGTTCTGTGAAGATCTACAAGGCCCTCTAGAACTAACACCCAAAAAAGGTGTCATTTTCTTTATAGGGGACTGGAATGCAAAAGTAGGAAGTCAAGAAACACCTGGAGTAACAGGCAAATTTGGCCTTGGAATGCAGAATGAAGCAGAGCAAAGGCTAATAGAGTTTTGCCAAGAGGATGCACTGGTCATAGCAAACACCCTCTTCCAACAACACAAGAGAAGACTTTACACATGGACATCACCAGATGGTCCACACCGAAATCAGATTGATTATATTCTTTGCAGCCAAAGATGGAGAAGCTCTATACAGTCAGCAAAAACAAGACCAGGAGCTGACTGTGGCTCAGATCATGAACTCCTTATTGCCAAATTCAGACTTAAATTGAAGAAAGTAGGGAAAACAACTAGACCATTCAGGTATGAAGTGAAGTTGCTCAGTCGTGCCTGACTCTTTGCGAACCCGTGGATAGTGGCCTGCACCAAGCTCCTCCTCCATGGGATTTTCCAGGCAAGAGTACTGGAGTGGATTGCCTTTTCCTTCTCCAGGGAATCTTTCCAACCCAGGGATCGAACCCAGGTCTCCTGCATTGTAAACAGACACTTTACTGTCTGAGCCACCAGGGAAGTCTTTTCAGGTATGACGTAAATCAAATCCCTTATGATTATACAGTGGAAGTGAGAAATAGATTCAAGGGGTTAGATCTGATAGAGTGCCTGAAGAACTATGGACGGAGGTTCATGACATTATATAGGAGACAGGGATCAAGACCAACCCCAAGAAAAAGAAATGCATAAAAGCAAAATGGCTGTCTGAGGAGGCCTTACAAATAGCTGTGAAAAGAAGAGAAGCGAAAAGCAAAGGAGAAAAGGAAAGATATACCCATTTGAATGCAGAGTTCCAAAGAATAGCAAGGAGAGATAAGAAAGCCTTCCTCAGTGATCAATCCAAATATATAGAGGAAAATAATAGAATGGGAAAGACTAGAGATCTCTTCAAGAAAATTAGAGATACCAAGGGAACATTTCATGCAAAGATGGGCTTGATAAAGGACAGAAATGGTATGGACCTAACAGAAGCAGAAGATATTAAGAAGAGGTGGCAAGAATACACAGATGAACTAGACAAAAAAGATCTTCATGACCCAGATAAACATGATGCTGTGATCACTCACCCAGAACTAGACATCCTGGAATGTAAAATCAAGTGGGCCTCAGGAGACATCACTACGAACAAAGCTAGTCAAGGTGTAGAATTCCAGTTGAACTATTTCAAATCCTAAAATATGATGCTGTGAAAGTGCTGCACTCAACATGCCAGCAAATTCGGAAACCTCAGCAGTGGCCACAGGACTGGAAAAGATCAGTTTTCATTCCAATCCCAAAGAAAGACAATGCCAAAAAATGTTCAAACTGTCACACAATTGCATTCGTCTCACAAGCTAGCAAAGTAATGCTCAAATTTCTCCAAGCCCAGCTTCAACAGTATATGAACTGTGAACTACCAGATGTTCAAGCTGGTTTTAGAAACAACAGAGGAAGCAGAGATTAAATTGCCAACATTCATTGGATCATCAAAAAAGCAAGAGAATTCCAGAAAAACAGCTACTTCTGCTTTATTGACTATGCCAAATCCTTTGACTGTGTGGATCACAATAAACTGTCGAAAATTCTTCAAGAGATAGGAATACCAGACCACCTTATCTGCCCCCTGAGAAATCTGTATGCAGGTCAAGAAGCAACAGTTAGAACTGGACATGGAACAGCAGACTGATTCCAAATTGGGAAAGGAGGAATATCGAGGCTGTATATTGTCACCCTGCTTATATGTGAGTACATTGTAAGAAACCTGGGCTGGATGAAGCACAAGCTGGAATCAAGATTGCCGGGAGAAATATCAATCACCTCAGATATGCAACTGACACCTCCCTTATGGCAGGAAGTGAAGAACTAAAGAGCCTCTTGATGAAAGTGAGAGGGGAGAGTGAAAAAGTTGGCTTAAAACTCAACATTCAGAAAACTAAGATCATGGTATCTGGTCCCAACACTTCATGGCAAATAGAAGGGGAAACAATGGAAACAGTGGCTGACTTTATTTTGGGGGGCTCCAAATCACTGCAGATGGTGGCTGCAGCCATGAAGTTAAAAGACACTTTCTCCTTGGAAGAAAAGCTATGACCAACCAAGACAACATAAAAAACCAGAAACATTACTTTGCTGACAAGGTCCATCTAGTCAAAGTTACACTTTTTCCAGTAGTCATGTGTGGATGTGAGAGTTGAACTATAAAGAAAGCTGAGTGCCAAAGAATTGATGCTTTTGAACTGTGGCATTGGAGAAGACTCTTGAAAGTCCCTTGGACTGCAAGGAGATACAACCAGTCAATCCTAAAGGAAATCAGTTCTGAATATTCATTGGAAGGACTGATGCTGAAACTGAAACTCCAATACTTTGGCCACCTGATGTGAAGAATTGACTCATTTGAAAAGACCCTGATGCTGGGAAAGATTGAAGGCGGGAGGAAAAGGGGATGACAGAGGATGAGATGTTTGGTGATGATGAGATGAGTTGGTGATGGTCAGGGAGGCCTGGCGTGCTGCAGTCCATGGAGTCACAAAGAGTTGGACAGGACTGAGCGACTGAACTGAACTGAACTGAACTGAACTGAACTGAACGTGTGCTTTGTTTTCCTCTTTCCTACATGTCAAAACTTTTGAAAAATGAGAGCTTAAATGTTCCTGCCTACAGAGTGGAAGATCCATAGTAGCAAGGTTTTTGAAAGAAAAAAAATCCATATTTCCTTTTAAAATGTCTAGTATTGAAATAGATAATAATCCTCACTGCCTAGAATGGGTTTATTTTAAAATCTTTGATTGCACATTGAATTTATCTGGAGTACACTTTGTCTTCCTACTGACTGCATCATCAGATTAGAGTGAGATGAGAGCTGGTAGGGCAAAAGGAGTTAAAGGTGTTCCAATGTGGACCATCTTCAGAGCGCTGCCTCTTGCAGGGTGCCAGTAGGCGTTCCCCCAGCAAGACATCACCACCCTCCTTTACCCAGCCTTCTTTCATGCCTACTTCTGCAAAACTCTTGTTATATGTCAAAAGTAGGTTTTTTGATGGCATTCAGTATATTCTATCTTGATGTTGTTGAAATTAGAAGCTTTAGTTTCTAGGAAATATACTGCTTCCCATTTTATTCATACAAGTTTGTTTTGTTTTGTTTTGTTTTTTTACAAAACCAAGATGTAAAACTGTATACCACACATGATCTCCTGTTACAAATACTGTATCTAAATTATGGCCTGTTAGGTTTGACAGTAAAATCTGGAACATCCAGTTAAATTGGGATTTCAGATAAATAAAAATATCTGGGACGTGCTTATATATTAAAAAGCTACTTTTTGTTTATCTGAAATTCAAATCTAACGAGGTCCCTGTATTTTTATTTGCTAATCTGGAAACCCTAGGCTTGTGTACAAAGAACATTCTGTGCATCTTCCGAAAGCTTCTTTCGTTTCATTTTGTGGGGATATGATACTCTTCTGTTTGATCTGGCCATGGGAAATAGAGAACCCGCAGACTCCTCTGTCCATGGGATTTCCCAGGCAAGAATACTGAAGTGGGTTGCCTTTTCCTCGTCCAGGGGGAATAAACCCAACCCAGGGATGGAACCCAGATCTCCTGCATTGTCAGGCGGATTCATTACCACTGAGCCACCACCAGGAAGCCCATAAGGGTCACAGAGAAAGTGAAAGTCATGTCCAGTCAGTCATGTCCAGCTCTTTGCGATCCCATGCACTGTCCATGGAATTCTCCGGGCCAGTATGCTGGAGTGGGTAGCTGTTCCCTTCTCCAGAGGATCTTCCCAACCCAGGGATCGAACCCAGGTCTCCCACATTGCAGGCAGATTCTTTTCCAACTGAGCTATTGGGGAAGCTAGCAGTCTTAAGATGGGTTTAAATAACTAAATGCATAATTATGGACAGTCATGGGATAAATAAAATTTTAATCCTAATAATTATTGTCTTTCTATTAATGCAGCCTGTTAATGCTTATAGACTACTTCTGTATCAGTTCCAAGAACTGAAATTTTACATTGAGTTTTTAAGGAGAAATCCAGAGTTCAGGCTACATTATACATTTCTAGAAATATTAGGAGTAATTCTCACCAAAGACTTAAGTGAAGCAATTTTAAGAGCTTAATGGATGCTACTGCCAGAATCGAACCCTCAGAAAGTATACATTATGTACAGTCGGTTTCATGGGTTCAAAACATCTTTTAAAAAAGAGGAACAAGCATGATCTTTGAATAGCATGCATTTTACCATAAGAAGGGCTAATTTGTCGTACCGTTCTTAACCTCAAGTTAGCATTTAAAGTATTCAGTAATGTTTATTTGAAACAAGTTTTGTTCTGTTTTATTTTAAAGTTGAAAAAGTAAAAAAATTTTACCCCTGTTTCTGAAATGATCGCCATCACACACACACATAATGACACCTGGATTTTTAAGTAAATTACTAGCATCCTGGTAATACCTCCTTAAAGTTTCCTAAACTCTCTTTTAGTGGAAATTTAGGAATTGATCGATTGTAGTCTCATTGCTTGTTCTTTATAGCTTTTAAACACAGGCTGCCATACATTAGTAATGAAGAATCACTCTCCTTTCTGGCCCACACTGCTGGGAACAGATAGCAGACATGCCTCTTGCTTGTCTCCCATCTGAATTACATGAGGGTGGGATTTATGCAGGCAGTAAATCTAGTCAGAATAAAGCCTCTAAGTGGTAACCAATTTCGTGGTGTGTAAGTATCATTGATTCGTTAATCTGAGGGTGTTTTTATAAACTGATTTGGATTAGTGAGTGCTGATAGCAGAGCTATCTGAAGGCCTTTGAATAATGGTAAATGTAGTGAATAAGGCAGTGAAAATTAACCCATTGGCCCCGTGTGTAAATTTAAATCACAGCCTTTGAAACGAGACAGCGATCTCATTACACATGGCCCGCTAGTGTGTAGACTTTACAATGGTTTCCCAGGTCGCTCAGTGGTAAAGAATCCCCTGCTAATTCAGGAGACGTGGGCTTTCAATCCCTGGGTTGGGAAGATCCCCTGGAGTAAGAAACGGCGATCTACTCCAGTATCCTTGCCTGGAGAATGCCACAGACAGAGGAGCCTGGCGGGCTACAGTCCGTGGGGTCTCAAAGAGTCAGACATGACTGCGTGACTAAACCACCATCACCATCGTTTAGTACGCCAGCTGTAGCGATTTCTTCATGACTGGTCACTGTTGCTCTAGGTCCTGGAGACAAGGCTCCATGAAAAGCTACTGAGACTTCAGGCTGTGTGAGGATAAATCCCCTAGAACGTACAAGGCACTTTTCAGAGAGGCCGACTGAAGTAATTCTCCAGACACATCTTGTATAAGGCGCTGAATTTACATTTAATTTAGGGGCTTATATTTCTCTGTGATAAAATGTAATGCTGAAGATATTTTTTTTCCTCTAAAATTTCTTATTTGGGAATACTGGAACCATGCTATTTCGACAGAAAGGGTATAAGGCTATTCTACTCAGAGATGCAAAATGAGAACTTTTTTCAATGGAAATAGCAAAGTGAGGGGGATGGATTTCAGTCCTTAGATTTTCTTTTCTTTTTTTTTTTTTAAGCAAGAGCTCCTTTAGAAATGGAACTTAAGTTATCAGCACAGAATTAGCACTTGCACCTCAATGTGTGTGTATGTGTGTGTTAGCCACTCAGTCATGTCCAGCTCTTTGTGACCCTGTGGACTGTAGCCCCGCCAAGCTTCTCTGGCCATGGAATTCTCCAGACAAGAATACTGGATTGGATTGCCATCCCCTTCTCCGGAGGAACCTCCCAACCCAGGGATTGAACCCTGCTATCCTGCATCACAGGCAGATTCTTTACCATTTGAGCTACAGGGAGGTCCTATTTGCACCTCAAGGATGAAGGTAGTTACATTTCTCCATAAAGCATAACATCAAGAGAACAAGCAAACATGGGTAAGAGCATGGCACCCAGAGCAGAAAACCAAACTCAGTTTCCCCTCCAGGAATACTGTGGCAAAAACCACAGTTGCAGATTCAGCATGGAATTATGCATGGGAGGAACGATTGAAGAGCTGCTTCCTAATAAATTTGCCCTTATAGAAGATAAGAGCATGATTTGAAAAATGAGGAGAGTCGTCCAGCCGAATGGAGATTTTGGATATGTGTTGAATCTGCTGCCCGGATTGAGTGACTTGTACTCTGTTGAAATCTGAGTTAATAAGGTAGTTACATGACGCTGCTCCCTTAATCTGTCTTCAGGATTGCTGGAGAAGGGCCAGACATCTGCCTACCTTCTGCAGCAAACCCTGAAATGACACCACTCCTCTGTGTCTTAAAATGCCCCTGGTACAGTACTCTTGCCTGGAAAATCCCATGGATGGAGGAGCCTGGTAGGCTATAGTTCATGGGGTCGCTACAAGTCAGACATGACTGAGCGACTTCACTTTCACTTTTCACTTTCATGCATTGGAGAAGGAAATAGTAACCCACTCCAGTGTTCTTGCCTGGAGAATCCCAGGGATGGGGGAGCCGGATAGGCTGCCGTCTGTGGGGTCGCACAGAGTCAGATACAACTGAAGCAACTTAGCAGCACCCGCATGTCTGTGTCGGGAGACAGGGAACACTTAGCTGGTCTGTGCTACAGTTTCATATCTCTTTAGTTGACAACCAGCTGGGATGAAGTTTCTATTCCACTTTAGATATATGTACTTCAAAAGTAACAAGCAATGGTTTGGATGAATTTTGAAACCTCACTGATACAGTCACAAAATTCCAGAGGCAATTGTAGCAGATTCTATTTTGCCTTCAGCTTAGAATCTTGAGCTTTAATTTCTCTTTTTGGAAAGTGCACATCGATCTGCAAGAGGAATGACTTCTGATTTCTAAGACCTCATCTGCTGATACTGATTATTCTCTTTTTGAAATTATTCTGATATAGTCATAATCACTTGCAAAGGAAGACTCTATTGCCCGTCACAAAAAAACTCGGATGTACCACTGAGGCATGAGACTGACATTTTTCATGAATCCAAGAAAGCCGAGGCTCATTTATGGCTCTTATTTATCAACAAAACCTTCTTTCACAATGTGTATCTTGTAGCTGTGACTTGTCTGAGCTGTCAGTAAGCATCTGATGATGCCCGTGTGCTTCAGAAAGAGCCTTAGTGTTCAACTCACACCTTGAAACTTCCTCCCAAAATGCCAGCCTAAAAAGGAATCCAGACTGCAGATAATCCAGACTACTGGAAAGATTCAACCACCAGGTTTTTTCCTCCTGGTTTAAATGTTGGGAAGAAAAGCAATCGGATTCTGAAGTGTTCTTTGTTTCTTCTCCAGATAACAAATCGGGCTTCACATAAGTAGGGAAGCCGTTGTTAACATTAGGTGACAGATCCGAAGTGATGCATCCTTTATGAAATAACACCGCACTGCTAATAAAGCAATCTCAGCAGCCAGGCTTGTGCTGTGTAATTTGTTTCCATGGTGTGATGGTATAACCCTGACATGCTGAAAAATGGATGCACAGAGTCTCATCCGGCAATTCCTGCTCCGTGCGTTTTCGACATAACGTTTGTTATCGCCGTGCTTGGCATGTCTTCTGAGAAGCAATATCCTAAATGAAGCTGAGTGTAGAATCCCTCTCATGCAGAATAGCATGGTTTCTCCACCATCAGCTTATCTCAAGTCTATTCAAATAGATATTCATTGCACATTTCCTATTGGACAGGATGGTTGTTCTCTTATAATAAAACCAGAGAACCCTCTACATCACTTTTTTAAAAACCTTTGGATGGCACAGTGTAAGGGAGATATGTTAAAAGATTTTCTTGTAATAAATAGGCCTGTCAGAGGGTTTTGGTGTCTTTGTCTGGCATATAACAATTGTAATAGATGAACTATTATCATACTAAATTAGCTAATCTTATAAAACAGATTTTCATGCCTTTTAGACTATATTTAATCTCAGATTTCTCAGCACCATTATATCCAGAGCATGTGGGTGACTCCCTTGTGAGTCACCAGCTCAAAGTAGAAAGGTTGGAAGCTGGTGTCCCGTTTGGTTGGGAAGCTGAAAGGAGAGCCACACACACGTTTTTCATAATTATGTTGCCTGCAGGGTTGCCACCTGTCCTAATTTGATCTGATTAAGGTGAAATGTGAAAACTGTCCTCATTTCTCTCTGAGTGGAGTGGTGCCAAGGTTCATCTCAGGAAGGAAGAAGAGATGAATTCGTACAGAACTGAGGAGAGGAGGGGCAGATGTTGAAGCTGCAGCCAGCTCTCCATACTCTGGGAAGGGAAGAAATGGCCTGCCTGCTCTTAGGGGTGTAGGTTTATAGACAGATCCTGAAGAGGGGTTCAGCAGCAACTATCCAAACATTAGATGCAATAATACCTTACCGTGGTAGGAGCTGCACTTGGAGAATACGTCCTCTCTCGGTCAGCTCAGTACTTTACAGATAGACATGTGTAGATGACTCCCTGGCACAAATGTTATCATTCAGGGTTTGGTTGGAGGATATAGTACGTGTGATGGAAAGGGGAGCAGCTGTGAAAAATGATGACATATGGCCATGAAAAGATGCCATTCATATCACTGGGTAAAAAGACCAAGATAGAGAATTTCATGTACACTCCAAGGCCACGTATTTTATGTGTTGCTGTGTAAGTGTGTGTGTACAGTAAGAGAATTATCTAGAAAAATATTCACGAAAATAGCAGTAGTGACTGTCTCTGAGTGGTGAAATTGCTGGGTTTCATTTTCTCTATGATTTTAATATTTTACAGTGAGCATGGACAAAAACTCAGAAAACTTTTTTAAGAGAACACAGAATTGTGTTCCTTAACTTCTCCTAGATAAGGGGAAAAAAAAAAAACCTGGTAAGAAATGAAAAATATGTCTTTGCTAAGTTGCTTCAGTCATGTCCGACTCTGTGACCTTATGGAGTATAGTCCGCAAGGCTCCTCTGTCCATGGGATTCTCCAGGCAAGAATACTGGAGTGGGTTGCCATGCCCTCCTCCAGGGGGTCTTCCCGACCCAGGGATTGAGCCCATGTCTTTTATTTCTCCTGCATTGGCAGGCAGGTTCTTTACCACTAACACCACCTGGGAAGCCTAAGAAATGAAAAGCGTGTGTACCTTTTTGCAGTGTCCCCCCCATAGTGCTGAGCCATCCTGGTGGAGCTTTGGTCACTAAGTCATGTCTGACTTGTGACCCCATGCACGATAGGCTCCTCTGTCTCTGGGATTCTCCAGGCAAGAATACTGGAGTAGGTCACCATTTCCTTCTCCAGGGGATCTTCTGGACCCAGGAATCGAACCCAGGTCTCCTGCATTGCAGGCAGATTCCTGCATTCCAGATGGCTTTTTTACCTGCTGAGCTACAAGAGAAGCTCTTAAGCCATCACAAAACCCAATTTTCTTAATTTCTTGTCCCCAGATGGTCTTTGTCTTAAACTTCTTCTTTTCAGAATAGCAGATCATGTGGACTAACAGCTGTCTAGCCATATATTGGTATAAATATCTCTCTTATTTGTCCTGGAAAATTGAAAGATGGTAAATAGTGCTGTATATATTCAGGGAACTAGATATAATCTGTGCTCTGTGCACTCAGCATGATATCATTATCAACAACAACCAAAAAAAAAAAAAAGTGAAAACTGAGAGTCAAACAGAAAAGCTTCAGGTTTTCTGGAACACTCTACAGTTTATCATCACAGAATTCACCAGTAAATCATGAATCTATTTTTGGTTTAAAGGTTTTATGGATCTTGCAGAATTACTTTTTGCATTTTGAGGTAAGGCATATAAGTAGAGAGATGTTAGTTGGAATTGAATAGCTGTCCTCTGAATGGTTTCATAGTCTTATCCCAGCTCCAGGCCTGTGCTGGGGCCACCTCCATGGAGGGAGGCTCACACCCACCAGGGCAGCAGAGGAGTATGGATCTGAGTCATAAGACGCAGCTCTGAACTCATCTTCTGTGTTCATGACACTTACATTCTTATTGTAAGATTAATAATACTATACTAATGCAGACTTTCCCAATTTTGAGTGTGTCTGATTTACCCAACATTGTAATGTGTAGCTCTTCAAAGGAGTGCTTCCAGCTTAGAGATCATAAATTGTTCTTTAATAATCTAAAGATTTTAACCCAAGACATGGTTTTCTCCTATAGGAATATTTCTGCTATTATAAAAGAAAATGAATTATCAAAAGAGTTACGTTGTCATTAGATATGTGCTTTTTAAAATATCTCCTTTAAACTATTTTTCCTGAGTCAGAGTGCTTTTAGTAAAAGGACTTTGTACTTGGGCAAAAAACAGTGGATTTGGGGCAAGATATAATGGTCAGCTGAGTTAAGTTTGCCCATTCCAGTCTGTCTTAGTTCGCTGATTCCTAGAAAGTCGATGTTCACTCTTGCCATCTCCTGTTTGACCACTTCCAATTTACCCTGATTCATGGACCTGACATTCCAGGTTCCTATGCAATATTGTTCTTTACAGAATTGGACTTTACTTCTATCACCAGTTATATCCACAGCTGGGTATTGTTTTTTCTTTGGCTCCATCCCTTCATTCTTTCTGGAATTATTTCTCCACTGTTCTCCAGTAGCATATTGGGCACCTACCCACCTGAGGAGCTCCTCTTTCAGGATCCTATCTTTTTGCCTTTTCATACTGTTCATGGGGTTCTCATGGCAAGAATACTGAAGTAGTTTACCATTCCCTTCTCCAGTGGACCATGTTTTGTCAGAACTTTCAACTATGACCCGTCCATCTTGGGCGACCCTACACAGCATGGCTCATAGTTTCATCGAGTTAGACCAGGCTGTGGTCTATTGAAAGGGGAGAGTGGGGAGAAAAACTGGTTTAAAACTCAACATTCAAAAAACTAAGATCATGGCATCTGGTCCCATCAGTTCAGTTCAGTTCAGTCGCTCAGTCGTGTCCAACTCTTCGCGACACCATGAATTGCAGCACGCCAGGCCTCCCTGTCCATCACCAACCCCCGGAGTTCACTCAGACTCACATCCATCGAGTCAGTGATGCCATCCAGGCATCTCATCCTCGGTCATCCCCTTCTCCTCCTGCCCCCAATCCCTCCCAGCATCAGAGTCTTTTCCAATGAGTCAACTCTTCGCGTGAGGTGGCCAAAGTACTGGAGTTTCAGCTTTAGCATCATTCCTTCTGGTCCCATCACTTCGTGGCAAATAGATGGGGAAACAATGGAAACAGTGACAGGCTTTATTTTGGGGGAGCTCCAAAATCACTGCAGATGGTGACTGCAGCCATGAAATTAGAAGACGCTTACTCCTTGAAAGAAAAGCTGTGACCAACCTAGACAGTGTATTAAAAAACAGAGACATTACTTTGCTGACAAAGGTCCATCTAGTCAAAGCAATGCTTTTAGTCATGTATGGATGTGAGAGTTGGACTATAAAGAAAGCTGAGCACTGAAGAATTGATGCTTTTGAACTGTGGTGTTGGAGAAGACTCTTGAGAGTCCCTTGGACTGCAACAAGATCAAACCAGTCCATCCTAAAAGAAATAAGTCCTGAATATTCATTGGAAGGACTAACGCTAAAGCTAAAGCTCCAAAACTTTGGCCACTTCATGCGAAGAACTGACTCCTTGGAAAAGACCCTGATGCTGGGAAAGACTGAAGGCAGGAGAAGGGGATGACAGAGGATGAGATGGTTGGACGGCATCACTGACCCAGTGGCATCACATTTGAGTTTGACCTAGCTCCGGGAGTTGCTGATGGACAGGGAAGCCTGGCATGCTACAGTCCATGCAGTAGCAAAGAGTCAGACGTGACTGAGCAAATGAACTGGACTGAACTGGGGGCAAGATGCTCTGTGAGCTAATCCCCCTTTCAGGAGTGTGAGGAGCACGGTACACAGGGAGTCTGGAGGTTACACACGCATAAAGTCAAAACCTCCTTCCCTGGTTTTGAGGGAATGCACGGTATAAAATAGAAAGAAGATACACTGAAATGCGTGTGAGCAAAGCCTACTGAGGGCAGCAGTGGCAGGAGAGGAGTTCATGAATGTGTGTGCCCTCGGCTCTCTGAGCAGGAGCTATGGAAGGACGGAGCTATAGAGGGGTGGGCAAGTGAATGCCCACAGCTATAGAGGGATAAACAAGGACCGGCAGGCCCTCCTCTGACCCAGCCCTGGGCACATAAGATGCAGGGAGGCCCCCTGGAGGATGTGAGTCAGGGAAGGCCTACAGCATTTCCTCGGGGCCTCTTTAGCACACAGCACCTTCCCCCTCCAAGCCCCTGCCCTTGTCCCCACCACCAGGGCAGCGTCACCCCCCCCAGAAAGTGGAAGCCCACTGAGTCCCACCTGTGACGCTCCAGTGTCCCCTCACCCATGTTTCACATCACTCACCCCCAACTGGGCCCTCACCCCTGGGTTTTGGAGAACCACTAAGTAACAGAGAGTGTAGAGTTTGCAGGAATGTGTGGCTGTCAGCATGGAAATCAAAGACCAGGTGTAGGGCCTCAGTACACAGTCCTGTTTCAATCAGACTTCACCTGGTGGATTATTTTGAAGCAAATTCGAGAGGTTGTATTGTCTCATTCAGAGCTACCAAGTGATAAGGACATTTCCTGAGCATAACCACACTATCTCTATCATATCTAAAACAGAGATTAGAATCCCTAACGTCACCAAAGATATCAAGGTATTGTTTACATTTTGCTTACTGTCTCAACAAATTTTTACAGTGAACTTTTTCTCCAAACAAGGAACCAAAAACAGTCCCCACAGTGCATCCGGCACCATGTTTCCCGTTTCTTAAGTCTCCCCATCTCTCTTGTAAGATTTTTGTGATGTTTGTTGAAGAAGTTGGGCCATTTGCTGTAGAGCATTTTGAATTTTGCTGCACTCCTATGAGGGCTGTATACGGAGGTGTGTTTCTCAAATGTAATGAGCAACTAATGTCACTGAAGAGGGCTCAGTAAAATGCAGTTGCTGAGCCCCATCCCATAGTTTCTGATTCAGTAGGCCGGGGTGGGCCTGAGAATCTGCGTATCTAACAAGTTCCTTGATAACCATGATGATGCTGGTCCATGATGACACCACACTCTGAGAACTGCTGTATAAGTCATCCTCTGCGTGCTGTGTCACCTTTAAATGGGCATTTCTAACCAACGGTTTGATCTGAATGGAGGCTTTAATTTCTCACAAGAATCTTCAAAAACAGCCTTATGTATTTTTATCAAGTGGCACAAAATGTCCTTTGTCCACTTTTGTGGGCCTAGCAACCATTGATGATTATTACTTAATTTCATTTGGTTTTATATATTCTGATAATTCTATCATTTCTTATTAATTTATTCCTGGAGTGCTTTTATTGAAAGAAATCTTCTTTAATCAACTATTTGGTTACTCAGAGATGCAATTCTTGTGTTAAAGGCAATTTAAATCTTGATTCCAATATGCCACCTTTTATTTATCAGTTTTTAAGAATAATGAATTGTCTTCCTAGTATCCTCTAAAACTGACAAATGAGGTATTTTTTAAAAAAATCTTAAGAACTCATGACTTTTAATATATCCAATGCATTTGAATATATTGCAGTTCTTATCTTTATCAGTGCTCAAATTATCCTGTCTTCTACTAGTATGATGGGGAAACAGTAGAAACAGTGTCAGACTTTATTTTTGGGGGCTCCAAAATCACTGCAGATGGTGATTGCAGCCATGAAATTAAAAGACGCTTACTCCTTGGAAGAAAAGTTATGAGCAACCTAGATAGTATATTCAAAAGCAGAGACATTACTTTGCCGACTGAGGTCCGTCTAGTCAAGGCTATGGTTTTTCCTGTGGTCATGTATGGATGTGAGATTTGGACTGTGAAGAAGGCTGAGCGCCAAAGAATTGATGGTTTTGAACTGTGGTGTTGGAGAAGACTCTTGAGAGTCCCTTGGACTACAAGGAGATCCGACCAGTCCATTCTGAAGGAGATCAGCCCTGGGATTTCTTTGGAGGGAATGATGCTAAAGCTGAAACTCCAGTACTTTGGCTACCTCATGCGAAGAGTTGACTCATTGGAAAAGACTCTGATCCTGGGAGGGAGTGGGGGCAGGAGGAGAAGGGGATGACCGAGAATGAGATGGCTGAATGGCATCACAGACTCGATGGACGTGAGTCTGAGTGAACTCTGGGAGATGGTGATGGACAGGGAGGCCTGGCGTGCTGCGATTCTGAGTGACTGAACTGAACTGAACTGAACTACTGTGAACCCCTCTATGTGGGCCCTGGAGTCCTTTGGACATAATCCTAACAGTGTTTTGTTTTGTTTGCTTCATTTTAGCTGAGCTATAATTGACATATAAGTTTATATAGTTTCAGATGCACAGCATAATGATTTGGTATTTGTACATACTGCAAAGTGATCACAATAAGTCTAGTTAACATCTGTCACCATACGTAGTTAGTTTTTTCCCTTACGATGAGATTTTTTAAGATCTCTCATAGCAACTCTCGGATATCTCACTAAGTCTAAGCAAACCTGATTTTATTGCACTTAATTATGGTTCACAGATTCTGCATTTTTTCCTTTTAAAAATTGAAGGTTTGTGGCAACACTGAATTGGAAAAGACGAGCAATGCCTTATTTCCAACAATATTTGCTCACTTTGTCTTTTTCATGTTTTAGTAATTCTCACATTATGATAAACTTTTTCAATTTTATTATATTTGTTGTTGTGGAAAAGACCCTGAAACTGGGAAAGATTGAAGGCAAAAGGGAAGGGAGTGGCAGAGGATGAGATGGTTGGAGAGCATCCCTGACTCAATGGACATGAACTTCAGCAAACTCCAGGAGATGGTGAAGGACAGGGAAGCTGGTGTGCTGTAGTCCATGGGGTCACAGAGTCAGACAGGTCTTAGCGATGGAACTGCGACAGCGGTGATCTGTGATCGATGATCTTTCATGGGGCAACTGCATTTGTGACATTTGTCATTTTCTCGCCGTCTTCCATTCTGACACAGCATCTCTGTTTCACGTGTCAGCTCTGGTCCAAACTCTGTGGACCTCCTCTCTTTCCAGTTCCGGAAGGAACACTTCTGTACTTTACCAGACAGGATTGTCAACTGACATTTGTTAAAGTCACCAAATAATAAAAGTGCAAACACTGCAAATACAAGGAACACCAATAGTTTAGACTACAACTTAGACCAAAGTGACAGCACAAAAATATTAAAATCACCTCTTGGATGAAGCTAGAATTGACAGATTTCCTCGCTAAAATAACTTGACTCAAATCCATGAAAGTTCTGAAAGTAAAAGTTGGTATATATACGAACTTCTAAAAGGACAGTTGCAGACGGATGAAGGTTTTTAGTAAGATAATCATCAGTTTTGAAACACTGAATATATCAGAATCTATTAATTTTCATTTTCTAGTTGACAAATGCTTAAAGCAAAGAGTCTGTAAAACATTTCTTATGGAGATGCACAGACAGAATGGCTGGATTTACTGCCTGAACTGATCTGTCCCCAGGCACTGCGACCTGGGCAAGGCATGAGCCGTGAGGGGACCCCAGTCTGGCCAGATGATGGGGTGGTAACCAGAAACCTGGCAATCTGTTGGCTAAACCTCACCATCTCTGTGTTTTAAAGGTGCCTCGCTGATGCTTGTGAATGCTGTCTTCAGAATTTGAACGAAAAGCGTGAACTCATTGGTATAACTCTGCCGACAACTGATGATTACTCATATTTAGTTATTTTAGCTAATTAAAGAATGATTACTAATTTTCATGTGGGAAGATACAAAGGTCTAGGGGAACCATAGTATAAATAATGATATAGCTGAAGCTGTATAGGTGGGTTTTTCTTTTTCTTTTTTTTTTTTTTTTTTTTGCCCGTCATTGAGGCTATTTGTCCTTTAAATTGGATTATTGGTTTTATTTTTTTATCGCATCTCTTTCAACTGTATCCTACATCAGTATACAAATTTTAAACATCTGAGCTATGGGAAAGCATGATGAGTCTAAGCAGCAGCAGCAACAGTACTTAGAGTACTTAAAAACTTATTGTTTTGTTTTGTTTAGAATTTGAAATATGCCTGTCAGTAATGATGCAATTATGCCCACACTAAGATGAATAAAAGAAACAAAATGCGTAGCACTAAAGTAGCAAGGGAAATTACTGAAATAAATTAAAATACAAAAATTCAGAAACAAAATACCATAAAGACCTTGTAAAAATCAAGTTTTTTATGTTCCTCTGCAGTCTCCCTTTATTCTTTAAATGATCTCTTCGTCTCATTTTTAAGCCCTCTTTAGAACTGTGCCAAATCTTAAAATCCAGTTGTATTTATTTCTTTAATATTGTCTTGGATATTATTTTATCAAACTTAGTAGGGCCTGAATTATGTCCCAAGGAAGTTCATTTGAAAGAACCATTCTTTTTTTTTTTTTAATTAAAAATATTGTATTGCTAATAAAGGCTGGCCATTGTCTGAGCCTTTAGAGAGCTGTAACCTTTTTGTTTGTGGAGTGTTTCACCTCAGTGTTAATGGTTGCTCACTGGTTAGGGTGGTAATTGGTGAAGGTTCAAGGGGTTGTAGCAATTTGAAAGAACCATTCTAAGGCAAAGTGTAGGGTACAAAAACGAAAAGCAAAAATTTCCAGTTCTTAAACAAAGAATGTTCCATAAACTTGTACATGTATATATATATACACACACACATATATATATAGTTTGGAACTCACAATGCTTATACCCTGAATAAATCTCATTACTATAACCATGGTAGTTAGTTGCCCACATGACCCACTGAACCTATTGGATCATGCTTTATCTCACTGGGTCTCCTTTCTGATTGGCTCCACTCAGGGATTCCAATCCCATGAGTTCTCTTTCCCCCATAAACTTAATCAGACATTGATGTGCTTGCTTGGGTAAACCAACCACCGCAATGTATGGAAAAACATATTAAAGCCAACAGGAAGCTATTTCCCCATAGCTTCCCCCTCTGCCAGGTTTCTCTGGTGGCTCAAATGGTAAAGAATCCGCCTGCAATGTAGGAGAGACAAGAGACTCAAGTTCGGTCCATCCCTGGGTGGGAAAGATCCCTTGGAGACCCACCTCAGTATTCTTGCCTGTAGGATTCCATGGACAGAGGAGCCTGACAGGCTACAGTCCTTGGGGTCACAAAGAGTCAAAGACACGACTGAGTGACTAAGACTCACCTTTCCTTCCCCCTTTTTCTTTGCTCATTTCAAGCACAAACGAACTTCTGAGACCAGCAGGAGAAAGAGAGCGGTGGATTGGGATCACTTTTCACTCTGGGAGCCTTGCACCCCAGTGGTCACTCTTAAGTACTGACCTGCCAGATGATGAGAATACCTGCCCTCTAGGAATTTTAAGTCAAAACCTCAGAAATATAGGTCAATACCAAAAGAAGAGTTTTATGAACTACAGAGGTGTAGGCAGAGTACCAATAAGATATACACTGAGAACAACTTTCAAAACAGTTTAAAACTGTTTTGACATCATAATATAAAAATGAGAAAAATTTTGTGATTTTAATGTTTCTACTCTATTTCCTGTCTTGACTTCTATATATCCTGTGTCAGTTCTCCCAAATGACCATCAGAAAATCTATTAAACAAGCAGAACAGCATTTATTAAGTCTACTGTAGTGAGAAACCCCCCCATGTTGACTGTTGCGGGCTTTTACCGAAAGGAGAGGTCAGGATTTATAAGGTTTGGGAATCTGGGCTCACATGGTTAAGCAGATCTTTCTGGAACTGGGTGACATTCATGATGTAATAGTTAGAAGTTGGGAGACACAATGGACAGGATTTCAAAAGGATCCTTGATACGAAAACTGTGGTCTGATATGTGAGCCGTTGCCAGATGAGCAGGCTATGGTTCTGTTCAAGGAGATGGCTACTCAGATGAGCAAACTGGTTTAATTATTTGCAGAAATGTACTGAAGCAAACAGTGAAGTTATTTATTATATTACATGCTTATCTTCAAAAAGCAGATTTTGTGGGGTTTTTTGGTTTCTTTTTTTAGGGGTTGGGAGGCAAACAATTAGGTCTCAGTGGTCTTGTTTTGGGTTGGTTCTCAACCCAAATAGTTACACCCTGTAGACTCGGTCACTTTCTGTGCTCATCTGCACCCAAACAGCTGCTTGGCTTCCCTAAATACGCTTGGTGCTTCCAGCTCCAGGCCTTTGATCCCATCCCTCATCTTTTTTTTTTTTTTCTTTTCTTAACACCTCTCTGTTGGTTGTTCTCAGCACACCTGACTGTTTCTCCATTTGTGTGGTTTGTTGCTGTGCATATTATTTCATCTGCAAGTTCCATGGAGGCAAAGCCCCAGCCTGACTTACCTTTGCCATCTCTGTTAGAATCTGGCCTCATATATAGTAGACACGTGCAAAAGAGTTGCTCGATAAAGAATCAATGACTGTTGGGCTGGAATCCATCTCCTGCCCATCATAATATTTATTACTACTGTCATTCAGTCATGTCTGACTCTTTGCGACCCCATGAACTGCCACACGCCAGGCTTCCCTGCCCTTCACTATCTTCCAGAGTTTGCTCAGACTCACATCCATTGCATCAGTGATGCCATCCAACCATCTCATCCTCTGTCGCCCCTTCTCCCCTTGCACTCAATCTTTCCCAGCATCAGGGTCTTTTCTAATGACTTGGCTCTTTGCATCAGGTGAGCAGAGTATTGGAACTTCAGCATCAGCCCTTCCAATGAATATTCAGGGTTGACTTCCCTTAGAGTTGACTGGTTTAATCTTGCTGTCCAAGGGACTCTCAAGAGTCTTCTCCAGCATCACAGTTCGAAAGCATCAATTCTTCAGCGCTCAGCCTTCTTTACTATTACTGTTAGTGAAATGAAAAAACATGGAATTTCTAATTGTGTCTCATTATGAGTGAGACTTATTCTTCAGCAGTACCTCAAGGGAAAATAAGGCATTTTGTAGCCGCTGAGAACTGACTCAAAAAGATATTTGGATTAATACGGCAGCTACGATGGACCAGAAAATGCCGTGCGTGCATCTATATTATGAACTCACAAACACCTGAACTGAACCCACCTATTCTGAGCTTTAGGAAGAGTGATTTGTGTGCTTTTGGGGCAGTAACTCCCTCATTTATAAGTGAGAAAATGAATAAATAATATCTGTGGCTTCTTTCAGTTTATTCTTAAAGCTTCAAAATCTACAAATGTTCCTGCTATCCTACTCAGATAAGCTGTGCTTACTGATAAAGTGATTATATTAGAAGGTATTACTTCTTCAAGCTACATACATGCTCATATATGTTCATGATAAATATAAACTCAGGTCTGTAAATTCTTGAATTTTTATTTGCATAAACAATGGGGGCTTCCCAGTTTGACTCGGTGGGTAAAAAATCCACCTGCAATGCAGGAGACTCAGGAGATGTGGGTTTGATCCCCAGGCTGTATCCCTTGGCGGAGGGCATGGCACCCCACTCCAGTATTCTTGCCTGGAGAATCCCATGGACAGAGGATCCTGGCGGGCTACGTCCATGGGGTCACAAAGAGTCGGACACGACTGAAGCGACTGAGCATGCGTGCACACACTCCTAAACAATCCTTTACTGATATCAGTAAAAACCTGTCAGCAGAAAGGAACTAGTAATATAAACTTGGTTTTGTTTATTAAAGTCATAATGCTTATTAAAGGTAGTTGTCCAGTGTTTTGCTGCTTCACCTTTGATCACATTGAACCATCATTGATTTTTAATGCTATTTCATCAGCCATTTCCTTTTTCAAACTTGTACTTAAGGGGAAAATAGAAGGTAACTGTCATTGTTGAGCCTATATTTGGGATTCTAAGCTATAGCCAAGAGAGAAATTAATCCTCAAAGCATGTCTCACCAAACAGCAGCAATCTGCAAATTGCAGATTATTTGTGTCACGTGGCCAGTGCCAGCAGCACATCAGAGAGCTGAAGTCCATTTCCATTTTTATCCCAAGCCCGGGTGCTCATGGTTTTCCATTGAACCCAAAGGATATCACAATTGCCCCTGTGATGATTGGCAAGGAAATTAAAAAGAAAAATAGTGATTGAAGACTCTTGTGGTTTTTAATGCTTTTCAAGGGAATGTATTTTCCAAATGAGTTTTCCCTACTTCGCAGCATGGTTATTGAGGAAAGTCAGCAGAAGCTTTCTTAAAAAGTTGTAGTTCAGTTAATTCCCCAAAGGTTTTTGGTTTTTGTTTTTTACGAACTATCAGTGACTTTGTGGAAATGGTCCACAACTTTGTAATGCATTTTCCTGAGGAGATTCACAATTAGATTGTCAAATAATCTTTATGTTATGGAAACAGACAGAAAGTAAATGTTGAAATAAAAATCCCAGTTTCAAAGTTATCCTTTAAACGGTTGAGATTCAATTCTGCCTTCATATGCTTTTTATATAAATTTTCTAATTAATTCGAATACCCGAAAGGCAACTTATTTACAATAAGATCAGACATTTAGAAAGCAGGTGCACACGACGAATGAGGATTTTCCTGGCTGGGAAAAAATGATCGAAAAACACAAACCTGAGAGCTGATCATGAGGATAAACCCAGAAGGAGATGAAATTCTAATTTCAATGCCCAAAGACAGCAAAACAGCATTTTAGAGTTGGGTCAAGAACAAGAAAAACGATAGAGAAATGACAGAGAAAAAGGTGGCACAATGTTGAGAAGTTGGGAAAGCCACCCCATTTCTGCTTTTCCTGTTTTCTTGAGCAAAGAGAATGTTTCCTGTGTTGGAAAGGAAAGGAAAAATAATTGAAGGAGAAACGTGTGCTTAAGGGAACTGAGAACAGAGCAAGGAACAGACAAAATTTTAAGTGTCTTTGCTGCTGCTGCTGCTGCTGAGTCGCTTCAGTCGTGTCTGACTCTGTGCGACCCCATAGACGGCAGCCCACCAGGCTCCCCCGTCCCTGGGATATGCAATGTCAGAATCACTGCCAGGAATCCTCAAAATACTGTAAAGAAAGAACAGAATTCAAAGTCCTAGAGATGGACTAGGACTGAATCTCAAAAGATTGAATTTCAGAAGCCAGCAAGCAATGAGTTTGATCGCAGCTTCATTCATCAACAGCAAAAAAGAGAAACACAGAAATGTGCTCACGTAGCGGGTATGTATATATATATATATATATATATATATATATATAATCATTAAGAGCCAACTCAGAGTCACCAAAGCCGAAATGTGGAAGCAGTCATACGAACTCACTGTTAAACTTCTTGACTTCGAAGTGAGAGCTGGACCCTGGGGTGCAGAGGTTGAGCAGGCAATTGGAGACACATGGGAGGCACAGCCAGGGCTGCCGCCACACATCTGTGGAGGCGAGAATCAGAACCATGGGCTGAAGATGACCGAAGGACAAAGGGACAACAAAGAAATGGAGATGCAAGAGAGTGGGGAAAAGAGTAGTCAAGTGAATCTCAAAACTTAAGGAAAAATTGTTTAAAAAATGGTGGGTTGACCTGATGTTAGAAACTATAGACAGATGGAAGGGAACAGGAACTGGGCAAGGGCCCTTGGTGGTAGTGAGTCCTGAACTGAGCCAAGGGGTCCTGCCCCAGGGACCTCTCTGCACCCCCAACCATTTCCCCAGAGGAGTCCACAGATGCTGAGCCTTGTCTGGGTTCCTTGGCTTCAGAATTCCCTGCATAAACAGTCCTGAGACCAGTGGCCAAGGGACAAGTCGTGGTGGGGCCTGGGCTCTAGAACTTGAACCTGGGTTCCACCATGTAGGCATGGGAGAGGGTCTTCAGAATAAAGGAACCTGGGAATCGGAGGAGGGGAAAGGGGCATGGTTGGGGCTTGGCTGTGCCGGTCCAGCCCGGTTCAGGAGCAGACCTCCAAGGCGTCTGAGGGTTCTAAGTCATCACCTCCCAGATCCTCACATAGGGGTATCAAGCAAAGTTAAAAAAAAAATTGAAACATATTTTAACAATTTTTTAGTTTGATTTATAACTTTTAAATATTCAGGCAAATAATGGGCCAACAAATTAGGGGTCTGTTTTAGGGGTAGATTCAGTTCTTGGGTCCCCAGACCAAAGTGGGCATTATAGAAGGCGTTATCGGTAGGGTGGAAGGAAACCCACCAGTAAGATGTCAGAAGTAAAGTGAAGAAATGAATGTTGCCGGTATGAGAACTCTCATCTAAAAAGCCTGACCTTGCAAGCAAAGAAAATATGCTTCTTGAAGCCTTTTGTTATTTTTTTTTTTTCCACAGTAGGTCCTTGTTGGTTATCTAGTTTAAACATAGCAGTGTGTACATGTCTATCCCAAACTCCCTAACTGTCCCTTCCGCCTACCGTCCTTCACCCTAGTAACCATAAGTTCCTTCTCTGTGAGTCTGTTTCTGTTTTGTAAATAAGTTCATTTCTATCCAACTCTGAGCTTTACTGCTGAGGATGAGAGTTCAATCCCTGGCTGGGAAACTAAGATCCCACTAGTGGCCAAAGTGGTGGGGCCAAAAAAAAATCAAAGCCTTTTTGGAAGAAAGTACCAGATGTCCCAGTTTGGTCTGTCCAACCCCAGGTTCCCCAGCATCTGGTCAGTTGTCTGACACTTAGTCTGACACTAAGTACATGAATGAGTGTGTTAGTAACAAATGAACTGGAGACTTCCTGCATAGCACATTTGAACAGGAATGCTGCTAACTACAAGCCCAAGTCTAAAAATAGAGGGAAGGAAAATGAACATCTGGATGCTTCCTACAAATTTTTACATCTATTACAGATTGCTGTTGCTGCTATTTGTTGTTTAGTTGCTAAGTCATGTCCAACTGTTGTAACCCCGTGGACTGTAGCCCGTCAGGCTCCTTTATCCGTGGGATTTTCCAGGCAAGAATATTGGAGTGGGTTGCCATTTTCTTCTCCAGGGAATCTTCCTGACCCAGGGATCAAACTCAAGTCTCCTGCTTAGCAGGTGGATTCTTTACTGTCTGAGCCACCAGGAAAGCCCATATTCCAGATTACTTCAGGCATTTGCCCCAGGAAAGAAAGGGATTCAATATGATCTCTATCACAAATCTAGAACTATTATCTAGAAAGATTCTTCTAACAACAAGAATGTTTCATTATTAGAATAGAATTCTTTCGCTGATTCTCTGATCCTCTTATCCCTGTCACTGGGAATCTTGAGTCAGAGTCTATAATGTAGCTGTCAGAAGTGTTACAGAAGGGAATTCTGTACTGACAGAGGTTGGTCTAGAGACAGTAATCACTAATAGCTCTTTTAAAACTAAGATATTTTTGTTCTTTAATATAAAGAACATAAATCTGTTTTACTTAAATCTGTTTTTAATCACTGAAGCAATTAAATGCCAGCAAGTCCGTAAAATCTAAGAATTAGATCTGACTGTCATCAGTATAAACAAAATAATCAGACTGTATTTGCCAGTTGCATGACTGTCTTAAGGAAAATATTCTGACATTCCCACAATGGTCTGAGTAATTGCCTATCAGAGTGGCCCCAGTCTGAACCAACTCAGCAGACCTGGCCTCTGTCTCCCATGGAAAGCAAAGCTCAACTCTCACTGAAAATCACTTTTGCTTTGATAAGACCAGTAGGAAATGAAACTATAAACAAAAAAAAACTGTCTTGTTTGAGTAGTGGTATACTAATATTTTGTGTTTAAAAATTCAACCTTGTGCCTGGAGCAAATAGACTTTCACTCAAAGGCCCTTAAATTATGCTATACAGACTCGTATAGTCACTTATTTCCTAATGCTCTTGTTCATGAAAACCAAAGGCAATGACTTTCCCCCTTAATTCAGAGGTATTAACAAATAATTACAATTATAGTGAATGGAACTTGTGCTAGGTGTGGTACCTATGGGGCCCCCAAACTGCTTTTAAAATCAACTTAATTATTTGTCATCCATGCGAGCTTTAAATGTACACCAGCACATTTAAGTTGAATGTACTACCTTTTTTCAAGAGTATGATGATAGACAGTAAAACTGTACCAACTGGCTCTACCACCAAAGAGAGCCCATGTTTGTTACCAAGTTCAGGCTGTACTGCTCACCACTCAACAGGCCAATAAATCAAGAAACGATGTTCTGGGGCAAGGAATAGGAACTTTATTAAGAAAGTCAGCAGATTGAGAAGATGGTGGATCGTGTCCCAAAGAACCATCTTACTCAAGTTAGAATTCAAGCTTCTTTTATCCTAAAAGGATTGGGAGTGTGACTGGTGGTTGCAAACTTTTCGGTGCCGTAATTCTTTGCTCTTGCAGTTGTCCACATTGGTCTGGTCACAGTGCTGTTATATACCACCAGCAAGACAAATGTTCTATAACTTTTTATCTCTATATGAAATGGAAAAATATTATACCTTTGAAGGTCAGAGCCTTGAAAATGGACTGTGTATTTCAGGCTGTAGGCAACATTCTTTCACAAAAGTTGCAGAGTCAGCACAGGCAACAGAGCACGAAAAAATAGATTCAATATGGAGGCAGGTTTGTTCTTTTCTGTTTCATATTCATAGTATCTTCTTTTTTTTTTTTCCCCCTTAAGTCACTACAGACTTCCCTGATAGCTCAGTTGGTAAAGAATCCACCTGCAATGTAGGAGACCCTGGTTTGATTCCTGGGTCAGGAAGATCCCCTGGAGAAGGGATAGGCTACCCATTCCAGAATTCTTGGGCTTCCCTTGTGGTTCAGCTGGTAAAGAATCCACCTGCAATGCAGGAGACTTGGGTTCAGTTCCTGGGTTGGAAAGATCCCCTGGAGAAGGGAAAGGCTGCAGTATTCTGGCCTGGAGAATTCCATGGACTGTATAAGTCCTTGGGGTCACAAAGAGTTGGACACGACTGAGTGACTTTCATTTTCATGAGGAACACATTTAACCTGAAATTTTGTTTTGCTTTTGTACTTTGTTGTTTAGATTTTTGATGCCTCTAAAGTAGTATATTTTCTCCCCCAAACACAAGAAGTGCACTCAAGTTAATCAGACTAATCTTATTAGTTTGAGGGTTAAAATAATATAGTAAATAAAATCCTGAACATGTGGCATTTCTATGTACAAGTCTAACATCTGTTTTTGTTAAACCACCCTCACAGGGCAGAAAGTAGTTTGCCGTGCATAGTCTGGGGATTGGAACTGTCTGTTACTCAGCTCTGTCATTTACTGCACTTACAACCTGGGTTATGAAAGGCAGGTAACCTTGAATACTACCAAAGAGCTACAAACAGAAAACAGAGCCCCCACCCCCCACCCCACACACACACACACACAATAAAAAACAGATTCAGCTCTGGTTTAGCAGAATTAGGAGTCGTCAGTCCTCTTGTTTGACATCTTTGTGGAATATTTGTTTTTAAGCCACAGCTTGTTTGCCATAATCATCCATCTGTTGATTGTATACTCTAGTGATGCCCTTACTATGTGTTATGGCTGACTCAGGAAGCTAAACAGAAGGTAGATTAAGTAGTTGCTAAGTGTCCCTTTTGTCGGAAATTTGAGTTTGTTTCCCTTTTGCGTGTTTGGATAAGTGGAGCTGCTTGGGGATCTGTGGTTTAAGTTATGCGCATTACTGACTATTAATTCACCTTGTAAGTATAGATATGTAAAGCATGCACTTTGAAATGACTAGTGAGGATTTTTTTTTTTAATTTCCAGTGAGTTCAAAGGTAAAAATTTGTCATAAAGCTTTATGATATCAAATGGAAATATCAGTTCAGTTCAGTGGCTCAGTGGTGTCCAACTCTTTGCCGCCCCATGGACTGCAGCACGCCAGGCCTCCCTGTCCATCACCAACCCCCAGAGCTTGCTCAAACTCATGTCCATCGAGTCGGTGATACCATCCAACCATCTCATCCTCTGTCATCCCCTTCTCTCGCCTTCAATCTTTCCCAGCATCAGGGTCTTTTCCAAGGAGTCAGTTCTTCACATCAGGTGGCCAAAGTACTGGAATTTCAGCTTCAGCATCAGTCCTTCCAATGAATATTCAGGACTGATTTCCTTTAGGATTGACTTTGCAGTCCAAGAGACTCTCAAGAGTCTTCTCCAACACCACGGTTCAAAAGCATCAATTCTTTGGCACTCATCTTTCTTTATGGTCCAGCTCTCACATCCATACATGACTACTGGGAAAATCATAGCTTTGACTCGATGGACTTTTGTCATCAAAGTTATATCTCTGCTTTTTAATATGCTGTCTATGTTGGTTGTAGCTTTTCTTCCAAGGAGTAAGCGTCTTTAAATTTCATGGCTGCAGTCACCATCTGCAGTGATTTGGAGCCTAAGAAAATAAAAGTCTGTCGCTGTTTCCATTGTTTCCACATCTATTTGCCATGAAGCGAATAAAGATGTCAAGTTGCTTATTAATCATTTTAGATGATTGTAATGAATAAATAAAAATAATGACTTAATAAAAAGGCCACACACTTAAAGTCTTAAATGTATACTTGCCATAGTTTCCTAAGCATATATGATCTGATCATATGTACCTATACATATATGTAGATGATCAAGGATGTATGCTTGAATATATATCCTTGCTCATCTATTGTCTTTCAGTACATTATCATAATAAATCTTAATTAGCAATTGGATATTGGACTCCTTTAGCAAAATCTGCCTCTAAATATTGAAGATTTGATTAAAAAGGTATCTCTGGGACAGCAGCAGAGCAACCTTTCAAGTACAGTCTCATGAGTTCCTCATATTCCAGAGACTCTCAAAATAGCAGCTGCCATTCATTAACATCCTACTATGTACAATGAACTGTACTAGATAATACATATAGTTACAAACGTATAGATACCCACACACATCATCCACAACAACCCCCTAAGTTATGTATTCTTACTCTCCCTTCTTCAAGTAGAAAATGAAAGCTTTAGAGCTAACACAACATCTTGGACCCGAGCTAGTTCAGCTGGTCCGTGGTAGAGAGGCGAGGCCCCTTCTTTTCCTTCTCCTCTGCTCGCTTCACCGCTGTTTGTCACCTTCTGCTGGGCCGGGCACCTGGGGTAAGGGGGGCGAGCCCTGCTGGAACTGAGAGCACCCCCTGTCACAGGCAGGTAAAGCGAGGGTGGAGTCCACCCGCTGAGGGAGAGCGAGAGTGGAGGGCAACCAGGAAAGTGAACTGAGCTTCGCCGGCTGACGGCCAGCTTTCTCCGGCGTGTGGGGAAGGACTCTGCGCCCTGATGCATGTCTTCACATATTCTTGATTTTATATGCACTGTTCATTCACAGTAACGTTACCATGCAGTACATTCTTTGAATCCAGCTGGATTTGTGAAGTCTTCACAGACCATAGTATGCTTCTTTTCCTTTTTGTAGTGGCTTCCCTGGCGGCTCAGATGCTAGAGAGTCCTTCTTGTAGCATACCAAAACCAGTGGTGGGTGCATCACTGTTGCTTAGTTCATTTCTGGAGCCTTCTTTTTTCCAAGGAAAGACTTCACTGACAAATTAAAATGCCTAGGGTAATATATGTTATACAACTCATTGTTTCTGACCCTAAAACCATCTTTAGTGTGTTTTCCAAGTAAATTAGAGCTTCTCATTTGTCCTCCCATGGAAAGCCATGGTTTTTACTTTCTAATCCATACAAGATTAGAAGTGATCATAACCCTATCATCAACTTCAAAACTCCTTGACTGAGACAGTCTCAGGCTTTTGCTTGGGAAATCACCTGCTAATGTCAACAGACTGTTGAATTTCTTCTTATAGCAGAAACGATTTAGTATCTAACCTTTATTTCTTGTCTTGTTTAACCACTTGGGTAATCTGTCTTATTGTTAGATTTAGATAATTCAGTTTTCTAATAGCTGCCTTAAAGTTTACAACACATATGTTAACTAACCTAAGTCCACTTTGAGAGGTCACTAGAACAAGGAATGTGTTCTTAATTAAGACTAGTAACCTTATAATAGAGTATCCACGTCTCCCACATTGCAGGCACATTCTTTACCAGCTGAGCCATAAGGGAAACCCAATAATACTGGAGTGGGTAGCCTTTCCCTTCTCCAGGGGATCTTCTTGACCCAGGAATCGAACCAGGGTCTCCTGCACTGCAGGCGGATTCTTTACCAGCTGAACTATCAGGGAAGCCCATTCTAATGAGAAGTTTTCTGTGATTCTTAAGCTTCTTTATCAGTATTTTTTTTCCTCTAACTTCTTTCACAATTCTCTCTTTGTCTTTGGTTTTCTGCCAAAATAAAGATTTAATTATATTTAGGTGTGGATTGGGGATATTTATCCTGCTTGGCCTTCCCTTGTGACTGGTAAAGAACCCGCCTGCAATGTGGGAGACCTGGGTTCGATTCCTGGGTTGGAAAGATCCCCTGGAGAAGGGAAAGGCTACCCACTCCAGTGTTCTGGCCTGGAGAATTCCATGGACTGTATAGTCCATGGGGTTGCAGAGTCAGAGATGACTGAGCAACTTTCACTTTCACTTTGATATTCTATGAGTTTCCTGGACCAGCAGTTTGGTATCTGTCCTTAATCTTGGAAAGTTCTCAGTCTGTATTACTTTGAATACTTCTTCTGCTCTGTTCTATTTCTTCTGTTTCTAGTACTCAAATTATGTGTATGTTATTTTTGTCCTACAGTTTTTAAATATTTTCTTCTTTTTTTCATTCTTTCTGATTTTAGCTTGAGTTTCAATCTTTCTTCAAGCTTACTTATTCTTTCTTGTCAAGTTTGTTGACAGCCCATCAAAGAAATTCTTCATTTTTGTTACACCTTTTCATTTCATGCATGTCCTTTTGACACCTTCTTAAGAGATTTTTTTTTTTACTTCCCTGGTGGCTTAGACGGTAAAGCGTCTGCCTACAATGTGAGAGACCTGGGTTCAATCCCTGGCTGGGGAAGATCTCCTGGAGAAGGAAATGGCAACCCACTCCAGTACTCTTGCCTGGAAAAGGTCATGGACGGAGGAACCTGGTAGGCCACAGTCCATGGGGTCGCAAAGAGTCAGACACAACTTAGCAACTTCACTTTCTTTCTTTTAAGAGACTTTGCCTTTCTGCCTGCATTATTCCTCTGTGTGTTGTCTACTTCTTCCATTAGAGTCCTTAACATCTTAATCATAGTTGTTTTCAACTCCCTGTTTGATAATTCCAACATCTATATCATGCCTGAGTCAGATTCTGACACTTGCTTTATCTCTTCAGAGTGTGTTTTTCTTGCCTTTTGACACGACTAGTAATTATGTGCTGAAAGTTGGACATGTTCTACATGTAATAGGAGCTGATGATATAGGCCTTTAATGTGAGGATATATGTCGACCTGACAAGGAGCTGGGCTTGTGTTCAAGTATTCAAAGTTTGCTGTAGGTGAAGATGCCAGACATTCCAGATTCCTCTAGTTCTCTTGATTTTTGTCTCCATTCCTGACTGTGAGTGAACCACTCCTTCTCAGAGAATCCATGTCTTAAAACTCTTTCAGCTACCACCCACCGTTATGTTATTAAAGGCTAGCTGGTATGGTGGTAAGGTTAATGTGTTGTGGGGGTGACAGCGATCTTCCGATCAAATCTCAGTCTTCCTGTGGGCGCGTTTCTTGGATCTGTAGCCTCACAAGTGCTTCTGCAGTGGTACAGGGATTTTTTTTTTTCTTTTTCCCTTGCCTCCTACTCCCTCCCCCATAGGTAGCATTCTCAGTCTATATCTTTGAAGCCCTGCTTCCTGTCGACTGTTCTTCCCCTATTCAGTGAGACAGACTGGAGTTAGAGGAGTGCCCCCCTCTCTCATAGCTGCAGGGTAAGGTGCTAGCAAAGTCCTTCCCTTGGAGGGCAGATTTTTGCAATGGAGAAAGCTCTGGACATTTTTCACTATGCTTACCCTTCCCGCCCTCTGCCAGAGCCACAAGGGGATTTCACCTCGAGGACCTGGTGGATATTTTTCTTAAAGATAAATATCGGGAAGGTCTGTAAGATTTCATGCCTCTGGAGTTTCTGATTCTCACACTAGTCTATACCCCATTTGTATAAAAGCATATTCATCAAACGCACTTCCCAGGTGGCACTAGTGGTAAAGAATATGCCTGCCAATGTAGGTAGATGCAAGAGGTGCAGGTTTGATCCCTGGGTGGGGAAGATCCCCTGGAGGAGGACACGGCAACCCACTCCAGTATTCTTGCCTGGAGAACCCCATGGACATAGAAGCCTGGTGGGCTAAAGGTCATAGGGTCGCACAGAATCAACACAACTGAAGCGATTTGGCACACACAGCATGCATCAAAATTGCTGTCTCAATATTCCTACCGGTTTATTGTTCCAGCAGCTTCTACTCCAGGTAAGCAGATTGGGTTGTGACTTGTGGACTTGCCTATCCGTCCAGATATCAGGGAGGTTCTTTGCCCTGTGACATCCATTCTCTGATGGAGCCAAGAAAATGCATTGACTTTCAGTTTGCCCAGATTTTCCTTATTGTAAGAATGGGAGTCATAACCTTCAAGCCCTTTACGTGTTTGAACTGAAAAAAAAAGAAGTCTTGACCTTTATATCTTAAAACAATAAATTGTGTAGCAATTATTTCAATTAGTTACTTTCCTTTTAAATAGATAAAAATTTTTAAAGAATTAGCAGCAACAAGCAATAGATATGGATATGCCATGAATATCATCAGCGATAAATTCACTTTCTAATTCCTTAGGTCATTTCATCCTGCTTTCACATACATTCAAAACTAGAAGTAGAAGCTGTGGTTATTCCAGATAAAGGAATTGGCATTTAGAGTAACCGAGTGATCCAAGAGCGTATAGCTAGTTAGTTGTTGCAGAACCAGAGCTTCAGCCTAGGCCATGATGACATGAATTCATTTTAAAAGACATGAAAGCCCCTGTTTTGATATTTCTCTTCTATAGTCCATACCTCCAACTGCTATATTTTCAAATGGTGACAATGGCTGTAGGCTATTCTTTTGAGAAAATTGGATGGAAGGAGAAGGAAAGAAAGAGGGTGGTAACTGTATGCTCAAGGCTGGATTTTTGCTGAATTTTTAAAGGGGGACAATTTGAATAACACGTATGGTTTGAAGTGAACAAGCTTCAGAGCAGTAGAGTTTGAGGAGAGTGAGTGAATGATGAGTTAAACCATAAGGGGCTGAAGGGAACAGGTTAGGACGGATGGCAAATGACTCTTGTTTTAAGGAGGAGGAACCATATCCTGGAGGAGTAGATGGGGAGGAGGCAGAGGAGTTGTAACTTGAAGAGGATGGCAGTGTTCTTGCCTGGAAAATCCAGTGGACAGAGGAGCCTGGCGGGCTACGGTCCATAGGGTCGCAAGGAGTCGGACACGACTTAGTGACTAAACAACAACGTGAAGTTCAGGGGTGGTGGCGCTAGTGGTAAAGACCCCGCCTGCCAATGCAGGAGACATAAGAGACGTGGGTTCAATCCCTGGGTCGGGAAGATCCCCTGCAGGAGGGCATGGCCACCCACTCCAGTATTCTTGCCAGGAGAATCCATGGACAGAGGCGCCTGTTGGGCTATAGTGTCCATGGGGTTGCACAGAGTCAGACACGACTGAGGCAACTTAGCGTGCACACTTGCTGGTGCCACAGGTCGGGTTCTCTGGCAGCCAAGTCAGAAGTAGGGGACAGAGTACAAGATGGTCATGGAGATGTGCATCTGAGAGAGGGGGAGCAGAGACCCAAATCGGGCCGAGTGAGAAGCTGAACTGCCCCGTGAGCAGAGACTTGGGAGCCAATGTCGACTGACAGCAGCTCGTGTTGAGACAAAATGGTTGGGCAGGTCCACCTCCCCCTCACCCAGACAGCAGATTCGGGGGTCCTGGGGAAGATGTGACCTCAGGCGGGGCAGCTCTGTGCAGCTGAGGAAGACTGGAGACAGGGCACAGCGTCTCTCATGTCCTCCTGCAGCGTGGCCACTAGCCTTCGTTGCAGGGGCCCGGGTCCCACACCTCCACGTTCACCACCGGAGCTTTGCATTCTGGACCTGTATCAGGTGAGGTCCTATTCTGAGAATGAAGTTTTAAAGGTTAATTGAGAAGGATGGTGATGATTTGGAAGGATCCCCAAGGGAGATGGGAGAGGGTGCTGCCCAAAGGCAAGTCATAGGAACAAGTTGCACCAAGGGCTTGACAATGAGTGGACCCTGAACTGCAGCAGCACCATTCTCAACAAGAATGCAGCTTCAGGCAGATGGGGTGAATCTCTGTTGGAAGGTATTCTAGCCCCTTTTTGCTACACCAGCTGTGATTGGCAGAACTAGAACAGGAGAAAGAAAAACAGGTGGTAGTGTTTACCCAGAACTGGATATAGTGAGTGAGTGAAAGTCACTCAGTCGTGTCTGACTCTTAGCGACCCCATGGACCATACAGTCCATGGAATTCCCCAGGCCGGAATACTGGAGTGGGTAGCCTTTCCCTTCTCCAGGGGATCTTCCCAACCCAGGGACAGAATCCAGGTCTCCTGCGTTGCAGATGGATTCTTTACCAGCTGAGCCACAAGGGAAGCCCAGAACTGGGTATAGGATATTGGCAAAGAAGGTACAGTAAAAGTACAAAGGAGTTATAACATCCAAGCATCACTGACATCTTCCCATGTGGGGTCCAGGCTGGGGAGAGAGGTTAGAGGTTAGATAAAGTCCACTTAACTGATAAGCAAAGCACACAGGGGGCTGGAGGTCAGAGCCAAGGCCTCCATAGTGAAAAGAGAGGAGGGGTAGATAGGAGCCCCTCCTAAGTGTCAAGGTCACTGAGTTAGGTGGGCAGTGACCGCTTGGATGACTCATTCATGGGTCAGCTGCTGTTGAACAGTTCAGCCAGCCAGGCAGTGGTTTAGACACAGCTGATAGAGCGGTGAGGAAAAAGCAATGGTCCTGCACTTGTCACCTTTGCCTTTCAGCAGCAGGAGACAGAAAATAAAGTGCTGTATCAGAAAAGTAGTGTAGAAGGTGATGAGAGCCATGGAGCAAACGCAGCAGTAATGGCGGATTGGGGCATGAAGATAGGCTGCAGTTTCCCCCGGGGTGGTCCTGCAAAGCCTCACTGAGAATGCGGCATTTGAGCAAGGGCTTGAAGGAGTCAGGGACCGCTCCATGCAGATAGCAGGGTCAAGAGTTTTCTGGACAGCGGGAGGAGCAAATCCAGGGCCCCGCAGACAGCAGCCTGTCTGGGGTGGTCAGAACTGAGAGCAGGCTGGCAGGACCCACAGCAGGAGAGGGATAAGGAGCTACACAGCGGCCCAGGCAGCCAAGCGCCCTACATAGGCCACTGGGGCCCTTGGCCTTGACTCTTGGTGAAATGGAAAACCTGTGGCGGATGCCATGATATCTGATGTTCCTATTTTAACAGAAGCCTCTTAGCTGTTATCTCAAGAAGAGACTGAATGACAGGGACATGAAGGCAGCTGACGACTGCACACTCCTAAGACATAGTGTGGTCCAAGTAGAGAGCGGGGGCTGTGTGAAGTGCTTGGGAGAATTCAGGTTACGCCGCTGGCGCCTGTCCTCACGTCTTCGTCTGCTCTCCATGCCCCCTGCACCCCTCCTTGAACGTCTCCCTTTCTCCCTGCTCTGCTGCCTTCCACCAGCAGGTTCCGCATTTCCCGTGTGGAGCCGCGTCGTCCCACTGGCTCTGCATCGGTCCATCTCCCGCACTGACATTCTGTGACGCGCACAGTGACAGGTGCCCGTCCGTGCTCTTAAACACCTTGACCCCTTACGACTCTTCTCACTCAACGCCATGTCTCTCCTTGTTTATCAAATTTTGTTGCACCAGCCAGGTGTTTCAGGCAATTAGCTAGTCATCTGTTCAAGATGTTTATATTTGAGCTATCACTGACATCAATCCTTTTAGTTACATCTTTGGAGAAAGTTGGAATACAAATTCTGAAAGTAGGTTAATTTTAAATTCTGTGTCTTATTTTACCTGCCATTAAAATAAGTCAAATCAGTTTTTCTCAAGTCGGAGGGATGCAAAGGACCACTTGTAAAGGAAAAAAGAATCCTCTAAAACTTCGAAGCCTGAATGAAACTATTTTTAATGATGTTTCTTAACTATGTCCAGGTATAAATTTAGGTAGAAACTTTTTACGCAATACAGCTAGAAGACCCAAATGAAAATGGATAAATTAAATATAAATGAAAGCACAAAACCAAAAGTATTCAAATTAACTCCAGATTTCATGTGGAAGGCGCTGTCATCTTACCACACTAAGCTGGTCCTTAGAGCGCAGACGGGGCCCTGAGTGCCTGCAACCTGGTGCTTGGCAAACCTCAACTCTGTCAACCCCCCTACTAGGCGACAGGCTGGGTGACTCCTCCCCTCGTAAACTTAGCACCAAACCGCACGGCCCTCGCTTGTTGGGAATTCGTCCTGAGAATTCTTTCCACCTCTGTTCGCTCCTCATGACTTTCACAAAACAAAAATATGACCCCTTGCTCCCAAGAACTGACAGGAGGCTGAATTTCTTCAACAGTTTTTGGTTGAATGGCAGCCAACCAAATGACCCAGAATGGACTTTTACTAATTGCGTAGATCAGAATAGCAACTCTGATTCTAAAAGGGAACTCGGGCTATAAGCCTTCACGGCCTTCAGTGGGAGAAACACAGCTCAAGGGTTTCTTTCAGTGTCAGGGTCTAGCTTTCCTTCCTTGTAGGTAGGATGTGCCTATGACAATTGATTGACCAGATTTTCCACCAAAATATCCACCTTGGGATTTCCATTTATTTTTCTTGCATTTCCACTTATTTTTCTTGCCTACCGTCAGGTGATGACATCACCTATTTTTATATGTTGTTCATTTAAAAAAAATGTATTGCCTTAGTGAACATTTATGAACCACTTTCTCAAGAGTATGAAATGTAATAACGTCAAAGATGAATATATATTGAATATAATAACAAAGACTAAATCTCTGTTCCAGCATTTCATGTGACCACAGTTTCAGAATTGGAACTAACTCAAGTCAAATTCGTCTCTAAAATATTCTGCATAAATAGTTATTTAGCCTCTGTCTGAAAGCCTTCAGTTACCGGCTGGTAAGGAAATAAATTCCATTTTAAATTAGAAATGTATTCATAGTGAACCCAAGCATACCTGCTGTCATTTAACCTATTTCCTCTAATCCTGCCTTCTAGAATAGCGCACACATCTAGCCCCTCTCATGGAGGATAACTCCTTCAGCCCCTGCAGACAGCGCCTCCCCAGCCACCTGGCTGCCTGCCCTCCCCAGGCCAGTGTCCCTGGTGCCTCCCACCATCTCACGTCATGACTCCCAGAGACAACTCAGCCTCAGCTGTCGCTTGGGTACATTTTCACAGAACCCATTTTCCATAACAGAAAAGGCAACATCGCATGTCATCTGTAGATCTGATCCCAAAGAAACAGGTTTCTCTATCAGTTCTGTTTCCAGAGCTTATGTTATTAATGATGGCAAATTAATACTGTGGAATAATTCTATTTAAAAGATAGGGATAGGATACATTTTTAAACAGGAACTGGCATGCCCCAGCATAGGTAGGCAGACAGATAGATAGACATATATACTCATACACATATGAGTATATGTATGGATGTGCTTTATTTGAGCTTCCCAGGTGGTGCAGTGCTAAAGAGTTCACCTGCCAGAGCAGGAGATGCAACAGACGCAGGTTCAATCCCTGGATCAGGAAGATGCCCTGGAGGAGGAACTGGCAACCCCCTCCAGTATTCTTGCCTAGAAAGTTCCAAGGACAGAAGAGCCTGTTGGCCTACAGTACATGGGGTCACAAAGAGTCAGACACGGCTGAGCGACTGAACACAAGATAAACACATGGTGTATTTATTTACTTATTTCTTTTTACAACTGAAGAAAGAAACTCTGAGTCAAGCTTGAGTAGGCTCTCACTGACTGAGCAGAACTAGAAGGTGGTGGGCACAAACTCCATAATAGACCTTTTCCAAACTGAAATGCAGCATCTTTAGGGTCTTGACAAAGCCTCCTGGAAGAACCAGGTGCAGTTCTAAACTCTAGCCCCATCCCATGAAGACAGGGCGTCCGGCTGCCCCATCTTCATCCTTCACCCTCAGTGTGCAGAAGCCGTGCCTGGAGGTGGTAAATGAGTGAAATGAACCAACACCTGCCAACTCGCCCTGTCTGGCCCCACAAAACCCTAGCTCTGTATTGGTGATAAGTGACATGCTGGGCAGAAATGTCACGGTGTCCTCGGGCCTCACGACGTCCAGATCACAATCGGGAGGGGAGAAAAAGCTGGTCAGGGTCACGTGCAACTCCTTCCTACAGAGTCACAGCGGGGAGCTGGCAGCAGCCGGAGTACCCTGGATGGGGGGGAGTGTTGTCTGGTCATTGATTAGACCATGTTTTACAGGTAAGTGAGCATTTGTGTCCTGATACTGGTCACCGGTAGTCGTGACTGCAGTGAGAATACATTACCGCACTGAGTGGGAATAACTCATCAGTGATTAATTCTTCTTCTTCCCAACAGCTGGCTGTCCCAACTCCTTGATTAAAGAGCTCCATCACTTCAGGATTCTTGGAGAAGAGCAGGTAAGTCAGCCTCTCACAGGCTGCCCCAAGCGTCATGGAAGACAGACAGTAATGAGACCACGCAGACTTTCTCCTGGAAGGTGGGGGGTGTCTCCTGACCGCTCCCTCTCCCCACGCCTGAAGTGGGGAAGGGAGCCACGCAGGTGCTGTGTGTGGGAACCTGCTTTCCCTCTCTTATCCATCAGACCCGACAGGTTATTAATTGGTACATCTGCTACCTGCCAGAGCATTTCATCTCAGGACGCGGCAAGTGAGCAGGTACAGCGTAGTGGCCGATAAGCAAACAAATAAGTGCCAAGAGGAATTATGCCTAAGGGGTCGATCAGCACAGACAGGCCGGGTTTGATGTCTCTGCGGGGACATGCAAGCTCTTTTCGCCAGAATTTTCTATTTTGCGTGCTATCTGTACTTCTCTGCCACTACATTCTCAATGGATGCGAACATGTGACTGATATAAATGGCTGGCCCATTTAAAGCTGATTATTTAAATGCTGTGTTATGCTCAGTGAGATATGTCAGATTCTAAATAGATGTGCTCATAATTCAGAGTGCTACATATTACTTATGTATACGTACACACACACACACACACACACACACACATTTTTGACCACTTAGCAATAAATCTCTTAATCCTCATATGGAATTATAGGCTCCATATTTTTATGTCAAATCTGATGTCAAGTTATCCTTGAAATACTTATGCCCGAACTTCCCTGGCAGTCCAGTGGTTAAGACTCCATACTTCCAATGCAGGGACACAGGTTCAATCCCTGACCAGAGAACTGAGATCCCACATGCCGCACAGTGCAGCCAAAAGCTAAAATCAAATTTAAAAAAAATAAATACTTAAGCCATATAATTTATGGGCTTCCCAGGTGGCTCAGTGGTAAAGTATCGTCCTGCCGATCAGGAGACATGGGTCTGATCCCTGGGTTGGGAAGATCTCCTGGAGAAGGAAATGGCTATCCTCTTTCCAGTATTCTTGCCTAGAGAATCCCATGGGCAGAGGAGCCTGGCGGGCTACAGTCCACGGGGTCGCAGAGAGTTGGACACGACTCAGCAACTAAACAACAACAAATGTCATGTAGTTTACAGCATGGTGGTTGACCTATTTTACACTCTCTTATTGATTTTTACTCCCAAAGGCAGTCTTTGCCCACTCTGATCAGAGAACATGTAGTCAGAGGTATAGCAGCTCAGTTTTTTTCAACAGGTTTTTGGTTTGTGAGTTTTTGTTTGGTTTGTGTATGTCAGAAAGTGGAACTTTCCATCTCCAACATGAGATTTCAAAAAGGGGATTAACTCTGGGAGGAAGAAAAGCCGGAATCATTTCCAGCTCCTTGAATTAGCAGGTTACAATATGCCTCGTTCATGTTTTCAGACTGTAAATTTCCAGAATAACAAACAGGGATATTTATTCAAATAGAAACAAAATCAAAGATATTGCAGTTCCAAGAGCTGATAACAGACCCCAAACATACCTACTTATGAAAATACCATGCCCTCACAGCTATTTTCCTGTGAAAGCTGTGAGTGAGATTTCTTAAAGCAAAAATCACTGATTGTTACCCTGAGATTTCTGCTCAGATAATAGAACCTTCTCTTCTAACTTGTACCAATATTTGCAGACTGTTTCCATATTTGTTTTAGAGTCATTGGGTGATTAGTAGGGAAAGAAGCCAACTATAATCATCTCCTTAGATCTACATAAAATTCAAGCCATTTTGCATTTTCCCAGGCATTTAATCAAGCCATAATCAAAGTCACTATTTCTCTGATCAGTTGTGCTAATGGCCACATACTGCATCACAGCAGTACTGACCCTGATCTCCTAAAAAAACCACAAGTCCTTCCTTCCTTTTTTCCTTTCATTCGACGGATACTTAAAAAGCACCTACTCATATGCTGTATATGATGCTTACAGGGCTAGAGAAGTGAAAACAGAGAGTCCTCTCAAGCTTCCTTCTAGTTGGGGAAAGCTGTCATGTTATATACACACAAATGCGTTCCGTATATGATACGTTAACAGAGCCGCCATGTCGCTGTGGCACAGTTAGCACGTTCAGCTACTCACCGAAAGCAAACCCACCCAGGGGCATCACCTTTTGGTTGGGCTTCCCCGGCGGCTCAGATGGTGAAGAACCTGCCGGCAATGTAGGAGACCCGGGTTCAATCCCTGGGTCAGAAAGATCCCCTGGCGAAGGAAATGCCTACCCACTCCAGTATTCTTGCCTGGAGAATCCCATGGACAGAGGACCTGGTGACAGTCCATGGGGTTGCAAAGAATCACATAAGACTGAGCAACTAACACTTTCATATAATATGTTAGACAGTTTTCATTGCCATGGAGGAAAAATAAAACCAAAAAGAAGGACAATGCATGCTGGGGGGAGCTGAGATTTTACACAAGGTGGTCAAGACAAGTCTCGCTGAGGCAGGTGCTATGCACGTGAGGACCTGAAAGATAGGAAGGAAAGCGTCATGGTGAGGCCTGGGAAGAGATCCCTGGTAGAGAGTAAAGTGAGCACAGGAGTTCTGAAGCAACCATATCTAAGGCTTATTTTATGTAAAAAGTGTTTTAACATATGAAATACAAGGTGTGGTCAGAATAAAGTGGGAAGAAATCCAGGAGGGCATAAACTGGGAGCCAAAGGAACACAGTGTGTCTAGGAAGAAGAATAATTATTCATGCCATGCACTTACCAGGCAGGACAAGGATGGGAAGTGAGCCCTGGAACTTGGAATGTGGAGGTCACTGTGACCTTGACCAGTGGACTGGTGAGGGTGAAAGTCTGCCTGGATTGGGTCAGTAGAAAAGGGAGAAGAATGGGAAAGAGGGGATATAGATACTTTTTTTTTTTTTAAAGACTTTAGCTATAAAAGGAAACAAAGAAATGAGGTAACTGGAGGTAGGGAATGTGGTATCAAATGTTTCTCTTTTTTATAGGCAAAAAAATACCATGTTTATGTGCTGAGGGGAATGACTGCAGGGCAGCAGGGGGATAATGCAGAGGAAAGAGGAGCATGTCAGGAGCAACACCCTTGATTTGACAGCTCACAGAGTGTAGGTTTGGCCAAAGACAAAAGTGGGGACAGCTGGACCTGGTGGCAGTGGGGAGGGCCGGAGACGCAGGAAGGATTTTGCTGGGTGTTTCACAGGAAACAGGCATCACTTGAGAGTTAAGTGAGGGAAGAGTTTTACAGAGAGTGGAAAGGATGGTGAAAGTGTCATTTAGGAGGGTAGTGAGTGAATAAGGGTAGAAAATGAGTGAATTTGGAGTGAGATCCTTCAAACTGGGGGTTTTCCTGTCACGCTGACAGGTGTGGGCGCAGACGCAGAAAAGGCAGAGGGTAGGGTCTAACCAGCCACCCCAGTGAAACAAAAGCAGGAGAGAGAATGGAGAGCAGGGCAGACATTCGGGTGTGAGTGTAGTAGCTGGGCCTGGGATTTCAGCTTGGTGGGGAGAGAAGAGGGAAGAAAAAGAGGTGGGGAAAAGCAATAGGGTCCCCTGGCTATGGGTCCCGGTGGGTTCAAGGACTCTTTGGATTCAGGGTTTTGTGGAGGTGGTGTGGAGACTGGCAGTGACAAGGTCAGGAGGCAGAGAGCCCAAGGGTGGCCGAGTTAAGGGAGTGGACAAGATGACTGGAGAAGCTGAGGGCACAGACTTGGAAAGGATGGCCCATGTGGACCCTGGGACCCTCCAGAATTATCATCAGGACAGACTTGGAGGGAGTGCTGGTGAGTGAAGAACTGGGGCTTCTAGAAATGGGTCAGGGAGGGAAAGAGAGATGAGGGAGCCGGGGGTATCGTACTGTGAAAGAGAAACGGCAGAGCCTGATGGTTTGAAAGTCACATCTGGGGGGTTTCAGACAGAGAAAGGAAAGCTGTTGTGTTTGGGGATGTTGAAAATCCATGAGGTGACGCAAAAGGGAGCGGTGGCAAAAACTTGAGGGGTGGAAGGGGAAGTAAAGTGGAAGGAAGGGCAAGTCGTGTCCTGGGGCGGAAGCCGAGGTCAGTGGGGGAAGGACGTGAGAACATTGAGAGAGTAGGTAGGTTGGGGTTACAGGGCAGATCCTGCTGACTCACTCTGAGTTCCCCCAGCTCAGGGGTGGGAGTTAGGGCAGCTGGGGGATGCGAGAGGGAAAGGGGATGGATGGAGCCATGTGTGGGGTCAGGGGTTAGACGGGAGAACCGACCAGGGAGCCAGGAATCTCTTTGGTGAGTGATATAAGCAGGTCACTGCAGCCGGGGATATTTCTGTCCTGATGACACATGGACAAGGCCTAGCGGCGTCAGGGCAGACAGTGGCATGAGGTCTGCTGAGCAGCGGAGAGTTCTAGCAACAACACCACCCCTGCCTGTGGGGGTGGGCAGCCTCACCCAGGAGCTGCTGAAACCGTCAGCCTCTCTCTGGATGCTTGACGCAACTTACGTATTATAGGACGAAATGAAATTTTTACATCGGCGTGTTACAAGTTCCCTTGGACAGATCATTTATTCTCTAACTTGGCTTTTCAGTTTGTAGAAAAAGGAAAAGTAATGTTCAGTCATCTCTCAGAATTTTTGTAAATAAATAAGATGGCGAAGTAAGTTGCAGATATTAAGTGCTACACTAAAATATTTCTGATTTAAGTACTATTTACAGTCCATCAATAGACTGAACTAGCAGCATCAAAGTAGACACTAAAATCAGAGTAACAAGGAACTACAGTCAATATCCTATTAAAAAGAAAGCATAATGGAAAAGAAAAAAATTAAAAAATAATCAGTGTAATGTTCGCTTAAAAGTTGATAAAACTGAGTTGATAAAACCTGTACAGATACTAGTTAATTACTGAATTCACTACTGGAAGGTAGAGATGCTCACCAGCTATCTGATTGCTTTGTATGTGGTTCCTTTTCAATTTCATTCAATAAGCACTTGATTTTTGAGATCTGAATTAAAAATAAATCATTAAACACTGTATATCATTACCTTCTAAAAGTAAAAGTGCAATCAAAACCCCTTGGAATTTAACACAATGCATGTACTTTAGCTTCTTGGTCCTGTCTCTGATTTGTGTTTACAATTTACATTCATAAAGCCCCTTTCAGCCCCCGACCCTCACCCACCAAGTCCAAGTCCAAAGCAAAGATATTACACTGTACATGAGTAGAGTGACTCCAAAGTTCTAGATGGGGCCTGAAGAAAACAGATTGTGAAAAAGTGAAAGTGTTAGTCATTCAGTCGTGTCTGACTCTTTGTGACCCCATGGATGGTAGCCCACCAGGCTCCTCTGTCCATGGGATTCCTCCAGGCAAGAATCCTGGACTGGGTGGCCATTTCCTTCTCCAGGGGATCTTCCCAACCCAGGGATTGAACTCGAGTCTCCTGCACTGCAGGCAGATTCTTCACCATCTCAGCCACCAGGGAAGCCCAAAGGAAACAGATGTGGTATCCATAAGTTCAGCGGGTTTGGAGGGTCTTCAGAAGCACTGCCTTTCAAACATACTTCCATTCTTACCAGCTACCTCCTCTTTGAGTTTAATCACCAGAATCTTAAGGAAATAACCTTCACCTATTCAACAAACATTTTTAATATTTTTTTTTACTATTATTGTGCTTGTTGTTATGCAATCGCTCAGATGTGTCCGACTCTTTTGCAGCCCCATGGATTATTGTGCTCAGTTCAGTTCAGCTCAGTCACTCAGTCATGTCCGACTCTTTGCAACCCCATGAACCGCAGCACACCAGGCCTCCCTGTCTATCACCATCTCCTGGAGTTCACTCAGACTCGCTTCCATCGAGTCCGTGATGCCGTTCAGCCGTCTCATCCTCGGTCGTCCCCTTCTCCTTCTGCCCCCAATCCCTCCCAGCATCAGGGTCTTTTCCAATGAGTCAACTCTTCGCATGAGGTGGCCAAAGTACTGGAGTTTCAGCTTTAGCATCATTCCTTCCAAAGAAATCCCAGGGTTGATCTCCTTCAGAATGGACTGGTTGGATCTCCTTGCAGTCTAAGGGAATCTCAAGAGTCTTCTCCAACACCACAGTTCAAAAGCATCAATTCTTCAGCGCTCAGCCTTCTTCACAGTCCAACTCTCACATCCATACATGACCACAGGAAAAACCATAGCCTTGACTAAACGGACCTTAGTTGGCAAAGTAATGTCTCTGCTTTTGAATATGCTATCTAGGTTGGTCATAGTTTTTCTTCCAAGGAGTAAGCGTCTTTTAATTTCATGGCTGCACTCACCATCTGCAGTGATTTTGGAGCCCAAAAAAACAAAGTCTGTCACTGTTTCCACTGTTTCCCCATCTATTTCCCATGGAGTGATGGGACCGGATGCCATGATCTTCGTTTTCTGAATGTTGAGGTTTAAGCCAACCTTTTCACTCTCCTCTTTTACTTTCATCAAGAGGCTTTTTAGTTCCTCTTCACTTTCTGCCATAAGGGTGGTGTCATCTGCATATCTGAGGTGATTGATATTTCTCCCAGCAATCTTGATTCCAGCTTGTTTCTTCCAGTCCAGCGTTTCTTATGATGTACTCTGCATATAAGTTAAATAAGCCGGGTGACAATATACAGCCTTGACAGACTCCTTTTCCTATTTGGAACCAGTCTGTTGTTCCATGTCCAGTTCTAACCATTGCTTCCTGGCCTGCATACAGATTTCTCAAGAGGCAAGTCAGGTGGTCTGGTATTCCCATCTCTTTCAGAATTTTTCACAGTCAAAGGCTTTGGCATAGTCAATAAAGCAGAAATAGATGTTTTTCTGGAACTCTCTTGCTTTTTCCATGATCCAGCAGATGTTGGCAATTTGATCTCTGGTTCCTCTGCCTTTTCTAAAACCAGCTTGAACATCAGGAAGCTCACGGTTCACCTATTGCTGAAGCCTGGCTTGGAGAGTTTTGAGCATTACTTTACTAGCGTGTGAGATGAGTGCAATTGTGCGATAGTTTGAGCATTCTTTGGCATTGCCTTTCTTTGGGATTGGAATGAAAACTGACCTTTTCCAGTCCTGTGGCCACTGCTGAGTTTTCCAAATTTGCTGTGCTGGTGTCGTATAAAATGATAAACAAGGAAGTCACAGGCACAAATCATGCTAAAAGCTAAGATGTAACCTACTTTAGAAAAGGAATCAGGACCTCTGAAATATGAAAGTTCAGAGGACACCCATGGATCGAGCTAGGGTCACTGGGCTAGGGAGAAGAGCCTTCCAAGCAAAGGAAAGCACACGTTCAGTGGCCCCAGAGGAGCTGGAGAGCCTGCTTTCTTCAAGCCACTAAATAAAGTCAATGTGACTGGAAAATAATGAGCAAGAGGGACAGTGACGAAAGATAAAAACTATCCAAACCATGGTTAAGAGTTTGGATTTTATTCTAAACTCAGCGGGGAATCCTTGAAAGTTTAAGCAGGGGATAGAAAGCGAAAGTGAAGTCGCTCAGTTGTGTCCAGCTCTTTGCAACCCCATGGACTGTAGCCTGTAGATCGAACCTGGGTTTCCCGCGTTGTAGGCAGACGCTTTACCGTCTGAGCCACCAGGGAAGGACATGTTCAGTGGGGGATGGATATGGACGTCCAGGGGATGGACATATCCATATCACAGTCTAAGAAAGTCAGTCTTGTGGCCATATGGACATGGTCCAGATGAGGATTGGCAGAAGAAACAAGTGAATACTGAAAGGTAGAATTAGAGGTCACGGTGCTTGAGTAGCTGTGAGTCAGGGGGATGAAGGAATCCTACAGTTATATTCACTGAGATGGGTTTGATGGCAGTAGGTAAGGATGAAAGCGTGGAATCGGCGTTCAATTCAGAATATGTTAATATGTTTGATGTGCCTGAAGCATTGAGAAGGAGATAGGTCGAGATTTGGATGTGTGCACTGGAGCTCAGAGGAGGAGGTCAGGGGTCAGAGACTGGTAAATTTGGAGTTGTTAGCATGTAGGTGGCATTTTACATCCATGACAGTTGCCAAAAGGAGGTAAGAGGGGAGGGACCAGGGTTGAACCCTAAGGAGCACCAGTGTTGGGAAACTTGGTAGAAGAGTAGCAGCCAGCAGAGAAGATCATACAGGAGCCTGAGGTAAAGCAGGAGAAAGCACAGAGCTGTGCCATGTTGCTGGAGCCAAGAAAGGAAGTGTTCCCCAGAGGGAGATTTATGTTAATGCCAACGAGAAGCTGGATGGGAGGAAGCCTGTTGTCCTTTGCACAGGGCAACACGGAGATCACGAGTCAGTGTAATGACCGATTTTGGTGGAGGGTTGGAGACAAGAGCCATATATTTATGGGATTAAGAGTCCACCGAAGAGAATCAACTTCTTGTAGAATTTTTGTTACGAAAAGGGAAAAATAACTGCAGAAATAGCAGGAGGGTTCTTTAAAGGCTGAAGAGGCTAGAGCTTGTTTTATGCTCATTGAAATGATCCAGCAGAGATGGATTACTTGGTAATTCAAGAGCTGGATGAGCTAGCTGAAGAAAGGAAGTCCTTTAGAAGATGATAAGTGTTTGGATACATGGCACAGAGAGAGGAATTGACCCTTAACAGGGAAAAAGCCACTTTCTTTGTTGTAAGAAGACAGAAAGCCACAGGTGAGTGGCGCGGGAAGGGGAAGGAGTGTTTGCTGTTGTAGTGGAAGAGGGTGGCGGGGAGAAGTTGGTGTTTGATGGCTCCATGAAAACAGACACACTTTTCGCTTCTGTATCTTCTCCACATAGAGTGTTTGACACATGGAAGACGCTTAGTAAATATCTGCCCAGTAAATGAATACCTCATTCATAGCTTCTGTCTTCGTAGTGAAATATGAAGCAAATTGTCCAGGGAGGAAATGGGCGAGTGGGGTGGGGGATGCGAGCAGTTTGGGAAGAAGCAAGATAAGCCATGTTACTCAAGAATCACAACACAGTCTCGAGGAAGGTAAAGATGCTCATTTGACATTTGCGATGAGTGATTTAAGAGACAACAAACAGTGGCCCAGGAGAAACGGCCAGGGCAGCTCATGAGAAGTCTCAGTGATGCTGAAGAATTTAAGTGTCCATACTTGAGTAAGAACCTCAGGAAAGGAAAGATAGGAGATGATGGTTGGAAAGAGACACAGTTGGAATTTAGGTTTCAGAGGTGGTGCAAGTTCTCAGGATGACAGGCCCAGAAAGGGACTGGAAGGGTAGAAGAATTTGTTTTGAAAGCTTCCCAGAAATGAGAAGGTATAAAGGAACTGAAAGAAAAGGTTGATGGATGGATGGTTCGATCCCCAGAAAGAGGACAAGAGTAAAGGCAGAGGTGAAAATCATGAGCTAGGAGCTAAAGTCTCCCAAGAATGAGGGACTTCTCCACCTATGACCACTACAGGCAGTGGCAGTGGGGAGAAGGTGAGGATGTGTAGTCAGACGGCATAACTTTCAAAGGAGCAGCAGGATGCGGTTTTGCAAGAGAGGAGAGTCCGACAGTTTAGGAACCTCGCTGAAGAACCAGGAGACAACCAGCTCCACCTCTGGCTTTCAGCTGTGTACACCTGAAACAAAAAGCAGCCTTCATTTTAGAGGCTTGCAAGGAGATGGGCCAGTTTCCGTTAAATCAGGAAGGAGAGAGAAATGTTTGAAAAGGCTCGGTATCTGGGAGAGCTTGTTCACTGTGGAGCAGGAATCCCAGGGGCACAGAGAGAGGTTGTAGGAGGGAGGGGAGGCTCATAGTGGAGACTGCCAAGACCTTTATGGCAACGAGAACAGTGAGCGATGCCCAAGTCTCAGAAGTCAGGTACGACGTGAAGCATGATGGAAGGCATAATGAGGACCTTTGGAGGGAAGGGGGTGCACAACCAGACCACCTGGCGCTCATTATCTTACCTGGCTGTTGTTATCTCAAGTGTGTCTCTTGGGCACTAAAGCAGCTTACTTAGCCTTCACTCCAAAAAAACTTGCTTGGTATCATAGACTTGTTGACACCAAGGAAAGATAAGTGTAATGCCATCTAACACAATCCAGAAAATCATGTTTTTAATTATGTGGGTCTTGGAAGTTCTAATCTGCTCTTTAAATGTGCAGTGGAAACTAACCCATTGCATTGCCTCAAACCAAAGTTAAAGTGAAGTCGCTCAGTCGTGTCCGACTCTTTGCGACCCATGGACTATAGCCCACCAAGCTCCTCCATCCATGGGATTCTCCAGGCAAGAATACTGGAGTGGGTTGCCATTTCCTTCTCTAGGGGATCTTCCCAACCCAGGGATCGAACCCAGGTCTCCCACATTGCAGGCAGACACTTTAACCTCTGCACCATCAGGGAAGCCCTTAAATACAAGAATCAAAGATTTCAAGGGAGGAAAGGAAGCCAGGTTGAAAGAAGGGGGAGGAGGCGGGAGAGGTGGGGGCGAAAGGGGTGGCCTTACAGACGTCTCCTGCCACCTAAAGATACCCAGGCGTTATGGGACTTTTCCCTGGGCCTCCAGAGAAGGGAGGACTGGAACTCGGCCCTACCAGAAATCAGACCAGACCAGAACCAGAATTCGAGTTCTCTGCCAAGAGGAGGTGATCAGTCTCCAATCCTCAGCTCAGGCTGAGGGCCCTTCGACCAGATTCCTGCATCCAGGACCAGGGGACTAGAAAAACAGGGAAGGATAGGAAGGGTTAAGGAGAGGAAAGAGAGAGGGAAGGGGAGAGAGGTCAATAAAGTCTCTTGTTCAAACCAAAGGCTTACACAAAACTGCCAGACAATGAAATGTCACTCTTCCCCTCCTCCTGGCCTCAGATTCACCTTGAAACCAGAGTAGTTGCCTCCAGACTAGAGAGAGGAGAGATGTGAAAATCCTGTTTTAGAGAAAAGTAAAGCCCAGGAAGAGACCGGCGGGGCAAAGGGTGCAGTGGTGAGTGCCACACCCTCTTGGGGAAGTTCCATTTCTCTGAGCATGAGACCCTCATGTTTGGAGACTAACAGCCTGCTCAAAAGCATTTCCCAGGGGCTGTAGTAAAGGGTAAAATAATTTGTGCCCACAGACAGCCTTGCCCTCTGATGAGCGCACCATCAGAAGGTGTGCTTAGCAGATCTATTTGCAGAACAGAAGCTTCCAGAAGTCTGTGAAGTCACACCCTCAGTAGAAATTTCTGCAATGAAAATGGTTTGCAGGTATCTGTTTTCAAAGCCTTACCCTTCCTGTGGGGCACGACATGGCCCATAGCTTGGACAAGGGACAAACAAGCCAATAGTTTTGACCTCCTTTCCAGAAAATTCCATGACTACTAGAAGTTGAGTTACTTTTTGGCATCATGTCATCTGAAACATCTGAAAAAGAAAAAAATATATATTAAGAAAAAAACTTGTAAATTGCAATCCAGGATGCAGTCTGTTTCTCTAATTATATTTCAGGTGTTGTTTGATCTGTTTTCTCCTTACATTTAGTTTCAGCCATCCTAATGATGTTTTTTTTTTCTAGGCAATGAACAAGGTCTAGCCCTTTCTCTAGCCAATTTACTACATCAGTCGATGACAGATGTCCAGGGATGAAAAGAACATTATTAGCAATAAAACTGAGAATACAAACAGCAATGTGACAGACACCCCCAGAGAGGCTGTCACCAACTCCCCAGGGCTAACTACCTGCAAATGAAGAAAAATAAGATTAAGATTACTGAGAATTTAAGAAGCGTTTTTCGTTTTTGTTTTTTTTTTTTTTAATTCTAATACATATAGAAAATAGGGGATTCTCTACGTAGCATGGGGAAATGGATTAATCATAAATTCATGTTCCTCTATAAAGTTATTTTAGATTTTTTTTTTATCCAAAGAGGAAGCATATACCCTGCTTTTCTGTGAGTCTCTAAATGATGAAGGAATAGTGAGCTGATTTTTTTTTAATAAAAGAGAAAAAAGGAAGAAAAATGGAGGCAGCTTGGTATCAGGAAAGGGTGGCCTTCAAGAGCCAGAGCCAGTTCTGATGAGGGGTATGGGTTTCCTGCCGGGTGAACTTCAGCGAGGGATTGAATGTCTTTATGACCCAGTGGTCTCATCTGTCACTTTCCAGGATAGACAGAGCATGAACCGAGTAGGCAAAGTATTGGTACAGTCCTTGGCATTTGGGTGTGCAGAGAGGCATTCTAACAGAAAAATTCACGCCTGTGTTAGTTGCTCAGTCATGGCCGACTCTTTGCAACCCCATGGACTGTAGCTCAACCAGACTCCTCTGTCCATGGGATTTTCCAGGCAAGAACACTGGAGTGGGTTGCCATTTCCTCCCGTAGGGGATCTTCCCGACCCAGGGATCAAACCTGTGTTTCCAGTGTCTCCTACCTTGGCAGGAGGATTTTTCAACACTGAGCCACCTCGGAAGCCCACAGTCCTTGGCACAGGGTGGTAATTCAGAGAATGGTATCTCTAGTGGGGATTTTTCGCCTCCAGGGGGGCTAGGAGACAGGGCCATGGAGGGATTTCCCAGGTTCTTGTGGCCAGGACATCACAGAGGCCAGAATTCAGCAGGGAAAAAGCTGGACAGCCCCTGTAGAGGTTGCTTTTGTAGCTGTACCTGAGTGCCCCCAAAAGGCCACTCTGGGAAATTCCACGGCCAAACAAAAACGGCCACCTCTCCGGCTCAGAAGATCTGAAAGACTGCGGCAGCTCCTGGCCGGCTGACAAGCTCTGACTCATTTTAACAGAACATTTGCCAGCTTCCCCAGATTTTAGTTTTACCTAGTATCCCTGTGCTTTTAATTTCTCTCACAAGATTTAGCTTCCCTCTCGCTGTCTTTTCTGAAGCAAGCATGGGAATTACTCCTTGTAAGGAGCTGTCTGTGCCCTCCTCCAGAGGACAGGCCTTTGAGGGGCTGTCCAGTGGAGGGGAGGGTTTGAACTCCCCACGACCTGACCCTCAGGTGACCACCTGCATGGAGCCAGTGGCCGGCAGGAGCCGGGAAGCTAACTGGCCCATGTGGGAGTTGAAACCGGGGCCCTGGCTTCATTATAGAACATTCTCCTACCGAACCCAACTCTTCCTACAACAGACCAAAACGCCGCCTCTATTTGATTGTCCTCTCCCATGACTCATTATTTAGGTTCTTAAAATATGAGCTTACTGAAATGTCTATGCATTTTATACTTTAATACTTTAAAATGAGTATTTCCTGTTCTTAAGAGAACCCTTGAGCATACACATAAAGACTGAATAATTTACTCCCCAAATATATAAAATATAAACCATACCGATGAGTTGCGATATCACCTAGATAGGTCGTTTAACAGGATGTATTTTGACTATAGTCTGATGCAATGTAGGAAGAACTGTTTTTTTTTTTTATTTGTTTCCTTAGGTATAGAATAGTATAATGAGCATCTGGTGGCTCAGACAGTAAAGACTCTGCCTGTGATGCAGGAGACGCAGGCTCAATCCCTGGGTCAGGAAGATCCCCTAGAGCCGGAAATGGCAACCCGATCCATTATTCTTCTCTGGAGACATCCATGGACAGAGGAGCCTGGTGGGCTATAGTCCATGGAGTCACAAAGAGTCGGACACCACTGAACAACTAACACTTTCACTTTCACAGGGAATAGTATACTTTGTTAATATTAAAATTTTCTTAATGTTTGCAAATGTTATTCTGTCGGGTCACAATTATGTTAGGTATCTATCTGTAGATTATCCACTTTATGAAAGTATATCTAGAAATTTTCAAACTTAATAGCTTAAACAGCATAAGTTGACAAATAAGTGTTAATATATATATGTACACAAGCACACACAAAGACCCTCACTGTGATTCCAAAGGCAGACAGTGCAGAAGTGATTTTTAGAGAATTTGCTACTTTTGAGCTCACCCGAGAATGGACTCCTTCATGCAGAACTAGTTCATGTTACAAATTAACCACATTCATCCAAGTTAGTTCTATTTATAAATGCTATTCAACACTGATAAGTAAAAAAAGCCCTAGGAAATAACACAAGTCTCCTCAAAGGGTCAGTAATTGTCCTCTCCACCCTGTGCAGCCCATTTACCACTTCACCACTATTCTGTGTGTTTTACACTCAGATGAGCACAAATATTCTGCTCTGTCTAGTGCTAATTTGTGACCGCTCTCCAATAAATATACAGTAGGTTTCCTTCCGTGCACTCTCAACTTTGTGCCAGTAAGTGGGCGAAAGGAACCTATGTAAATGTGGGTCGAGCCTTGAAAAGAACTGCACAGTGACCTCTGCTAATGACATACACAGGGCTTCCCAGAGGTGGCGCAGTGGTAAAGAATCTGCCTGCCGAGGCAGGAGACCGGAGTTCAGTCCCTGGGTCCAGAAGAGCCTGGAGGAGGAAATGGCAACTGGCTCCAGTGTTCTTGCCTGGAAAATTCCATGGACAAAGGAGCCTGGATGGGCTACATACTATGGGGCCGCAGAGTCAGATTAATTGTTTCCTTCGGACATTAAACTTTCTTGAATACTAGAACATTCTTGGTCCAGGTCAGATGTTTTTCTTATAAATTTCACAATGTTGAAAAAAAATGCATTCAGTAAATGTAGGTAAATTCAATGTAAACGTAGTAAATTCAAACCCTGTGTGTACTTTTTAACCAGAAATTACCAGATATACAAGCTAAAATATTTGTCTTCCTTTAGAAAAGGAATTGTTTGCCCAAATGCTCCTAGAGTGTATTGTAAATAGTTTGAATGTAATAAAGTCATTCTTATAAACTCCTTAGTTAATAAATGGAAAGAGGAGCATAATTTATGCATTCTGTCAGAATTTGAGACTGTGACAGATGTAGTCAGCAAGAACTGTTAAAGTGTTAATGCACTTTGTCCGTAGGTTAACTTCTTCTTAGAAAAAGTATTATCATAGCAGTAAAATTGCTCAACTAAATTACATAGCCAGGTGATCTGTCATCAAATCAGAAAATAGCTAATTACTTAACCATTTATTTAAAATAGAAAATAATTCACATAGGTAAAACCATCCTATCCACTCTGTTATTAAGTCCCATTGTCATTGATTATTTTATTAGAGTTCTTTAATTAAGAATGAAGTTAAATTTCATTCATTTATTCTACAACTATTAATTGTGCAACAGCTATGGTCAAGACATTGTGATGAACTCAGGAATACAACTCAGTGAAGGAGACGAGGGGAGTGAGGAGGGCCTACAGGAAGGTCTTAGGGGCTGGAGCACGCAGCTCCCATGACTCACAAGCCACAACAGCCAAAGGCCTCCGTGAGGACACCGCCCCACGCTGGGGAGAGACTCACTCAGAAAAGTAAAGGAAAAGAGAAAGTCCACTTGGAAGGAGAGGAACAGAGTTGGGGGATGGCAGGAACTGGGTTTGAACACTGCCCCCAGAACTGAAGAAGAAACTCTAGAGCCATTAAGAGCTACTCGGAATCCTTCTTCCTCCTAAAACTTCAGAACTAATTTCATGTAAAGGAGGGCAACAGAAAGAAACAAAGTAAAATCCCAATAGAAGAGAAAAAGGTCAAATCCCACAGTTTTTGAGGAGGCAGAGAGGAGAACAGAACGGTGTCCTGAGAGACATGAGTGCTTAGCAACCGGTCCTGTCCACCCGTCAGGTGAAAACCAAAAAACTACTCCAAAGGGAATTAAGTTACTAAGAAATTTGGAGAAGGAAATGGCAACCCACTCCAGTACTGTTGCCTGGAAAATCCCATGGATGGAGGAGCCTGGTAGGTTCACTGGTTCAGTTCAGTTGCTCAGTCGTGTCCGACTCTTTGCGACCCCATGGACTGCAGCTCGCCAGGCCTCCCTCTCCATCACTAACTCCCAGAGTTTACTCAAACTCATGTCCATTGAGTCAGTGATGCCATCCAGCCATCTCATCCTCTGTTGTCCCCTTCTCCTCCCACCTTCAATCTTTCCCAGCATCATGGTCTTTCCCAATCAGTCAGTTCTTCGCATCAGGTGGCCAAAGTATTGGAGTTTCAGCTTTAGTCCTTTCAATGAATATTCAGGACTGATTTCCTTTAGGATGGACTGATTGGATCTCCTTGCAGGCCAAGGGACTCTCAGGAGTCTTCTCCAACACCACAGTTCAAAAGCATCAATTCTTTGGCGCTCAGCTTTGTTTATAGTCCAACTCTCACACCCATTCATGACTACTGGAAAAACCATAGCTTTGACTAGATGGACCTTTGTTGGCAAAGTAATGTCTCTGCTTTTTAATATGCTGTCTAGGTTGGTCCAGAGAAGGCAATGGCACCCCACTCCAGTACTCTTGCCTGGAAAATCCCATGGATGGAGGAGCCTGGTAGGCTGCAGTCCATGGGGTCACTGAGTCAGACATGACTGAGTGACTTCCCTTTCACGTTTCACTTTCATGCATTGGAGAAGGAAATGGCAACCCACTCCATTATTCTTGTCTGGAGAATCCCAGGGATGGGGGAGCCTGGTGGGCTGCCGTCTGTGGGGTCGCACAGAGTTGGACACGACTGAAGCGACGTAGCAGTAGCAGCAGCAGCTAGGTTGGTCATAACTTTTCTTCCAAGGAGCAAGCGGCTTTTAATTTCATGGTTGCAGTCACCATCTGCAGTGATTTTGGAGCCCAGAAAAATAAAGTCAGCCACTGTTTCCACTGTTTCCCATCTATTTGCCATGAAGTGATGGGACCAGATGCCATGATCTTCATTTTCTGAATGTTGAGTTTTAAGCCAACTTTTTTACTCTCCTCTTTCACTTTCATCAAGAGGCTCTTTAGTTGTTCTTTGCTTTCTGCCATAAAGGTGGTGTCATCTGCATATCTGAGGTTATTGATATTTCTCCCAGCAATCTTGATTCCAGCTTGTGCTTCTTCCAGCCCAGCATTTCTCATTATGTATTCTGCATAGAAGTTAAATAAGTGACAATACACAGCCTTGACGTACTCCTTTCCCTATTTGGAACCAGTCTATTGTTCTGTGTCCAGTTTTAACTGTTGCTTCTTGACCTGCATATAGATTTCTCAGAAGGCAGGTCAGATGGTCTGGTATTCCCATCTCTTTAAGAATTTTCTACAGTGTGTTTGTATTAAGAAATTACACAAGTGCAGATAAATAACAGGAGATATTTTCTTAAGAGAAATAGAAAGTGAAAAAAAAGAAAATTCTTTAAAATGAAAATAAAGTAAGATGAACTTTATTTGGGCTTCCCAGGTAGCTCAGTGGTAAAGAATCTGCCTGCCGATGTAGGGTATGCCAGAGATGGGGGTTCGGTCCCTAGGTGGGGAAGATCCTCAGAAGGAGGAAATGGCAACCCACTCCAGTGTTCTTGCCTGGGCAGTCCCATGGCCAGAGGAGCCTGGCGAGTCCATAGGGTTGCAGAGAATGAGATGCAACTGAGTACTTTATTTACCAACTTCTAAACCAGTTTAGAGAAGTTGACCAACTTAGAAGTTGGATAAAGAAAATCTAATATATGTATGCTAGAAAGCCCATGAGAAGAACATCAAAGCAAGAGAATGGAGTAAATACTAAAAAATTGAATTCAATACAACTTTCCTGACATAGAATGTGTGTGAAAATTGATCAGAAAATGACCAGCACCAAGACATGTGCTGTGCTGTGCTAAGTCCCGTCAGTCGAGTCCGACTCCGTGCGACCCCGTGGCGTGCAGCCCGCCAGGCTCCTCTGTCCATGGAATTCTCCAGGCAAGAATACTGAACTGGGATGCCAAGCCTTCCTCCAGGGGATCTTCCCAGCCCAGGGACTGAACCCACTTCTTCTGTGACTCCTGCACCGCAGGCGATTTATTTACTGCTGAGCCACTGGAGAAGCCTCAACAAGACATATTCTAATAAAATTACTAGATTCTAAAGAAAAATAAATCCTTTGGGCATCTGGGCAAAAAAGATCAATTTACTCATAAAGGAAAAAAAAATCAAATCATCATCAGGCTTGCCCATAACACTTTACATCAGAACACAGAGTAAGATGTAAGACATTTAAGACACTTGAGGGGGAAAAAAGGTGAACCCAGGACTCATCCAGCCAAACTCATGCTCAAGAATAAAGGCCCTGAATCATTTGTCACTGAGCAAGAATTCAGTGAATATTTTTCCAGTGACATATTCCCGAGGAATTAGAGAACAAACTTAAAACCACCAGAATTGCTGGTCAGACATTAACATGAGGCCTGGTAGTGAACATTAAGTGTGTGTGTGTGTAGAGTTAATATAACATGACAGTTAGAAAGAAAGCATAGTATGAAATGGTCCTATGTTTCAACAGTGTAGATACACTATTATTGTTAGAAAAATTCAGCAGGAGAATGGGTAGAGAATGGTAGAGAATGGGTAGAGAAAGTATATTTGAGGTTTTTAGTAATCATATTCGTGGTGATAATATTATTACTGTTCTGAAATCACAGTGCATACAATGTAAGCTGAAGCTAATCTGCTGTTGTGAATATGATAATCCTACCATTCTCTGTCTTTTTTTTTCTTTTTTAAACTTTTTATTTTGTGTTGAGGTATAGCCAGTTAACAATTTTGTGATGGTTTCAGGTGAACAGCAAAGGCACTCAGTCATACATATAAATACATCCATTCTCCCCAAACTCCCCTCCCATCCAGGTGGTCACGTAACACTGAGAAGAGTTCCCTGTGTGACACAGTAGGTCCTTGTTCATTATCCGTTTTAAATATAGCAGTGTGTACATGTCCATCCCCAACTCCCCAACTGTCCCTTCTCCCCAACAACTGTGAGTTCATCCTCGAAGTCTGTGAGTCTCTTTCTGTTCCGTAAGTCCATTTGCATGATTTTTTTTCAGATTCCACATATAAGGGGGGTCATATGATATTTCTCCCTCTCTGACTTCACTTCACTCAATATGACAATTCCTAGGTCTATCCACGTTGCTGCACGTGGTATTATTTCATTCTTTTTTGTGGCTGAGTAATATTCCATCGTATATATGTATCACACCTCTATCATTCTCTGTGTTCTTGATAGCCAGTCGGGGGAGGGGGTGGAAAGGAAGATATAGATGTAAAATTGAAAATGTTAAGTAAAAACTCTATAGTTTGGAAATAGCTACCATTTGAGCAAATTCAAGTCTACAAAATAAAATTATTAGCTGTACTCCCCAGGCTGTACATTAGCTCCCCGGGGTGTAACCATTTTGTAAAACTGAAATTTTGTTCCCATTTTGCATAGGCCAAGACAGAAATTTTCACAGTCCAGTGGTTCAGAGCTGAGCAGAGGGATTCAATAAATACTTACTGGAATCATTCACAGTGATATGAGGGGATGTCATGTGCCAAAGCCAAAGGGGGGCGGGAGACTTCCTCATACAAGTCTGACCAAACGCCCGCCTGGCTTAAAGCCAACTTCGTGTCTGCTCTGCACTTGCCCCTGAGTGTTAGTGCAGAAGAGCAGGCACTCTACTGACCAGCCTGCTCTAGAGTCAGTCTCTGACCCCGGATGGGCTGCTGTTGTTCAGCCGCTAGGTCGTGTCTGACTCTTCACGACTCCATGGACTGCAGCACCCATGGGACCAGGCTCCCATGTCCTTCACTGTTTTCCAGAGTTGGCTCCGATTCACGTCCACTCGAGTGATGCTGACTAACCATCTCATCCTCTGTTGCCCACTTCTCCTTCGGCCTTCAGTCTTTCCCAAAGAGTCAGCTCTTCGCATCAGGTTCATCTTCAGCATCAGTCCTTCCAATGAATATCCAGGGTTGATCTCCTTTAGGATTGACTGGTTTGACCTCCTTGCAGCCCAAGGGACTCTCAAGAGTCTTTTCTAGCAGCATGATTCGAAAGCATCAGTTCTTTAGTGCTCAGCTTTTCTTTAAGGTCCAATGCTCACATCAGGGGCTGTTAGTGCCCAGCAACAATCCTGACTATCCCTTCCTTCTCCTTTCTTATTCACACCTTTCCTTCTCTTCTCAAATTCCCCAAGCCTCCCTTGTCCAGACCTGGGGCCCAGCACGCAGCCTTCCTCCCCTCCAAGATTACCCCCCTTCTCATCCTTCGGCTCCCATTGCATCACCTGCTCAGGGCACCACCAAGTGCCTCCTCTTCCCACTCACTCCCTTTGGCATACTAGCATCCTGCCATTACAGAGGTCTCCCATGTTCAAAAAACTCTTAACAGTCCCACAGCCCCTCCGGCTGCTCCCCCCCCATCTCTGCAGCCCTTTCGGCCAAACTCCTAGAAAGGAGTGTCCGTGCTCACCTCTTGGCATCTGCTCCTCCCATTCTCTCTCGACTCCACCCCCACGAGGCTTTTGGCTCCATGCCTCCAATAAGGCATGGCTCCTGTCAAGATTACAACGGCGTCTCCATTTCTAAGTCCCGCCAGCTTCCAGATAAAGTGGCTTATCTGCACCTTTGACACAATTTGTCATGACACACGCACCCTCCTTGAAACATTGTGTTCCCTTGGCTTCCAGGACCTGCTCATCCATCTCATCTCCCGCTTGCCGAGTAGACCGCTTCATCTCAGTCTCTTTAGTGGCTCCATCTCAGCATCCGCAAAGTGTAGAGAGTCTCTTCCGGTCTTGGGGCTACTGAGATGACACAGAGTCTGACTGTCAAACCAGACGTACAAGAATCATAGACAGAGCCCAGTGTCACGCTTTACTAATAACTTTAAGGATGCTGGTAATGATGAAGCACAGACAAAATAAAGGAAGCCCACATCATTTACCACAGCTACTATTTTAACAAAGCCCAGGTCCTTTCTCAGCATATTGGGACATGCTCTAGGCAAGAGTCAGTGCATCAGGTCTCCAGGAAGCGCACAGAATGGTCTCTCACGTAAAACCTCTCGGGTATACAAACTGTCTCATCACTCACCACTTGATGAAATGTCTTCATTTACCCCTTAATAATTGCATAGCTTATGACATTTTCAGAGCCTTACTTTATGCATTCACATATTCTAGTTTGTTCACTGTAAGCAAACTTAGATCAAGTGTTTCCCGCTAAATGCGTTCTATAGATGAGAACTGTTTTCTAGCTAATGCCATTGTATGTAAGTAGTCTTAGCATATTTACAAGGGGACTTGACCAATCCATCTTTCTCTTTCTGATGAGGTCAGAAATATGAGAAAATGGATAGTTGCCTTGATACTAATCCTCTCCTTTTCAGCTCTGTGTGCACCTATGATTTCAAAACTGGTGCCTACAACCTACATTTTTCTCCTAAATTCCAAAGCCATCCATTCAGTTAGGCACTCAACATTTTGACTTAGCTGTGTCAGAAGTTAACAAACAATATGATCACAGCAGAAATAACAATTCCTTTTCTCAACTCTCTAAACACACATACACACACACACACCCCTTTCTCCCATGTCCCCCCATCTCAGTAAGTCTCCCCCATGCTCCCCTGACCTCTGTCCTTGAGGGACAAACATTACATCCTGCTTGATTCCTTTTCCTCTCATGTCACATATCCAATCCGCCTAAAAATATCTGCCATTTCTACCTTCAAAGTACATGCAGAGCTCAACCACTGACCCATCATCACGCCCACGGCTGCCTTCCTAGCTCAGGCCACCACCATCTCTCCATGGACCTCGCTGAAACCACGTCCGACCTGCATCTCTGCTTCCTGCCTCCATCCTTGTCCCTGAGTGTCTACGCTGAGCATATCGGCCAGATGGCTGTCTTTGAGAGATTAGTCAAATTGTGTCATCCACAGCTCCACAGTCTCCAGTGGTTCCTGTATCTCTCAGAATAAAAGCCAGAATTCTTCTGGCGGCCTTTGGGGATCTATACATCCTGAACCCCCATGAACTCTCTGGCTCATCTACTATTATCTGCCCCACACACACACCCCCACTCACTCTACTTCAGACACACTGGCCTCTCTGCAGGACCTCCAGCAAACTGAGCACACTGCAGCCCCTGCACCTTTATCATGCTCTGTATTCAGCCTGGAAACTCGTTTCCCCTGGGTGGCACCTGGCTTGCTTTTCTAATCTCCTTCAGATGTTGGCTTAAACGAACCTTCTTTATAAGGGATTCCCTGATCACCTCTCTAAAACTGTCATTCACGTCTTCCCCCGAATCTGTCTCTGGTTTTTTATTCTCCTCCCCACTTATCACCATCTGACATGCTAGACCGTTTGACCTTTCTGTATGTACTGTTCTACTCTTTTGGATGAGAGTAAAGATGCCCTTTTGTTCAGGGCAGTATCCCAGCAGTCACAGGGGTGTCTGGCACATAGTAGGTGTTCAATAAATGTTGCACGAATTAATTCATAGTGGAGCAGATCAATCTGAGTTGAGCTGAGTTTAGAGGAGCATATGATCAAATAATGCAAGGAGCACAGTAACTTAGGGCTGTGATAAGGAAGGCTTTGGACGATGGCGTGTGCCTTTTGAATCTTATTCTGCAGGCTGGAGGAATCATTAAAGTGAATTGAGCCAAGCAACAGCACAAAGAAATGAAGTCAGGGATAAAAGAAATCATACTCTAAGAATAAGAATAATGTGAAAGGAAAATTTTGTTCTTGAACATGAGTCTTTCTTCGTCAAAGTGAATATGCTCATTGATATTGTGTGGGCTGCTAACAATTACCAGAAGTGGAACACTGACGCCTTTTTTCAAAATGGTTTTAAAAACCGATAGACCCCTGAATAGAGGCATGATGACATACTATCTGATGAGGTTGAAAGTGATTCCTTATGAGTGTCCATAACTTGAAGTATGGATGCGGTCCCTAAAGTTTGTATGAAAAAGTCTATTAAATGCTGTTAGTAACAGTATTAAATGAGGTAACTGGACAGCATCGCCGACTCGGTCAACGGACATGCACTTAGGCAAACTCCAGGAGATGGTAAGGGACAGGGAGGCCTGGCGAGCCGGACGCGACTGAGCGACTGAACAACAGCAAAGTCGTATTCCAAAAATCCGAGCTTCGAAAAAACAGTTTGCTGGAGGACAGATTTATAGAAACACAAAGAATAAATGCCTCATCTATCTCTTTTGTAAGTTGACACTGGGAGACTTTCTCTAGGTTGGACCGTACCTTATCCACCCCACCCACCCCTCCCCTGCAGTTTTTATGGAAGTGGATCGACAAGAAAACGCCCCCAAACCACCAAATGTTAGCATTTCGGTAAAACGTGAGTGCCTGTACCTCTTTGTATCTGTGCTGTCTGTTTGAAAAGCTGATTTTCTTTTTGCAGTACAATCGGTACCAGCAGTACGGGGCGGAGGAGTGCGTGCTGCAGCTAGGGGGCGTGCTCTGCCCCAGCCCGGGCTGCGGGGCGGGGCTGCTTCCAGAAGCGGGCCAGCGGAAGGTCACCTGCGAACCGGCCCACGGCCTGGGCTGCGGGGTGAGTACCAGCCACACCCGCGGTGTGGACTCTGTGTGTGTGTTTGCTTTGGGAAATTGGTTCGGTTGGTGCTTTATTTTCATTTTCCATTTGGACTCTGATAGCTTTGACCTGATGTAAAAACTAAATAAATATATGTATATATATATATATTTTTTTTTTTTTTCAATTAACAGAATCCCGTATATAATGAGGGGAGGTAAGATTTTCTGCTTTGATAGCTATCAGTGTTTAAGACGTGAAATCACTCGGTCAGCCTTTTAAACTTCTCTTCCGGTGCTCAGATAATTCGGAGCAAAAATTTCTTCAGAGGTAGCATCGAGTCGACAGCAGTGAAGGAGAAAGAGAATTCCACCTCTTAGCGTAATTGTCTTGGCAACGTTGCTGGCCTAAGTATTTCAAGAAATAAAAATGAAGATTAATATGGAAAACTTGAAATGTTATCAGGTGGTAAAAATCATTTTAAATAGAGATGAACAAAACTTAATGGGGCCTCTTAGGGAAGCAGAAAAAGAAGCGTGGAAAATGTTTGTTCTAAGAGGTCAAACCAATAAGACCTAGACGGCTTCTTGAACGGGTCTACGGCTGCGAGCTGACGGTGAAGGGGTGAGGGAAGCATAACTCAAACGCAAATAGGCTGGCTAAATTATAGGCTGAAATGACAAATGGATAATAATCCTGGTATTAAATTTCATGCCGGCCAGAAAAGGAAGAAGTGTATGTGCTTATAAAATGCTATTGAATTGTGATGAGAGAGCATTCCTTTTAAAATTGCAGCTTCGTGAGGAGCTTTGTTGGAAGGAGGAGTATGGATGGATGGCAGAGGCATATTACCCAGGCCTAATTTGGGGCTGAGCCTCCTGAGTTACCTATGCATAAATTGGCATCTGTCATCCTTGGTAGAGCTCCCCATCGGTCATGCAGTGGGGCTTACCAAGCTCTGGGCTGAGTGATAAAGCAGAGCAAGTGAAAGTTGAAAACTAATGAGATACCATGATGCGTAAGCAGAAAGAAATACTTCTGGGCTAATGGCGATTTCATTAGGATGAAAACTCACATCATGTCTGCTAGCCTTAGAAATTACAGAAATCAAACCCTGCTTCCCAGCCTTAGTCATCATCATTTACTGTCTAACCTGCACCAGTTGCATGTGGCCCAAGCAAGCTGCCAAATTCTGGGATCAGAGTTTCCGGCAAATGTTTTCTATTAGATTGAGTTACAGTAGCCATTAACTAATGGCCCAGTTCTATCTACGCTTCTACCTAATAATCGTTCCTACTGTTCCGTTGTCTAAGGCTGCCGAGTCCTTTTGGCCTGTCTTCTGCATTCATTGTTCTTCTTGAACAGTTTCAAACGTTTATGTAATTTTAAGATTTGAACGTCTTTCTCTTCCCTGTTTTACACAATGTGATATTATAAGTAACACACACAATTCAATTCTAAAACATCTAACAAATTATGGAAAATTACCTTAGAAATGAATTGAATTGCTTTAATATCTTTGGGTTAAGAGAGTTTAGGGGCAAACCTTACCTAAAGGAGAATGACTATCTTCAGGATATTTCTTTGGAGCTTCTAGGTAATGTGTTTTATTTTTAGTTATTCTGTTTTGTTATGGGGAGGGGGCATGCTTGTTGGTTTGTATATTACTTAGCTATTGCTACGTAACAAAAAACCCCACATTTTAGCCTTTTCATTAATAAACATCTTTTATCTCACAGCTTCTGAGGGTCAGGAATCCCTAAGTAACTTAGCTGTGGGGTTCTAGCTCAGGGTCTCATGAGGTTGGAGTCAAGCTCAGTTGTAGTTAACCCAAGACTTGACTGGGTGGGGCTGGAAGACCCACTGCAAAAATGGCTCAACCATGATTCTTAGCCAGAAATGCCTCAGTTCCTCACTGGCTGTCGGCCACAGTTTCTCATTACACACTCCTTTTCTTAGGCTACTTGTCCCCAGAATGGTAGCTAACTTACCCAGAGCAGATGATCCCAGGGACAGAGAAAAGACAGAGCCATGGTGGCTTGCTCTCCAAGGCTGTGCCCCATCACTGCTGCTTTGTTCCCGAGGTTAGCACTGAGTGGACGTTCCAGCCCATCCACAAAGGGAAGGGAAGGGAAAGCTAAGCTCCATCTTAAAGGCAAGGTGTCAGGGAATTCAGGGATGTATTTTGAACCACCACTGTCTACAATCTGAAGAAGTTGAATAAAGAACAAAGAGAAATGATTTTCTAAAACATCTAACTTGATGCTTTCTTTGTCCTCTGCACCTTTTTTGCCCCAATCCCCATAAGCTTTTTCAGGCTGATATCAATTCCCACTGCTTTGGCCTTTCAGAAGAGATAAATTGACATCATCATTGCTCTTGTTTCTTCAAATCTTCAACTTTCACAAAAGCATGTTAACCCAACTTACATGGCTTAGGGATTCTGTGGTGCTTAAAAAGGAGATTAGGTTGTATGACTTAGGTCCAAATTTTGGCTTCATCAACTCCCAGTGGTCTTAATCTTTGTGTGCCTCAGTCTCCTCATTTTAAAACAGAGTGTATTACAATGGCCCTGTATAAGGCTCCTCTGTCCATGGCATTCTCCAGGCAAGAGTACTGGAGTGGGTTGCCATTCCCTTCTCCAGAGGATCTTCTGAACCCAGGGGGATCGAACCAGTGTCTCCTAGGTCTCCTGCGTTGAGAGGTGGGCTCTTCACCACCAGTGCCACCTGGAAAGCCCTTGTAAGGCCATTATGAATGTTAAAGGAGCTGATGGGTGTAACAGCACATGGCATAAAGTATGTATTTATTTAATATTTAATCAAAAGCTTAATCAGGATTTATCAAAAGCTCACCTAAAAGACCTAACTAAATATTCAAGGAAAATTAACAACAGGGTGTTTGTTTGATCCTCTCTTCCAGATATTCTAGAATATTCCCCTCTGAATCAAGCTAGATGCAGCAGGGAATTAGGTACCCAGGCCTCACTATTTTAGCCCTTGAAAGAATTGCTTTTGCTTTTCTTGCACAGTAATTTAGTGTCATATGTTTATACTGCAGTCATTATACAGATGACTCAACACTTGTGGCTCCGGACATCCAAGTGGGCTTTTCTGTGAGGGACCATGGTGCCCATTCCAGGTTCATTATGCTTGTCCTGGGAAAAGTTGACCCTGCTAATGGTCCCCGCTGAAAGCTGACTGCTGGAAAACCTAGAGCCACAGCAGAGAAATAGGCCACTAATAGAATGAGTTTGGAAACTTATTTCTTGGCTTGACGTCTTTCTGTTCCCTTTTTCCTGGTATATGCTGTTTTGCTGTGATTTGTACACCCTTGTAAGCTGCCAGTCTTTTCTGGATTTAAGGGTGGTAATGGAAAGCTGTTGTGTGAAAGAAACCGTGGTTAGTTTATGTTGTCTTGTCTGTTATGAGACACAACAGGGCCCAATAATGGAAGTTAGAGGAAGCTGAATCAGACGAGTCTGCTCAGGGTTTGCTGTAGCACCATGGACAGTGGCCACAAAGCCCCCAGAGCAGGGCGTGCCTCACCCTACACAGTGCTCAAGGAAAGGAACTGACTGCAAGCTGTGCGAGCATCAGAGTCTCGGGCGTGCTTCTTGGGATGTAGCTTTGAAGTTTACTGTAAGGTATCCGCAAATCCACCTGTACTTAATTTGTCCTCAACTGTCAACTCTTATTATGTGGGGCTTGATGTTACAAAAAGGATCTCCTGCATAAAAAAAGGTTGAAAACCAAATTCCCTATCATTCACAGAATTTAAAAATTCAGCCTTCCAGGTACATAGTGAGGTGGACCCACATGGACTCACATTTTGAGAGACACACCTCTGTGCTGATATCCAGACAGACAGTTCTAATCTTCCCATCAGCCATCCCACCACCACATGCCTAGATGGTCCCCGCTACTTCCCTGATCGCTATTCTACATAGCTTCCATCTGAAGGCACAAGCTTCAGTATTGTGATTGTCTTTTCTTTAAATGAGTGTTCAGGCTAGTACTGATGACTTCTATATGCAAGCGTATAGTACTACTCACTGGAAAATCAGATTAGCTGATCCTTGGCTCTCCTAAGTCACTGGCTTAACTGTTACCCAGAGAGCAGTGAACATTAGCTAATGAATATAAGGATTTCCATTTAAATGATAATGTCAGTCCATCCAGGAAAGGCCTGATAGATGTGTGATGGTTATAGCAAAATTTTTACCATTATTAAAGAATGATTTGAACTTAAGTACTCCCTCTCAGGGTCCAAGTGGAAGTGTTATACTTGTTTCGTATTTTCAGATTCCTGTCCTCAGCCTTGATATTGTTCTCAGTAAGAACATGTATTTAGAGCTCAACATTCATTGAGTGAATGAATGAATGAATCTTGGCAATGTAGAAGTAATATGAATACACTTTTATTTTCAAATACTAATCATTATGTACCCCAATATTAGAATCGCTTACCTTGCCTCAACAAGAGTCTCTTCAAAAAACATAAAATATGCAGTGTTTTACTTATACATGTAATACATCATTTAGAACACCAAAATATACTAACTTCAGAGATCCACAAAAAGTCATTTAGGAACCTGAAAATCCTCCAAAAATTGCAGTTTATATGCCCTATTGAAGGCCTCACCGCCGAATGAAGAATTCAGTGCATTCTGATTTTAAAAAATGTCTTGGTCTTGGGAGCACTGATATTTTCCTTTTGACAAGCACAGAATATTTTTACATGGATAGACAGAACTCAACAAGGATATGTTTGGGGATCAAATAGCCTGACCTCACTCTCTGCCAATGCTTGATCATATTTTCACTACTGCTCATAAAAATATTAATTGATTTCCTGAGGAATTCATGTAATGCATTATTCTTTCTCTGGCCTTATTGCTATTCATCAGAACTATCTCACTAACTTTGATGGCGCTGATGTAAAATGTTGACATGTTTAATGCTAGAAAACAGCAACAAAATATGGAATACATTATACTCAGTGACCTGGAGATACAAAAAGCTATGGCAATCAAACCTTGCAAGTTTTCTATCAGCAAAACATCTTTATCTTATTTGATGGTATTTTAGGATATTATACATCTGAGAGATAATTTCTTAAAATAATACTATGAATTTAATGAAGAGTTTTCTGTTTTGAATTAGAAATACACGGATGAGATTTAACAATGGGGGGGGGGACTCTTATGCATTTAAATGTAAACCAGAGATCTTTTAAAAAAAAACAAAGCCATTAAGCTGACCATTAGTTAAGGAAATTAAATAGAATTTCTTAAGGCATCCGAGAGACTCTCCCTCCTTTGACGAGTAGCGTGTGTGGCTTTGAGATGGGTTGCTCGAGGAAGCGGAGCATCTGTCTCGAGCTCCTCACTTGCACAGATCCCTTCCACGCCCTGTTACCCAAGTCTACATTCTTGCACTGTCTTCCTTGAAGAGAGTCTCAAAAATTGTAGAACCTTAAGTTACAAAGGCTTCATCAAAACTGAATCTAGACTTCAATGACGACAGGGTAGACTTGCTGTGTGCCCAGAAATCCCTGCGGAAGCTGCTTATAGCAATAGCATTCATATATTGATGAAGATTTTAGTTAAGTTAGAGTCCAAGCCTCCTGTTTTAGCCCTTATATAGGAAATGAGTCTATGTAGACAAATGGAGATTTTAAAAGTAACTAGATGGGGAGCCCTTTTTTTCAATATGTGGAAATAGAAATATAAAATCAAGAGGTGGCCAATATTTAATAAAGAAAATGGTTACTTTTTCCATTCTTTAAAGAATTTTATAAAAATACCTCAAATTTAATTAAATTACCTCAAGTATTTTGAAAACTGTATAGAAGATCTCCCTTTTTCTGAAGGAGAATAGAGATTAAAATCTAGACTCCACATATGTGTGGTTTATGTCATAATGCTTTCCAGGAGACACCAAAATACACAGGTATTTTTCATTCTGCCTAAAAGTGGGTTTGTTGGGATTAAGCTCCAGGCTCTCACCTCACCTTGCTAGCCTCAACTGTGTGGCCTCTTCAACATGTAGAGCGTGGAATCAAATCTTTTTGACACATTATTTTAGATATACGGGATGTTCTTTATCAGAGAATATTTTTAAAAGAAAGCTAACATTATGAAGTGTCAGAAATATGCATGCCATGTTTATTTGACAGGTGTCCAAAAATCTAATTTAAGCTCTAAGATTGGCTCATTTGCAGAGTGGAAATTAGTCTTGCTAGACTTTCTGCTTGCGAGCCAGCTTGAAGTGCAAAGACAGAAAGCTCTGGAAAGTATTTATTTTAATTAAAGAAACTGTTCATAAACATACAAACAAGTTCTGCATACCATTCCTCTGGAAAACATTTATCAATTGGCAAATGTTCCTAGAAAGTATTCTGCAGTCTGAAATAGAAATATATATTTTCTAATCCAACATAGATCAGTGACCTTTCCATGTGCCTTTAGCTATTTTTTGTTTAAAATAAGGGAAGTGTAAAATAATTATACTCTTTCAAAACAGTAAGCTCTATCTCTTTGAATAATGTGTTGCGCGCATGTGTGTGTGTGTGCAGTTGTGTCTGTCTCTTTGTGACCCTTGGACTGTAGCCACCAGGCTCCTCTGTCCATGGAATTCTCCAGGCAAGAATACTGGAGTGGGTTGCCATTTCCTTCTCCAGGAGATTTTCTTGACTCAGAGATCAAACCTGTGTCTCTTGCATCTCTTGTACTGGCAGGCAGATTGTTTATCAGTTTGCCACCTGGGAAGCCTAGAAAATCAATTTTGTGGCAAATTGAATAGAAAAGCCCTCTTTAGCTCTACGAGCTACAGGAGAGCTCAGAACATTCCAGAAAACAGGCTTCTATGAAGATAACACAGTTTCTGTGTATTCATTTTGATCCTGCCCTCACTTCAGTCTAGGGCAAGGCTGTCTAATATGGTAACCACGGGCCACAAGTGACTGTTCAAATTGAAATTAAATCAAATTTAAAATTAGGTTTCTCAGTCACAGCAGCTACATTTTAAGTATTCAATGGCCACATACACCCTCCAGCTATTGGACTAGACCTAGGCCATGCAGACAGAACGTGTTTTCATCAATATCATAGAAAGTTCAGTGGGGCAGAGAGAATAGCTGTAAGATATCACCCTGGAAGAAGCATTCACAAGCTCAAAGATGCCTGTGTCTCAAATAAACTGAAGTTTGACCCCTTCAATTCTAGTTAAGAAGAAAAATCTTTCTAGAAATTAAAGCAGTTTCCTAAGTTTAAAAAAAAGTACAGCAGTGTTTTCCAAAGTGATCCTTATTCAGTGCAGGTTCAAGGGATGTTATGTACTAGGAGGATGGTTGGAATCCGGGACAGAGAACCTGGGCCAAGATCTGTGATCAGAGAGCTTGGATGCGCACAGTTGTTGCTATTGTTCAGTAGCTCAGTCCTGTCCGACTCTGCAACCCCATGGATTACAGCACTCCAGGTTTCCCTGTCCTTCACTATCTCCTGGAGTGTGTTCAAGTTCACATCCATTGAGCTGGTGATGCCGTCCAACCATCTCATCCTCTGCTGCCCTCTTCTCCTTTGGCTTTCAGTCTTTCCCAGCATCAGGGTCTTTTCCAATGAGTCTGCTCTTCACATCCAGTGGCCAAAGTATTGGAGCTTCAGCTTCAGCATCAGTCCTTCCAATGCATGCAGTAAACTCCATTAAACAGGGCTTTTTTCTGTTGGACTTAAAGCTATGCCTATGCCTGAACAAGGGGAATACCACAGCAGCCTTCCCTAAGTTCTTTCAAGCAAGAACTGCCATTTGGGTGGTCCATCTTATAAGACAGGTGTCTCATAGAGCAGCTTGAGTCAGGGAATCAAATCCCTTGCTTTATCTGAATAGCAAGCTTACCACAGTACTCTTGGGAAGGAGCTACTGAAACCCAAGGATCAGAACATTAAGTCTACAACATTTTCCTCTTTGCAGAGGACTAAAAAAGCATGATTTTTTAAAATGATATACCATATTTGTATTAGAGGTATTTTTGAGACTACGTATTTTATAGTGAAACCTCTTTATTCTTAAACTGCTATTGATAAATAATTTGATGGATTTAATGTACATAGAGAAGATAGGGTGTGTGATTAGCAGCATATTTTCAAATGATTTCTATTAAATGAACAAGAGAGATTTTTGAGCTTCATCGAATAAAGGATATTATGGTAAAATATATATATATATTTCTATAGTGGGTATCAGTGTATGTCAACCTCATAAAACGTTAACTGCACAGGACAATGTGATCATGACCCAGGAGTCCCAGGGTTTTTTTATTTTATTTTACTGGAGTTTAGTTGATTCACAGTGTTGTCTTAGTCCCCAGTATACAGCAGAGTGATTCTGTCACTTACATGTATTTTTCTTCATATTCTTTCCCATTATGGTTTCTGTTGTTGTTGTCGTTCTGGCTTTCTACATGGTCGGGAATTGCTACACAAGTGGTCACACCAGTGTGAGCCTGGGCCACACCCCGCTGTAACTGCCCTGGTGGGGCCACCCTTACAAGGGGGCACGCTGGAGCTCCCTGCCAGCCTCCCAAAGGGTGGTCCTGTCTTCCCTGTCCTTGCCAGACCCCACCGGGGTTTCTGAGGGGTGGAGAGCTCTGCTCCATCTCAATACACTCATTATTTTTCACATCCTCTCCCCACCATCTCAGGCCTTCTCTCACCGGGGAGTAGAAGCCTCCCAGAGGCACATTCTGTCCTGCTCTTTCAGACCTGCCTCCAGCCCTCCTTTCTCATTAGGGTCTCTGCTGAACACTCCCGAAACAGCTAGTTCCTCCTATATATTCATCCACACCAGCCCTCCTTGTGTGCTGGGTTTTCTCAATTTCCCTCCATGCTACCTTTAGAAAATGGCCTCACAGATCTGACACTGTTCATCTAGCCCATGGTTACCCTCTATGGTTCGCGTCTCATCTTTCATGCTGTTATATACACTGCAGATTAAGGAATGCGATTATCACAGCAGTTTTCTTTGTTCTCTCGTCTTTCCTTTTTTAATACTATTTTTGATTGTGGTAAAATATACACAATATAAAATTCGCCTTTGGTAACCATTTTAAAGTATACAGTTCAGCAGCAACAAGTATTCATAATATTGGATAACCATCTCCACTATCTATTTCCAAAGTTTTGTATCACCCCAAACAGAAGCTCTGTTCCTATTCAGTTCAGTCGCTCAGTTGTGTCCAACTCTTTGCGACCCCATGAACCGCGGCACGCCAGGCCTCCCTGTCCATCACCAACTCTCGGAGTCTATCCAAACCCATGTCCATCAAGTCAGTGAAGCCATCCAGCCATCTCATCCTCTGTCATCCCCTTCTCCTCCTGCCTGTAATCCCTCCCAGCATCAGGGTCTTTTCCAATGAGTCAACTCTTCGCATGAGATGGCCAAAGTATTGGAGTTTCAGCTTTAGCATCAGTCCTTCCAATGAACACCCAGGACTGATCTGCTTTAGGATCGACTGGTTGGATCTCCTTGCAGTCCAAGGGACTCTCAAGAGTCTTCTCCAACACCACAGTTCTGTTCCTATTAGGCAATAATTAATTCCCCATCTCTCCCAGCCCCTCGTCACCTCTAATCTTCTTGCTGTCTCTATGAACCTGACTATCCTAGATATTTCGTGTAAGTGGAGTCGTAGACATTTTTTGTCCTTTGGTATCTAGCTTAGCATAATGTTTGTCAGTTAGCATAACGTTTTCATGCAGCGTGTGTCAGAATTTCACTCCTTCCCATAGCTGAGTAATAGCTCATTGTATATGTATACCATGTTTTGTTCCTCCCATTCCTTTTTAGAATTTATTCAGCCACAGTAGTCCTTCATCTCCCTGGAGCAAAAGTCAGGTAGGTTCTCTGACTCTTGGTCATTTATAAATGAAAGAAAGTCTTAGAAACATTTCATGTTGTATATTCATACTGTCAATCACTAAAAGTGGCTTTTGTCAAAAAAAAGTATACTCGATGTGACTGAATCTTCTGCCCTGGCTCCCGAGGGCAGCCCTTTGCTCCATGCCTGTGTGCACTTGGCCTAGAAGTCCAGACGGGCTGACGTGACTCACCTGGTTGCTCTGAGTGTTCGTCAGCTTCTACTTGTTCCATTGACTTTTTATTCATCTCAGGTTAAGGTTGACAGGACACAATAATAGCTGGTTATTCACTTTATTCCTCTGAAAAGTGTCTACGTCGTCAATCTGCAGATCCAGGGTTTTTAATTCCAGTGCTTAAAATTGTTTGCCTTGAATAATTGCCTACGTTAGCACCTATAGGGTTGCAGCCTCATTACAGAATCATCTGTCCAGACCGAAGTCCCCCATCCTGACTTGAGTAGCAAAACCCTATCCCTGTTCCTGTAGGTATAACAGAAATGTGTTTCTGCCAGAAATATAGCTCATGAACATAATTGCTAAGATTTGTCATGATAAGTGTGAAGGGTATTCCTTGTAGTACTGTTTTGTAGTAGACAAGAACTTGGAAACAATCAAATTGTCAATAATATCGTAGCGGTTAAGTACATTTTTGATCTATGGATACAATAAAGTACAATATCTTGTTTAAAAAGGGTTTCCTTGGTGGCTCAGTGGTAAAGAATCTGCCTATAATGCAGGAGACCCAAGTTCAATCCCTGGGTTGGGAAGATTCCCTGGAGGAGGGAATGGCAACCCACTCCAGTATTCTTGCTTAGAGAATTCCATGGACAGAGGAGCCTGGCGGGCCATAGTCCATGAGGTCATAACGAGTCAGACACGACTGAGCGACTAAACCACCACCACCACCTGTTTAAAAAAATAAGGTCATTCGGCATGCTGATATGAAACAAGTTTTAATACTCAGAATTAAGAGGAAAGAGCAGGAAAAAGAAGATCAGTACTCATAAACATATAAAATATTTCCCAAAAAGGGTTCAACAGACCATTAAAGTAGTTGCCTTTGGATAGAAGAAGTCGGGATATAGAGAAGGAAGCATTTATTAATACTTTTCAGTTTGTAACTTTCTGTAATGTTTGCAGTTTCTAAACATGTAGATATGTTACTTTTACTTTCTATAACATAAGGGATTTTCTTAGTTTATGAGCTACTTTTTTATTAATCAAGCTTTTATTTTTAAAAAAAGCTATCCATGTTATTTGTTAAAAATAAAAGCAAAGCAACTGTAATTAAATTGGTTAGAATTTTACACCATTTCAGACATAGTGTTTTTCTGGGGTTAGACTGAGAAAGAAGGAAATAGGTCTGCCACTGCCAGAGGCCAAGGGCATGAAAGCCGAATGGTGAGGTCCAGCTACTGTTCACTCCAAGGGGCTGGCAAGGCAGGTGATCCATTCTTTCAGACATTTACTTGGCACGAGCATGCTGTCCTGTCATACTGATTTAATTGAATGACATGTTTAAGAAAAATGCAAGTTAAGTCTGCTAGGAAATTTAATTTGCAGTCTCAAAATTAGTTCTAAGAAGCATGTCCCCAGAAGCTTTGAACAGCCAAATGCAAATAAGTGAATTTCAATTTCTGTGTAGTTTTAAATAGTTTGAGCAGTTCCTGCGGTATAAGAAAATATATTTCAATGGCCTTTGGCACATACCTGTATTCTAGGAATCCTACTCTTGCCGTGTGTTTTATTGCTGACTTTTGTGTATCTTCTCTTTTTTGTTTACACCTGTTTTCAGTACAATTTAGACAGAGTTCAAGGTGGCCCAAGCAAAGCAAGGACTCAGCGCTGATGTATTTTCCCCTGCTTGTCAAACATTCTGTTGTAAAGGCTGTCTGTAAATTATTAGGACGGTTCCCTACAAACTCCTGGAAGGGAACAGGGCTTTTCCTGGTTAAAGACAAGTCAGCCCTACTGTCAGTAGTCCGCAAGCATCTGTAACAGACCCGGAAACCAAGTGCTGCTTGGATCCCGAGAAAGGCAGTCAGCCTTCCTCCTCACCTGCTTTGCCTTTCAGTGGGCCCCAGGATACCGGCCGGGGAGGGCCTCAGTATTTCTCCTTTTTAGCACAGAGTGAATGAGGCTAACAGTAGAACCCTGAAGGCTCCCCCAGGGCAAACCTGACCTGGCCCAGCCTGACTTTGAGTCCCACCTTCCCTGGGAATTGGCGGCCCCTAGGATGGATATACCTGGCAGAACCACCTGGCCTGTGACACAGGCCTTTGTCCAGCGGTCCATCCACAATATCTAGTGTATGAGACTTCCCTGGTGGTCCCGTGGCTAAGGCTGCGCTTTCACGGCTTAGCCGCAGGTTCCATCCCTGGTCAGGGAACTAAGGCCCCCCAAATGCAGAATGGTCAAAAAAATTAAAAAGTTTATACTTGAACAACGTATACGATTTTTTTTTTAACGTTAATTTTATTTAAGGATTTTTCTTTTTTCCCCAAGGAGAAGAAAAGAAACCATTTAAGACTAAAAGCCTGTGGGTAAGGCCCAGGCCAAATGTGGAAGCTTCACCCCATCTATCCGCTCTTGAACCAGGGGTAGGAGAAGAATAGAAACTGGAAGGAAGGCTTTCCGAGGGCGAGCGCGCTCTCTGGTGCACTCTAGGAAGCAATTTGTCAAGTGGACCGATTATCCCGCTTCCAAAAAGAAAGCAATTTTCTTCCTCCTTTCTTTAGAAGCAGGCCCAGAAAGCCTGTTTCCTTGCCCAACCCATGCTGCCCGCCACTCTCTTTTAGAAAGAAATCACATTGTCTCTCGTTGGTTATTGTCCAGTGTGCAGTGACTGTCTGGGAATTTAATGTCCAGTAAGTGAGTTTTTTTTTCTTTTTTTTTCCCCAGCTCCTCTTAAGGTATTAATGCTAAACTGACAGGTCCTTAATACAAGGAAGACTGAATTAGCTATTCCTGAGGTTACCTCCACGCACAGAGCCTAGTCATCACCTATTTCTAAGCAATCCTTAAGTGAATTACTAGATATGAACGTTTTATATCGCCTCTTTTCTCTCTGCAAACTCGAAGCATTGTTCTTTACGTATGCAAGCCTGCCTAGTGGCATGACCTGATGATTTGGAGGAAGTTTGTCTATAGCAGAAATAAGATGGAATTTTACCTGCTGGATTTTTAACAAATGTGAAGTGATTGGATGCCTTCTAGAAAAGAAATCCCAAGAAAAGAGTCATTTATCAACCTTCTTTAGACCATTCGTGTAAATGTTTTACATGTAAACAGAGCATAGACAGCAAAGCTGTATTCAGAAGATGGCTGCTATTTGGAAAGAAAGAAATCCAATCTGACCCAGCTTCTGAGAGCCTCCTTTATGTGAGGACAAGGCTGGGCTTTTGTATGAGCCGTATTGTATTATTGTAAAGTGCAGGAGCCGCTTAATCAATAAGAAAAGTTGGGGTAGAATGTTCGGATTAAAGAGATAAGATCTTTGTTAGACTAAATCAATTGAGCCAGAACCTCCCATAGTGAGCTGAATGGAAATAGCTTCATGTTACAGATGTACCAGAGATTTTTTAAAGGTCTCAAAATCAGTGTTTGGAGACTATGTGGCTATGTGTATTTTCAGTTTGCTGTTCTGGAGAAACCAAAGATTGTTTCTGTAAGAGTTTGGAAAAGCACTAAACTTCAATAATATGCATGGTTTTGATAAACATTTACTGGGGTATGCTTTTAATATTCTGAGCTCCATTTTGAAAGTCATTGGCACTAGAATCAATGGACAGGGACACAAATTATTCCAGAAAGTTAAGAAAATAAGCAGCCTGAAGCCCGCTGTAAAGGCTGTTCACCTTCACTCTGTAACCAGAACTGCTTGCTGCTGGAGCTAGACCCTGGGCACCCAGCTACCCACCCACCGAACTGGGTGGCCTTCTGTCCGGTGACTGTTAGAATCCGTGTGGGTGTCCACAGGCTGTGGACAGCCTTGATTTCCCTCCTGATTTTCATCGTCCCCCTTTCCTGCTAATTTGATTTTTTTTTCAAGTCTTCTCCTTTTGGGGAGGTGACTCCATTCCTGGTCAAAAGGGACTCCCGAGTCGTCTAAGCCCGTCCTGCTACTGCTGTGACCCTTATGAGGCAGGGTCTGGGAAGAAAACCACGTCCTTCCTATGCACTTGACTGCATGGCTCAGTTAATCAGCTCAAAAGCCAGTCTGTTGTTGGACTGAGCGTTATGGGAAAGGATATGTTTCCTTTTTGTTTAAGCCAATTGGATTGGACTTTCTGACTCTCCAGCCAAAATCTGTTAACTGGTGCATGAAAACTGGTTCATTTCTCTAAAATGACTAAAGGAATTCATCCACTAAAAGACTATGGGCAGATGACCCCAAAAGAGGCTCTTGATAAGGACTTTCCTGTAGCAGACCAAATCACCTTCAGGTTACATCCCGTGGTTACATCCCGAAGTCTTCAGTTGGCCTCATTCCAGTGGTACTGGCGGCCCAGCATGGTGGCCACATTTCAACTGGGGCTAAGGGGGATGGGGAAGGGGAGGGCATGTTATTCCCAAGCCCAGGTCCAGAGGAGCCACACAGCGCATGCCGACCCGCAGCCCAAGGAGAGCAGTTAGCTGCGTGGCCATGTGGCCTGCCCCAGAGGTACGTGGCCAGCCCCATGTGGCCAGCTGAAGTTATTATCAATCCTAAGAAGGAAAACAGCAGACAGGTAGTGGAGGATAATGTTTGCTCTCTGCCACAACTACCGTACGTCCTGTCTCTCCCGTAATCCCTACCCAAATACCGTCCACTTCTTTCCATTCACAGATCTCTGAGTTTTCATGCAGGAAAAGAAAAACTGAGTAGGACTCTGCGTCCTCTTTATTTCTAATAGGACTGAATACCCGCTTCGTGATCTCTTCTTTTAACAGTATATCTTTCACTCTCTTAATTCCAAAGCATGAAAATTAGACCTCTAGCTCTCAATAAGACCCACTAAATTGCAGCCTGACTTTGAAAGGCGTGGCCACCATAACCTTCTGAATTTGTGCAGATGAATAGAGTTAGCATTCAGTAGGGCCACAAGCTGAGAGTAGAGGAGCACCGTTCTAGAAAATTCCCTCGTTGGACCGAAGCTTTCACCTGCTGATCTTTTTGTTCTAATTTTACATACAAATGCACTGCTTAACCGTGTAAAACCAAACAGACCGCAGATGAAAGCTTTTGGAGTTACAAATTGAATATGAGATTTCTCGTGGCACTTGGAGTAACGACAGCTTCTGATTCACATTTCTAACAGCTGTCCTAGGAGTTTTAGCTTTTGTTCTTCTCCTGCAATCACTAGAAATCATGCTGTTTGCAGCAACTATGCTATGCTAATAAGAAACATTCTCCAGGGGGAACAAAAATCAATATATCCTTCTTTATATTTAAAATAAGTCAGCAATACTTACACGGGAAAGTTCTTTATTTATTGCAAATGAGTGAACTGACTGTCCGCTGAGTCTGTGGCACGGCACTGGGCACTCGGCACAGGGAGACGAGGGCAGCACAGTGCTGAGAAGCCAGTTATCGGGCGGGAAGACGAGACGCCCAGTGGGAAGGGGCACATCCACACGGCAGTGCAGGTTCGTGCCAAGTAAGGTGCCACAGAAATCCAGAAAAGTCAGCCCCATGTCCCCTTGGACATCGCGCATTTTAACATGTGTCCCATTGCTTGTTTGTGTGTGCGTGCTCAGTCACTCAGTCGTCTCTGACCCTTTGTGACCCTGTGGACTGTAGCCCGCCAGGCTCCTCTGTCCATGGGATTCTCCAGGCAAGAATGCTGGCGTGGGTTGCCATGCCCTCCTCCAGGGGATCTTCTTGAGTCAGGGATGGAACATGCGTGTCTTGCGTCTCCAGCGTTGGCAGGCAGGTTCTTTAACACTGTGCCCCCTGGGAGGCCCCACTACCTGTTTCCTTCCCATCTTTTTACCCCTCGTTTTCCATAGGGCCCTGGTGGGGGGGAACAGGGCTGCAGTCTGTTGATTTTTGTGTCCTCAGCATCCAGCAGGGTATCTAACACCCGCATAGTTGTTCACTGAATTAAACAATTCGAGAGGAAGGCTTTGAACGGTTGAGGATAGGGGGCTTCATCAAGGACCTGAGAGAATGGAGAGATTTTGCCTAATGGAGACCAAGAAGTATTCTAGGCTTAAGGCTCTGACCCGGAGTGGAGGTAGGGAAGGGGCCCGGCGTACTGAGCTGGTAACCCAGGAGGCACCAGGGATCACAGTTTTCATGGAAAAGATGCAGAAGGAAAGCGAGGAGAACGCTCGATTGGCCACAACTGCCGCGGTTGCCTTGGGAAAGCCAGCTGGTTGCCTGTGATGGACTGTCCTCAGGCTTCCGTTCCTCTGATTCCACTGCCTGGCCTCTTCGCTTCTGGTTTGTTTACGTAGCTTAGAGAGGCAATGGCACCCCACTCCAGTACTCTTGCCTGGAAACTCCCATGGACGGAGGAGCCTGGTAGGCTGCAGTCCGTGGGGTCGATAAGAGTCGGACACGACTGAGCGACTTCCCTTTCGCTTTTCACTTTCATGCATTGGAGAAGGAAATGGCAACCCACTCCAATGTTCTTGCCTGGAGAATCCCAGGGACGGGGGAGCCTGGTGGGCTGCCATCTATGGGGTCACCCAGAGTCAGACACGACTGAAGTGACTTAGCAGCAGCAGCAGCAGAGAGGCGTTAGCGCCCCCGCAGTCTCTCGAACACCCTCCCTGTTTAATTCCCTTCATGTCACCAAGTTCTTTCCGATGAATAACCTTCCTTAAACACCTTGTGAAACAGATATTACCACTTATCTTTTTTTTTTTTTTTTTTACCCATACATATTTTTCAGGAATTATTTTAGGGACTCTAATTTTGCAATATTAACTTCATTTGAGGTTGGACTGAGGAAGAACTAGGTCACTCTTTTAATTTAGAGATTATTTAGAACTTGATTGAATCACAGCCACTTTCTGTGTAACGTTTAATAGGTAATATGAAGCCCACCAGGCTCCTCCATCCGTGGGATTTTCCAGGCAAGAGTATTAGAGTGGGGTGCCATTGCCTTCTCCCAATAATAATTGTAATGCAATGTGCGTGCCATAATATTTACTCATCTGCCTTATGCCGTAGCATAGTTTGCTGCCTTTTATCTACAAATAAATGCTTAATGTTTAATAATCTCTAGTATGAACTAGTCTCCTTTGTTTCCATGCCATCACCATGGTATGCACGTATGAGAGCATTTCATACTTAGGTCCCTCAAGTGGAAACACTGCCAGCTGGGAATCGTGAAAGGTTTTTAACATTTGAGAAATGGAGCAAGTGGCAAGGGGTGGACCATGCCAGGCCCCCTTTCTACTCAGATATCTCAGCATCTACACACTTAGTGAACAAAAGGAAGTCAGCGGCGTAGCAGGAAGCTTTCCAAGACTCTGGCGCTGGAGAAGAACCCTGACGTGAGACGTCAGGCATATTACCATGCAATAATGTCCCTTCTGTAATCCCCACTTGTTTCCATTTAGCAACAGTGTGTTTTCCTAAACAAATTTATTTTGAAAATACAAAAGTAAGTGAAAAGCTCAAACTCATTTAAAACAACCCTAGATATTTTAAATGTCTCAGAACTGTTTGGTATTAGTGTATTGGGGATCATGGCCCATCTTGGATATCATCTTTCTATTCCCTGAGCAGATTAGGTGCACGCACACACACATTCACATACACACACACATCCACACCGCACACACACACCACACAGTCATAGCCACACCAGACACACACACACACACACACACACACACACACAAATACACACCTATGTTTCACGAAGTGGATCCAGAAGTAAATTTCCTACTGTTTTACTAATGGGAAAGTTATTTGTCTACTTACATGAACCCTGACTCTTTTGAATTCTAACTTTAATGCTATTATTTCCCTAGGTGTTTGCACATAACCCAGTGTCTCAGGGCCAGATTTCCTGTAAGTGGAAGCATTTTGCACGTATATTTTTAAAATATATCTAATGAGAGTGAAAACTTCAAATCAAAACTAGTTTTTGTCTCAGGGAAAGATGTGAAGTGAACTTTGGGAACATCTTTACCGAAATCCCTTCTTTGCTAACAGCGTTTGGCAGCTGTTTGACCCCTTAGTTGCCTTTTCTGCGTCTCTGGTCAGTCTTCCCTGACACTGGTGTTCTTCCAGAGTCACCTGCCTGGAGCCCTGTGGGCTCATACCGCTGATTTCTCCATCACCACGTGCTTAGAACGCAGGGGTGTGTTGATTTCCTCAGCAGCCTGGTTGGGGGCTGTGGGATACTTTCTGAGGCTAAGGGTGAATGGTATCACCTGTGGAATTTACATTCCACTAAAATAAACAATATATCAAATAGTGAAGAGCGCTGTGTTCTGTTTGAAAAGTAATAATATATCCTGCAGATAGTTGGAAATATGAAATTGAAATCCACCATATTAGGCTCATTGTCAAGGTTTGAGAGTTATCGTTAGAAAGGTAATAATTGAAGCTTTTCAAAAACTGGTCTGTTCTCTGGAGAAGAGTGAGTTGGTCTTTTCTCTGCAAATATGTGAGAAGACTTATAGGTCTTATTATAAATCAGCTGAGGCTGCTCCAACACCTCCTGGTTTGGTGAGGGGAGAGAGAGGTTAAGAAAATAGAAAGGAAACTGCAGGTGTGTCATTCTCAAACCAGGGTATCCGATATGGAGGAAAATACAGAGTCACAGGATGAGTGAAGGTGCAGTTCTCTGGACCATCTAGGGCAGGCCCCGGTGGAGAATGATACTTTCATATGGAACTGAATCCATGAATGTTCAAATTATGTCTCGATTTACCACCTCTCTTTGGGGCCCTGACCTTGAGACTCTTTAGAGCAGACCTGCTCCTTCCTTTACTGTCAGGAACATCTCTCAGAAGAGTTTGGACCTCTAATTTAAGTGGAGGCAAGAAACTCAACCAAACTGTCAAAATCCAATTAAAAATCTTTGGATAAAATATCAAGATAGTGTGAAATGAACAGGTTTTGTTTTTTTTTTTTTTTTTTTGGAAAAAATGCATCTTATACAAAATGGTTTTTTCCACTCTTATTTTTATTATGTGCTTAATAAGCTTTCACTGCTCTAAGAAACAGGTTCATGTTCCCGTATTATTTTGTTTGTATACCATGTAAATGGAAATGGTCCCAGGAGAAATGACATTATTATCAAATGATCTTTTCCTTCATCATCAAAATGTAAGCAATTAAGTTTCTGCTTCCCTAATGTGACAAATGAATTAAAGAATATTTAACTCTTGCAGAGATTTCTAGCTAGAGGTAAAACAGTTGCTGACTTATAAAAATCTGTAATTATTATAAAAATCAGTAGTTTTTATAAATGTGTCTTAACTTAGAAAGTACAATTGATGCTTTGTTTGTCTCCATATAGGACAGCCTTTCAAAGTAACCTCAATTAAGCTGAACCACCTTAATTTTATACATGGAAGTTGGTGGTTTTAGTTGCTTGGTTTTGTTGGACTCTTTGCAGCCTGTTGGTGGTTTTAGTTGCTCAGTTGTGTCGGACTCTTTGTGACCCCAAGGACGTAGCTCACCAGGTTCCTCCCTCCATAGGATTTTCCAGGCAAGAGTACTGGAGCAGGTTGCCATTTCCTTCTCCAGTGGATCTTCCCAAGCCAGGAATCGAACCCGCGTCTCCTGCACTTCAGGCAGACTCTTTACCACTGAGCCCCCTGGGAAGCCAGCCTCCTGTCTGTGTGCAGAACTTCACCTACTCATTCAAGGCAAAGAGCCACCTCTCCTTAGGAGATCTTTACGCCAACTCTTGAGGCAGCCTTTAATTACCGTTACCAACAGGAAATTGACTCAGTGTCGAACCTCGGACCTCTCTTGTGGAAGTCTAAATGTATTCGTGTGGCAGCCATTTCCATCCACTGCTCTTGAAGATGACCTGACCTAAAGACACTGACGTTCTGGTGTGGACCGGAGTCAGCTGTGTTTATGTGTGACTCCATCTGCACTTGACCCCAAATCCACGTGGTGCCTCTGTTGAGAGAAGTCCTGCCGCTGTGGGCCCCACGGTCTGTCCCCACTGGGAGTTCTGGGGACTCCCTGCTCATTTCTCATTAACTCTGGGCCGTTGCTGGAAACTCCTGGGGGCTCCAGGAATGCTTCCCACTCTGGAGGGTTGGGGAAACACCCCCCACCCCCTTTCCTGACTAGAATGAAGGAGTGGGAGTTCCTGGAGGACCTGAGAGGTTATAAGATATTCCCACAACCACACACACACACTAGCACTCCAGAGAAGTCTGCTCCTTCACACCTCAAGACACTTTGCCAGTATGTGTAAATAAACATAAAGGGGGAGCCCGAAAACATCAATCAAAATAAAATCGCATCTCAAAATTAAATGCTTCGCTAAGTCACAGATGAAGAACCTTGCCCCTGTGTTGTTCAGTTGCTAAGTCGTGCCTTGACTCTTTGTGACCCATGGACTGCAGCCCACCAGGCTCCTCTGTCCTCCGTCTCCCAGAGTCAAATTCATGCGACTTTGCTGAGTCACCAGTGAAAACCCTTGATGCTAAGGATTACTGTAATACTTAACATGTATCTTATGCATGTGAAGTCTTCCATCCCACAAATGTATGTTAAGCCTTCAGCATGTGCAAAGTACTCTGAGGGATAAAAAGATTTCTAAAACAGTGTCTCAGATTAGCAGAACTTGTTTAAGTTAATTCTAAATCTTTGGGGACTAAATAAGAGAAAAGATACATTAAGAAGCAGTATTATGGTAGAGGGGCAGTCTTGCTGGTGGCCTTCCCAGGATCTGAGCCGACCTCACAGCTGAGAAACGGCCTTCTGTGAGAAAGCCTTCTAACCTCAGGCAAGGGCTCATCAGCCAGTTGGTTCAGTGGAGCAGATGGAAAGTGGAATCCAGCTCCCTGGAGGCAAGTTTCCTAAAAAAAAAAAAAAAAAAGATTGGAGAGCTTGGCCTAACTAGAGCTCTTAAGAGTCTAAATGAAAGAGGAAACTCTCATCATGGATGAGAAAGTGGGGTCCAGCTGTTCACCACTCAGAAGCCAATTAGGAGGCCAGGTTGCTGGAAAGGAAAGTTTGCTTTATTCTGGGTGCTGGCAGCTGGTGGGGAGGGCAGATGCCTGTCCAAAAACTGACTGCCCCATCCCACGCCTGACAATCAGGGGAAAGAGCTTCTATAGGCTGGAGGGGGCTACATGCAGAAACAGCATAGTCAGTTCTAACAGTCATCTTGAAATTGGTCATCGGTGATGTGACGAGCACCATCTTGGTTGTTTTAGGTACAGTTAATGTCAGTTCCAGGGTCAGTTTGTTCCCATTTGTTTGAGGCCAAGTCTCAGAATTGTAGTAGCCAGACTTTATTTTTTGGACTCCAAAATCCGTGCAAGTGATAACTTTAGCCATGAAATTAAAAGACACTTGCTCCTTGGAAGAAAAGCTATGACAAATCTAGACAGCATATTAAAAAGTGGAGGCATCACTTTGCCGACAAAGGTCCATAGAGTCAAAGCTATGGTTTTTCCAGTAGTTGTGTATGGATGTTGTGACCCCATGGACTACAGCACCCCAGGCTTCCCTGTCCATCACCAACTCCCAGAGTCAGACACTACTGAGCAACTGAATTAAACTGATGTATGAATGTGAGAGTTGGACCATAAAGAAGACTGAGTACTGAAGAACTGATGGTTTTAGAACTGTTGTGCTGGTGAAGATTCTTGACTCCCTAGGATTGCAAGGAGATCAAACCAATCAATCCTGAAGGAAATCAACCCTGAATATTCTTTGGAAGGACTGATGCTGAAGCTGAAACTCCAATTCTTTGGCCACCTGATGTGAAGAGCTGACTCATTGGAAAAGATGGGAAAGATTGAAGGAGAAGGAGGAGACAGAGGATGAGATGGTTGGATGGCATCACCAATTCAATGGACATGAGTTTGAGCAAACTCAGGGAGATAGTGAAGGACAGGGAAGTCTGGAGTGCTGCAGTCCATGGGGCCACAAAGAGTCAGATACGACTTAGTGATTGAACAGCAACGTCATGGCTACAGTCTGGTCATCATCAGTTAAATTCTTCCACTTGGTGAGGGTCTCAGTATCTCTAAAACATCTCACAGGATATGGCTCAGAATATTAACTATAGCCCTTGAGGGGAAACTGAAGGTCCTTTGTACATTGCTATTGTTTGGTGTCCTTCAACCATTTTCCTTTGTTTCTTCAATTTCTCACTTCTCTGGTTAAACATGTTCTTTGTCTACAGTTTGCCACAGACAAAAGGCAGGCAGGGGACATGGGGTACACAAACCGTAGGACCCTGTCCTGTTTTGATCACAGTAATAAAAGGGAGCTTGCATTACTCACAGTGTGCTATGTGAGTGCATGGCATCTTGGCCTCCTCGAAGGAAATTTTAAAAGACGCCCCTCGGTGGGCAAACGAATTACCAAAGTGCCTCCCACCCCACCCCTCGGGCAGACACAGGCCCCCCACCCGGATGGCCTCTTGACGTGAGTCCCCGTGTGGACACAGCCACTTCCAGGATGCGAAGTCCAGGGGAGATGCCCTCTCTTTCCCAGCCCATCTGGCCCAACCCTATGCACAGCACACAGACTGCACCGCCGTACACCAGCCCCTGGCTCCACGCTCAAGTATGGTGCCTAATAAATATCTGTGAAACATGTTTGGGAGAAGGCAGTGGCACCCCGCTCCACTCTTGCCTGGAAAATCCCAGGGACAGAGGAGCCTGGTAGGCTGCAGTCCATGGGGTCGCTGAGGGTCGGACACAACTGAGCAACTTCACTTTCACTTTCCCTTTCATGCATTGGAGAAGGAAATGGCAACCCACTCCAGTGTTCTTGCCTGGAGAATCCCAGGGACGGGGGAGCCTGGTGGGCTGCCGTCTGTGGGGTCGCACAGAGTCTGACACGACTGAAGCGACTTAGCAGCAGTAGCAGTGAAACGTGTTTGACAGAAAACAGCAAAATTCTGTAAAGCAATTAAAAAATAATTTTAAAATATTAAAAAATAAATTTAAAAATAATTGAAATTTTAAAAATAAATTTTAAATTATTAAATAATTTTAAGACAAAAAATAATAGTAATAACTATCTGTGAAATGAATGTTTCATAATGTAAAATTACACCAGAGCACCCTGTTATTCCCTTGTAGCAATTACTGCCACAGTGTATTTTATTCAAGGATGTTAGACTCTCTAATGGTCAACAGCAGATAAAGAAGAAGAAAGTAATGGGACAGAGCTGAAACAAGAAGGAGAGGGGCAAGGACAGGGAGAAGCATATAGCAACAGGAATGATCTCGTCATAGTTTCAATAGTTGAGTTTGTATTTAAGAAAACCTGTGCCCATTTCTTTGCAAAGGACATTAGATAATAAGCATCCAAGCCACGTACGGTACTATAAGCAACTGAAACATATTGAGCAAGCGTGTGCGTGTGTGTGTATGTGTGTGTGTGCTGACCAACTGGAAGCGGGAGCCAGGAGAGCCAGTTCATGAGAGCCAGTTATGAATATCTTTTTCCAACTCTGTGTTCATTAACTTCATGCCACTAACTTGAAATAGACCATGGTGAGAGAGAATATTACAGGGCTGAGTTGTTTTCAGAAGGGCTGGGGAGAAGCTGTTTACCAGCACACCACTCTGTGTGGGTGATCCATTCAGTTATATTTACGTACAAGGGTCTTTAGAACTTACACAATACAAGGTTGTAAATAAGAGACAGCTTTGGGTAACAGGCAATTTAAACTGATCTTTAGTTAACCTTCTGTGTGGTCTATGTTGCATATTTGGGCCACCAGTGTAATTAGATTAAAAATTTTGGTACACATATTAATATCATCATCTAGGACATCATATTGCTTGCTTAGATTAATTATTTTATTAATTTAATCCATTGACTATTCTATAGCCAAATCAAATACAAAGCATTTGCAATTAGAACATATATTTCCAGGTTAACACAGAAATTTTTCTGATGCAATGCTTTGAATGTAATAGGTTAATTAAATATTATAGCCTTCATAAGTTGCAGATAGAGATACCAAGTCCAGGTAAACAACTTTGTTTCTGCCCATATTTTAATGTTCAGAGTTTAGAAATCATGGTTAGGCCTCTTATTGCCTTCTGATCATTTATTTTTCTCTTTGTTTTCTGATCATTTCCCTTTTCCAGTTTTATAACAGAGCATCTCTCAAATTCATTGTCTAGTTGGGACACTATTATTGTAGTATTTCCACACTGTTCCCTTTCAAGAACATTCCTACATGAAAGAATTCTTTAATCTTTATTGCATCTCTGTTTAATCTTTCAGAGACACATTCAGGTAATTTAAATTGCAATGACTGTAAGATGAAAATATATACAAAGTTTTGAAGAATGGAAGCAATTAGTGAGGTTCACAGGGCTGGAATTCATGAAGAAGCCTTCGAAGAACGCAGTTCCCCTATTGATTTTACCTTGTGGTACCATCCTTGGTTTTATTGTCTATGAAGATCGTTTGAGTGGTCGAGTAGGCACACTTCACTGGAGACACCAGCACAGTACCCCTTGATAATTCTTTTATAAATCCAGCGCAGTTTACATCACAGTAGATTCATGTTGAGTTATGAAGGCAATAAAGTGTTCCATTCTTTATGAAATAGATACAGAATATTTCAGAAAACAGGGCTCGAGAGGAAGTTTTGTAATACCTTAGGCATCCAACTTGCCTGCTCACTTTCAGCATGAAATTAGAGAGGCATTCTAGCAGAAAAATTTAGGCCTGCGTTTCTTAGTTGCTCAGTCATGTCTGACTCTTTGCGCTCCTGTGGACTGCACCTTGCCAGGCTCCTCTGTCCATGGGATTTCCCAGGCAAGAATACAAAAGTGGGTTGCCATTTCCTTTCCCCCAATTTAGGCCTAAATCATGCTAAAGCTCAATTTAAGATGAACTTCAATAATAATAGTATAAGACCAGTGGCACCCAAAACAGGTAATAACAGTTTATGTTTGTCCAGTGATTCACATTTCACTGAGGCATAGTTCAACCAATACATGGTTAAAAAAAAAAAAAAAAGTAACACAGATACTATAAACTAAATAACATCTAAGTTTTATTAGATATAAGAGACATGGCCTGTGCTACCAGAGCCAGTCAGGACGACTGAAGTGACTTGTTTATGAATCCACTCACTGAATGTTATTATGAGAGACATTTATCCTTTTCAGTTGCTGAACAATGTCAACTTGTTGTTCCCTCAGAGTCTGAGATTTTTAATGACCAGGCCATGCAAAGCCTCCCAATGGGGAGTTCCAAGCAGTGGTGTGTGTCGTTACTGAATCAGGGCACTTCATGTTGAATCCGCTAACATTATGGCCCACACCAGCATCCACTGATCAGAGCTGGTGATAGAAATACCTGTCCTTCGTCACACACACATTGTAAAAGCAAGTTCTTACCAGATAATAGAACCTTAGATTCTTCTGCCCACGTTCAGTCGAAACTCAAGTTGTCAAAAATAATATTTGTATTACTGTTTTCTTCCTTTTATTTTTAATTGAAGTATAGTTGATTTCCGATGTTGTGTTAGTTTCACACGAAACTATTCAGTTTCAGTGAAATGATTCAGTTTTATAACGGTATATATATATTCTTTTTTCAGATTCTTTTCCACTATAGGTTGTTACAAGATGTTGAGTGTCCCATGCTACATAGTAGGTCCCTGTTGATTATCTATTTTATGTATCAGTTAAGTTCAGTTCAGTCACTCAGTCAGTCGTGTCTGACTCTTTGCGACCCCATGAATCGCAGCATGCCAGGCCTCCCTGTCCATCATCAACTCCCGGAGTTCACTCAGACTCACGCCCATCGAATCGGTGATGCCATCCAGCCATCTCATCCTCTGTCGTCCCCTTCTCCTCCTGCCCCCAATCCCTCCCAGAATCAGAGTCTTTTCCAATGAGTCAACTCTTCGCATGAGGTAGCCAAAGTACTGGAGTTTCAGCTTCAGCATCATTCCCTCCAAAGAAATCCCAGGGCTGATCTCCTTCAGAATGGACTAGTTGGATCTCCTTGTGTGTATTTGCTAATCCCAAACTCTTAGTTTATCTCTCGGTCACCCCCTTCCCCCTTTGGTAACTATAAGTTTGTTTTCTGTATCTGTGAGTCTGTTTCTCTTTTGTAAATAAGTTCATTTGTATCATTTTGTTAGACTCCAGGTATAAGTGATACCAAGTGATATTTGTCTTCCTCTGTCTGACTTACTTCAGACAAAGACCTAGATAATCTCTAGGTCCATCTATGTTGGGGCAAATGGCATTATTTCCATTTTTTAATGGCTGAATAGTGTTCCATTGTGTGTATATATATACCATATCGTCTTTATCCATTCATCTGTTGATAGACATTTAGGTTGCCTTCATGTCTTGGCTATTGTAAATAATACTGCTGTGAACACTAGGGTATGTGTATCTTTTCAGATTAGTTTTCATTTTTTCTGGCTATCTGCCCAGGTTTTTCTGGATCATGTGGTAGCATATGTTTTTAGTATGGTGGCTGCACCAGTTTACTTTCCTACCAACAGTATAGGAGGGTTCCTTTTTCTCCAGCATTTATTATTTCTAGACTTTTTGATAATGGCCATTCTGACTGGTTTGTAGTAATACCTTATTGTGGTTTTGGTTTTAATTTCCCTAATAATTATCAATGTTGAGCATCATTCCACATGCCTGTTGACTGTGGTAGGCTGCAGGCTGTGGGGCCACAAAAGTCGGACACGACTGAGCGGCTTCACTTTCCTTTCCCATTGTGTTAGTTTTCTACTGCTGCTGTAACACGAATTATCACAAACTTGGTGCCTTGAAAAAACCCCAGCTCAGTTCAGGTCAGTCCTATTCTCTGCAACCCCATGGACTGCAGCACGCCAGGCCTCCCTGTCCATCACCAACTCCCGGAGTTCACTCATACTAATGTCCTTTGAGTCTGTGATGCCATCCAACTGTCTCATCCTCTGTCGTCTCCTTCTCCTCCATAGATTTATTATTTTATATATGTAGAGATCATTAATGTGCTATCAGCCTCAGGGGGCTAAGATCAAGGTATCGGCAGGGTTGTCTGCCTGTCTGGAGGGTTCAGGGAGACTCTAGTCCCTGCCTTCTCCAGCCTCTGGAGGCACCTGTGTTCCTGAGCCCATGGCCCACCCCTTCCTCCCTCTCCAGGTCAGCAGTGTTGTATCTCCCTGACCTTGCTTTCAAATCACATCTCCATCAAACTACAGGCAGAAAGGTTGTTCCGATTTGGAGGATCTGGGAGTTACATGGATCCACCCAGGTTCCAGGACAGCCTCACCATCCCCAGGTCCTTAACCCTAGTCACATTGTCACATGCCACGTAAGGTTAGCTTATTCTCAAAGTTCTGGGGATTGGGGCCACAGTCAGCTTTTTGAGCAGCCAGTATTCTGCCTCCCATAATATTCATAAAGAATGATGTAAAGAATATCCATCCCTGTAGGCATTTAATCATTTATCCTGAATCAAGCTCCCCAGACAAACCGAAGGGAAGCTGGTGTCATAACCAAAATATTATACTCGTTATATATTGCCACAGTAATTCCCTGTAATAATCAGCTACAGCGCTTCAGTGGCATGCAAAAATAAAAATATAATTTTGTCTCTAAGTCTCTGGTTCGGCTGGGCGGTTCTGCTGACCGTGGCTGGACCTGCGCAGTGTCCACAGTCAGTGGGCCAGTTGTGGAGGAGCCTGGCTGGGACAGTAGGTCTGGCTCCCAAACGCTTCCACTTGGTTCTTCATCTTCCAGCCAGCCTGGCTCTCAGGGTGGAGGCCGTGGTTTCAGAGCGAGAGCAGAAGTGGGCAAGGTCTCCGAGGCCTGGGCTCAGAAATGTACGTTTTAACTTTCACCCCATCCTATCGGCTGAAGCTAGTCACAAGGCTGGTGCAGCCTCAAGGAGTGAGGAAAGAGTTGGGAACCCAGAGGTGGTAAGGATGTGGGTCTGTGGAAGTGGGGAGAATAGGATCGTTTTTGCAATTACTCTGCCTCTCAGGCACTTAGCAGCTTGGTATCAATTTGGGTCACTTTCTGAGACGCTGAGTAGAAATTTATCTCAGATCTTGATGCAAGGACAAACTCTGCTTCAGAGTCTCTGGTGTGGTTCTGGACACAGGACGATCACACTTCATGACACATGACTGAAGAAGGATAGGCCAGCCCAGTGCTTGGAAGAGACAGTCCCTGGTAATATCTATATATGGTGACCTCAGTATAGGGCCAGGCACCGAGGTGTATTAACAGATTACTCAACTGAATGGTTTTATCTGATGAATAATGCAAATATTACAATTCACTGCTTTGCTTTAGCAGCTGGGAGTCTCCGTAACAGGGCTGTATTTCTAGGTGCAGACTTTAAATATGGCTCAATTTGATTATTCTGATTGATTTTTCCATTAGCCTGATTTAACTTTCTGTTTACTGTTATAACTGTAGGTAATCTGGCCATCTCAAATCCTTCTTCGAGTGAGATAAGCTGGAAATAAAATTTCCAACCTATAAAGCTGGTAAAGAATTAGCTTGTCATTGGTGAAGCCCTAAAGCAATGGAGACCGAAATGGGGCCCATTTCATTGATTTTCTTGGTTTGGTAGCATTGTGTGTGAAAAAAAAAATGCACAAAATTAACAACTCAGCCATTTTCTGTGTATATACTTGGGCAAGTCACTTAGCTCATATGAGCCCATTTGTAAAATAACAAGAATAATAATAACAACAACAATGGGCTTCCCTGGTAGCTCAGCAGGTAAAGAATCTGCCTGCTGATGCAAAAGACACAGGAGATGCAGGTTTGATCCCTGGGTTGGGAAGTTCCCCTGGAGGAGGGCACAGCAACCCACCCCAGTATTCTTGCCCGGAGAATTCCATGGACAGAGGAGCCTGGCGGGATACTATCTGTGGGTCTGCAAAAAAGTCAGATATGAAGTGACTGAGTACGCACGCACACACACATGCCACAACAATAATAATTTTGGCAGAATCGGGTGATGCCAAGGCACAAAGGATACAAAGGAATGGAACCCCTCTCAGCACAGTGCCTGGGACCTTAGTAAAGTCTTGATCAGTAATCAGCTGGGGATGGGAAGCCCTCAGACATGGTTCCTCGCTTCCTCCCACCCTGTTAAGGTGCCCGGGGCATGTGGAGGACGAACGCAGCTGCTGCGGAAAGGGGGCAGGCTTCAGTCTGTGATAGCGGTGTAGCTTCCCTTTCCCTTTTGCCGTTTCTAATAGAAGAGAACACTTCCAAGTGATCCGATTTCCTGAACAGGAATTTGATGGAGGAAATAAGTCATCAGCATGAGCTGAAAATGCCCACGTGCCTTGGGTTCCCAGTCAGAAGGCCATGGAATGTGGTATATCTCCTGCCGTATCTATAATCAAGGATGACACAGTTGCCTACGATTTCAGGCCTCCAAATGTGAATTTCTGAGCCCAGAGGATGTCCAGAAGGGAGTGCCTTCCAGCCAGAAGCTGTTGGCTTCCGTCTGGAAAAAAAAACCAAGAAGCAGGGTGCTGGCCCCAGATAGCAGAGACGCGTATGAAAGGAAGGACGTCAGTGAGCCCAGATGCTTGCATCACAGGAGAGCCCTAAATTCCTCAGTTTGAGATATCTGGTTTTCCTTAACTGGCAATCAACTTTGATGTTCAGCCTATCTGCCCCTTTTGTGGCAAACTTCTACATACCCTGGCTCCCCCCCCCTCCCTTCTCGGAGCAGTGTCTCAGGGCTCTCTGAGATGCTGCCTCCCTAGCTTGAAGTCCTAAAAGTTCCCAGCAAATAAAACAGCTCTCAGCTTTCAGGTTGTGGCTAGTGTTTTTTAAGTCGATAAGGCCAAGACAAGAGTCTTGCCTCATCTGCTTTCTGCCTGTGTCATCGTCTCATCAGCCTGCTCTGAGCAGGCCGGGACTCCCTTGACAATGATTATTTAACCTGATTTCCTTCTTGGAAAGGAATTGGAATCAGGAGTTGGAAGCAGGAAGAGAGGAATGGGATTCTGCGGATGACCGACCCTCCCAATGGACCGGCCCTGGAAAGGCAGCTGCCAGCTGAGCCTTGCGTTTCTCTGTGTCTGAACCTGGGGGGCTGTGTCCTCCCCCCGCCCCCTGCCTGTCTCACACAAAAGCCCACCCACAGGCACACAAGAATGTAGTAAACGGATGGTTGTTATGAATCCGAAGTCTCATTTTCACTTTCAGCGATGGAAATACCATTTGCTTGGGCAGAGTGGAGGTAGAAACAAGCTAAAACAAATGTATTTGATGTTTTGAAATGTGTTTAAAAAAAAAAAAAAAAGCCACCCGGGCTTCAGAATTTCCCATCAGCCTCCTGTGATCCCACCCATTGGAGAACTGTGGGTACCACAGCCAACTGCACCCTGACAGCTCTGTCCTATCACACCTCCATATCTAAGGGAAAAGCAGGTGAACGTCCTGACAGAGACACGCTTCTCATGCTCTGCACTGATAATAACCAAATTGTCGTTCTTAAAAAATTTAGTCTCTTCAAAAAGTCCTCTGAAGGGGTGTTTTTTCTCCTCCACAGAGTGGACCCTGCTTCACTGAGTATTCAATAAACACAACATTCTGTGCAAACAGTTTGGTTCTGAAGGTCATAATCCTTCTGGAACTCAAAACCTTCAACTTAGCCTAATTTTCGTTCTAACCACTGTTGGGTCGAAGATAGTTTTGAAACATCTTCCTGTTGGTACACAGTACAGTTCTTTTTTTTTTTTTTTTTCTTGTTGTTATTCAATCACTCAGTCATGTCCGACTCTTTGCAACCCCATGAACTACAGCACACCAGGCTCCCCTGTCCTTCACCATCTCCTGGAGTTTGCTCAGATTCATGACCATTGAGTCAATGATGCTGTCTAACCATCTCATCCTCTGTCAGCCCCTTTTCCTCCTGCCTTCAGTCTTTCCCAGCATCAGGCTCTTTTCTAATGAGTCAGTTCTTCTCATCAGGTGGCCAGAGTATTGGAGCTTCAGCTTCAGTCCTTCCGATGAATATTTAGGGTTGATTTCCTTTAGGATTGACTGGTTTAATCTCCTTGCAGTCTTTTTGGGAACAATTAGGTTCTGATCATGTCTGACCACAATGAATGGAGCCTCAGTTATGGGCTAGACATTTTGGTAGGTGCTGGAAACACAGGACCAGACCACCTTGCCTGCCCTCAGACAATCTACCAGATAAGTCCACAACAGATTTCTGCAAGTGCTGTGATTCAGCTCTGCCTAGAAAGCTGTGTTATTATTGTCTTGCCTTTTCACTAAGATGGGCAATAATAGGAGTAAGTAAAGAGTCAATTTACATTAAACTATTTGATTTTAAAATAATGAAAACTTACACAACAGGTTTTTCCCAAAAAATTTCCAAAGTGATACTGAAAGTCTTCCTTCCTGACCTGTATCCTGTTAGGGTCCGCTCTGCTCCTAGGCCCTATGCACACGGAGTGATTTTTCTCAGTTGGTATTTTGGGGCAGACTGAGGTCTATCTATGCACAGAGGTCTGTAAGGACGAGGAGGAGGAGGGGAGCAGCACCCTTTAAAATAAATGTTTTAATCCTTATTAATTTTTGATACCGTGTTACCTTGTTGACACACAGAACTCAGAAAGGCCTTTTCCACTGAACAGTACCCATTAGCCACAGGGACATTTACACCACAGTGCTCATGACCCCATGACCTGCCGCACAGCTCATTCTGTAGTGAAGCAGTCACGGTAATGACCTTTTGAGTCGTCACGTGATGTGCTAATACAAAACGACACCGTGGAAAGCATTGCAGTGTATGTGAGTCTCCGTTCTCTGTGAATGAACTCAAGTTGAATCTACCATGTCATTTTCTCTGTCTCTATTGAGTTGTTCTGTCAAGGAGACGTATTTTTATTTTTGTTACATGTCCATATATTTTCTCAATTTATGTATGAATCTGTCCCAATATCATTAGTAAAATAAATGATACTGACCCACTGTAAACTGGTGTGTCAATCAGTTCGGTTCAGTTCAGCTGCTCAGTCGTGTCTGACTATTTGCGACCCCATGGACTGCAGCACGCCAGACCTCCCTGTCCATCACCAACTCCCGGAGCTTGCTCAAACTCGTGTCCATCGAGTAGTCAGTAATGGCTATTGCTAAAAGAATTCATAAAAATCTCATTATATCCAGATTTTGAAAACTGTACATGAAACTGGTTTATTATGCAAACTGTACATGAAACTGGTTTATTATGCAAATTGTGTCAAACATATAATCTTAGCATATTAATAGTGGGATTTAGCCATATTATAGAGAAAACAGAAACTATTATTAAAGCATGCACCTATATATAATGTGTTTAAAGTTGAAAACAGAAAAATGTTTTTTTCTTACATACCAGTTGAAAGGACTTCCATTCGTGTTTGTCTTGCACAGGGCGGAGGTCAGCATGGCCATTAGAAAATGAAGTTACTCTAGCTTCAAAATACCCTTTGACCTGATTATACAACATCTGCCCTCTGGTGTCACCCACCCCTTTGCATACTTGGGATCTCTGGGCTCTTTGTTCATGTATGTATGATGGGATTGGGGCGGAGAGAGGGTCCCGCAAACTCGGCCTGGGTTCTCTGTGGAAGTGAAAGCCGCAAGCATCAAAGCTGATGTTCGGAGATAGTCCTGTCCGCTGTCTTCTTCGCATGACATTTTCCGTTATCCTTGCTCTGACTGTTTACTGGAAACACCAGCTTTCTATAGCCTGAAGACAGTGAGACTGTCTTCTGTCGTGTACTTCCAGAAGCTGTCACAATGCCCTATAGGGCATCCTAGCTGTTGTCCTAAATTGAGATGACAGTGTTGCTCATATTAAATTGCCTTCTCGCTTGGCTCGGCATGCTGGGATCCATATCTATTAATGCAAGAGTGTCCAAATGTCCTGCCAGGAAAGCAATTTGTTCCTCAGTAGGGCGTCAGGGAAGCAGCTGGTCTAAGAAGCCATCAGAGGTGATGTTAGGGGCAAGTTGTGTTTTTCTTGATTTAATGGAAAATCTTACTGATCCATCGCCTCACTTGTCCTCACCACTTGCCAAACGAGGTCACACAAATCCATCTTCAGCCTTCTCCTCTTCCTCCCCACAGGCCTGGCATCACTCTCTTGAGGGGAGTCAGCCCTCCACACAGCCCAAGCTTCATAATAGATGTGTGACAACACCGACCACATTGTTCATGGATTTTTTTTAATGCCCTGGAGAGGCAGCGCAACTTGGAAACGTTCCATTAAATGTCACACTTCAACCAGCTCAGTTTTTTTTCACAAAGTCCTCTCCAAGGAGAACTTTGTACACACACCGTGTCAGTATTTGCTTCCTGCAACCCTCCCCAACCTCAGCTTTCTCTTGAATGGACTCCAAGTGGCCTGGCCTCCATAGCTGTTCTGCTGGTCTGCATATTCAGTGACTGGTGCTCAACCAGTCATTCAAGAGCGAAGACTGGATACCAAGTTCATACTCACGATGTGCCATGGAAGCTTATCCTCAGATGTCTAGTGAACAAGAAATGCTCACCTCAGCTCTGATAGGAAGGGTGTTTATGGCCCCAGTAATTGAACTGAGGTGCCTAATAGTCCAAAGATGAAACAGACCTCCAAAATGGACCACAGCTAGAAAGTCCCTGCCCTCAGAATGTGCGTGTTAGAAACGTGTAATCAAGTGTCTTAGCGTGGAAAACTCCAGCACACTTTAAAATACGGCAACAATGCTTGCACCAAGTACACAGTTAGAGGTAGCGTCTCATTTCTCTGAGGGCAGAGTTTAGGCAGGTTTTTGTTCAGATATAAAAACAGCATGTTCAATAATCAGGAAGCAAGAGGGCTTCCTCGGGACAACCACTGTGTCTTTAATGTGCTCTTCTGTGCAGTTGAATTTCTTGGTGATTTTTATGGGACTCTATTACAAAGAGGTTTCTATCCCAGTTTCACCTTGGTGTTAATAATTTGTCAGATCTGTAAAGGTGACTCAGCAACAGATTATCTGAAATGGAAAGTGTGTTCTTCTGTGGCACAAAACAAAGATATTTAGGCAAGTGAATAATATGAATAATAATTTAGGCAGTTGCTCACGTGCGATCATTCTCTCTCTCTCTCTCATATTCATCACTTTGTCTGGAACCAGAGGCTTCCTGTTTCATCACCCTTCCCCAGAACCCACCCCAGCTCCAACTGTATCTAGTGAGTGCTGGCGCTGATAGCTGTCTTACCACTTTGAGATTCTGCAGAGGACGAACTCCTGGTCCAGGGTTTAGTAAATGGTTGCACGTGTAGGAAAAGATCAGTAAATGCTGCTTGATTAGTAATAATGCTCCATCACCACCTTTGTATCTGACTATGGCTCATCATTGGTGTCAGCAAACATTTGTTTACTCTATCAGATCACAATGAAGACTAGGCTTCACGTCAGTAACACAGAGATGACTAGGAAGAGTTTATCTAGTCTTTATGTCAAGTGTCTTCACTACCTTTTCATTTTGGAAGACCAGTTTTCTCACAGGTCAAATTTACATTAAACATCAGATTCCTCTTTTGATGATAATCAAGATATTTTGCAGAGCCATCTGTGAATTCTTGAGCATACTTTAATGTTTTCCAACTTCCCAGTTAAATAAGACCCAGAATTACAAACTTTAGGGCACCTTTGGCCATAATCATCGCTGTTGATCTTTAACTAATAACTGCTTACCTTTGGGTGTGGCCAGATTTTTTTTTTCTCCAAGAATATGTTGGAATAAAGAAATGATTTTTCTTTCAGATTTGAGCTTATAGAAAAACCAAAAAGTGAGTAAGCTCACAAGAGTCATTAAAAATGTAAAAAAATAGTCATTTTTGACATACATTTAGACTTTATTATAGTACGTATGGGAGAACCAAATTTTAGCATCCTTTATCCATATTTTCTAAAATATCTTACAAAGCCCTTACATAACTTTTACAACATTTAATTTACCAAATTCTCTTTTATAGCAAATGAGAATAATTAGCAAGTGTGATGATGCCATCATTAAAAATGTATCGTTGGAGGCCCCTAAGTCTGGTCCATTAGCCATGCACCTGCCGATAGCAGCAGCAAGCATCTCATGACCTGTCTTCCCAGGCGAGATGATAACTTGGCAAAGCTCGCACTCAAACTGCCCCCGCCTTTTTATCTTGCCTGTCACTCCTCCTTAAAAAGAAATTAAATCAGCTTACGTGAACTTTCTCTTTACTAAATCCCCTCTAGTTGCTACCAAACCCTGCTCTCTTCAAAGTGGTTTCACATTGATTGACAGTATACTCTTATCCGGGCTTCCCAGATGGTGCTAGTGGTAAAGAACCCGCCTGCCAATGCAGGAGACTCAGGTTCGATCCCTGGGCCAGGAAGATCCCCTGGAGGAGGGCGTGGCAACCTATTACAGTACTCTTGCCTGGAGAATCCCCTGGACAGAGAAGCCTGCCGGGCTACAGTCCAAGGGGCCGCAAAGAGTCAGACACGACTGAAGTGACTTGGCAGCAACAGCATACACCTATGCCGGTCCTGGGTGTGGGCAACGGACTGAAGCCAAGAAGCTCTGAAGGCCACCGCTCACTCTGTCTGGATTCTCTGAGGTGCTGTAAGAATGAGATCAAGGATGAAAGTGAAAGCTATGTTTAAAAATTCTTACCCTTCCATGAGTGGAATCTATCTGAGTATACCATGAAGGCTTACTTCAAGTAAAATTGCAAAGGAAAATGTAAAAGATAAGCACCTATCTTTTTTCACCTCTTTCCTCTAGTGGCCCCTCTTAAGTACCTCCTCATTCCTGGCTGTTCCTGATCTACAGCCCTTAAGGGTCTGGTTGGGATCAGCCCACCTGGCCAACCCACCTCTGACCATACTGAGTCTACCCAGCGTGTGATCACATCCCTCCACTGTGGTCGTTCCACAGTTCCTAGGGAAATACGTGAATAGTCTCCTAATCCATCGATACTACTAGACCAGCATGAGAAGTCTGGAGGCAGACTTGGTGCCCTTCCTTCTGAATAATGCATCCCTGCATTTTCGTGAAGATTCTTGTCTCTCATCATTCTTCTCAGAATACTGTAACAGTATTCTCTTTTAGGTGAGAAAGGGAGATGCTCTGCCAGCAAGCTGGGGGGAGATCTTTAAGGTGAACAGAGTTGGAGGGGCTCCTTGAACAGCCGCAGGGACTTCTCTGGCTGTTCTATTGATCCGCAGGTTCAGCCCCATATCCTGCATGGTGTCAGGACAGATGTGAATGGAAAGGGCAGGAAGGTGTAGCCACGAGCAGCTGGGCAGCCTCTTGTCCGTCAAAGGCCAGGTGCCTCCACAAAGCATGTGTCCTGACTCCGAGAGCCAAGAGGTGGTCCTTCCTGATAGAACACATCCTCATCTGAACTCTTGTCCTCCTCCCAGAGGCGGCTACACTGCCTGCATCCCTCCTCCTCCCTTCTTCCTGCCCTACTCCCTACCTCCCTCCACCCACCACAACTTGGAGATCAAACCTCCTCTCCATGGCAGTCAGGAACCCGCCTGCCAGTGCAAGAGACACGGGGGACATGGGTTTGATCCCTGGGTCGGGAAGATCCCCTGGAGGAGGAAATGGCAACCCACTCTGGTATCCTTGCCTGGAGAATCCTACGGACAGAGGAGCCTGGCGGGCTATGGTCCATGGGGTCGCAGAGTCAGACATGACTGAGCACAGCACGTACATAATTAATGAACAACGTTGTGTTAGCTTCAGGGTACAGCAAAGGGATTCAGTTAGCCATATACATATGTCTATTCTTTTTTCAAATTATTTTCCCACTTGGGTTATTTCAGAGTCTTTTCGACATTCCACTTTGCTCACTCACAGCACCACCCCCTCAATTAGCTTACACTCTCGGAGCAAACGCTTGTCCTGGGGCATCTTGTCCTGGACTCTTATCCCATGAGGCAGGAGGCCACAGGGAACCTGGCCGTGGGCACCGGAGAGGGGGGATCTCCTTGGCACTCATACCCCTGGCACCTCGGGGCAGCTTGACTGGGCTGCCTCTGGGCTGGTGTCGCTGTGAGGCTGGAGTGCTGGCCGGGAACCAGCACAGAAGGTGGCGGGGGGGTGGAGGGGCGCCAGGAGAGGGGGCTGAGAGTCCGGGACTCTGAGGCTTGAGCTCCCCTCTCCTCCAGAGCCCTGTGCCAGCCCAAGCACGGCCTCTCAGTACAGCCTTTGTGGGGGTCACTGGGGAAATGCCAGCTGTTTCTGGGCCCTTGTCCTGCTCTCTCTGCAGAGGGCACTTCATTCCTTCAGTATCTAGCTATACTAGGTGGTTATGCCTAAACAGTGGTGATTCCATTGGCTAAAACCCCACTTCAAGGTGAAAGTTAACCAATCAGTCAGTAGGTGCCATGAATTTTATAAGCAGTTGATGAGCATGTAGAAATCTAGAAACTCAGAAAATCACCATGTAATCTTTTAACTTCATCTTTATTTATTCAGTATTCAAATCAGTGCCAGAGAAAGCGTGCTTTCTTTGTCATGGTAGAGAATGAAATATTGCTTCAAATGAAGCACAGATGAAATAATGCAACTCACTCCTCATTTTAAATGATCCTCCTTTCAAGATAGAAACTCTGATTCTCATGGCCCAGATGTCCCACAACAGAATGCCTGAAAAATAAAAATCTAAAGGCAAGTAGCCATATAAGAAGCAGCCCCACAAAATTATTTTGACTGTGAATGGAACTGTATAAAGCACATGCATGTGGATAAAAAAATCACAGGGCATCCAGAATAAAGGAAATTATGGGGTAAACGTGGTGATATTGTAACAGGGGGAAGAAGGGGCAGGACCCAGGACGTGCAGTTTTTGAAAGAATGACATGGCCCAAGGACACAACATAAACCCAATTAGAATCAAATGGGACCGAGATGGCAGACAAGACTAGACCTTGATCCTCAATCAGCAAGTGGAGTGACACACCCAGAGGTGCCATGACAGCTCCAAGGCACGGTTAAAAGAGCAAAGAGTGGGCGGTGGCCCAAATCCTGGAAATCTCACCCCCTTCCCAAAGATAGTTGGAATAACCCTCCCACTCATTAGCATATGAAATTGCCCAGCCTATAAAAATTCAGTTCAGTTCAGTCGCCCAGTCGTGTCTGATTCTGCGACCCCATGGACCTCAGCATGCCAGGCCTCCCTGTCCATCACCAACTCCTGGAGTTTACCCAAACTCATGTCCATTGAGTCAGTGATGCCATCCAACCATCTTATCCTCTGTCCTCCCCTTCTCCTTCTGCCTTGAATCTTTCCCAGCATCAGGGTCTTTTCAAATGAGTCAGTTCTTCACATCAGGTGGCCAAAATATTAGAGTTTCAGCTTCAGCATCAGTCCTTCCAGTGAATATTCAGGACTGATTTCCTTTAGGATGAACTGGTTGGATCTGCTTGCAGTCCAAGGGACTCTCAAGCGTCTTCTCCAGCACCACAGTTCAAAAGCATCAATTCTTCAGCACTCAACATTCTTTATGGTCCAACTCTCACATCCATACATAACTACTGAAAAAACCGTAGCTTTGACTAGATGGACTTTTGTTGGGAAAGTAGTGTCTCTGCTTTTTAATATGCTGTCTAGGCTACTCATAGCTTTTCTTCCAAGGACCGCCAAATTCCAGGGCGGCCGCACTCGCCTTCTGCGATGGCCCACACTCTGTGGCATGTGCTTCTTGCTATATCTGAATAAATCCACTTCTTACCTGTCACTTTGTCTCTCGCCAAATTCTTTCTGTGATGAGACATTCACCTAATGAGCTTCATTAGGTTCTGAAACCAGGTACCATGCGCTGCGGCTGGGTTTGAGTTCCAGCATGTGGTCCAAGTCCCAGCAGGTGGCTCGAGTCCCAGCTCATGGTCTGAGTCCTATCTGGGGTGAACGGTTCCAGGATGACAGGCATTTCTGCTCCTTTGGTGTTTAACAGTCTGCAGTGCTGTTCAGCGTTTCCTTACAACACAGAGGAGGGAGTCAGAGGTGTGTGTTGATTTCTCTCCTCAGTACCGGGTATACAATAGATGTTCCATAAATGAAGTTGGATAACAATAAAAGTTATCCAATAAAAAGTTAACAATAAAAGTATAACAGTAAAGTGGGACTTACGAGGAGAGTCAATTTGCACGTTAATAGCACAGTTTAGAAAAGAGCCTAGAGACAGCGCACATTTGCCTAATACCTTCTTAAGGAAGCAAGACACGGATGGAATTGCTTCCGTGCATCTTGAGATAGGGATGTTCCCCATGGTCCATCTTTAACTGGTGGCTGGTTCGGGCTCTTCACTCTGACCTCAGAGCTGAGTCGTGCCTGAGACCCTGGGACTCCCTTGCCCTCAGATGCAAGGAAGCCTAAAGTAGCCACATGGCCGCCCCCAGGGCATCAGCGCTTTCCATGTGGGCACAGGGAGCTTCAGGCACAGGGAGCTTCAAGCATGTATTGCAAGGGGCGCATTCTGGCCCATCCTTGTTCTCCCAGTGACAGAGGTTTCTTCTAGTCTCTAGTAGCTGAGTCCTCTTCCCCTGGACCCAGTCTCTGCAAAACAGGGCCACCAGACCAGCTCTGAGCATCGCAGAGACAGTCACCCACCAGCTCTGACTTCCTCCTCTCCCATCACCCCTCCTCCCAGTTTGAGTCAAAGCCACCGATGCCAACAACCTAGGTTCACTTCGCTCATCTCGGTCCCTTACATTCAGATCTGCTCAAGTCCATCCCCCAGGTAACCTCCCCTGATACTATTCTGCCTCAGGCTTTCCCTCCTCATTCCTTATGTCCATAACCCACCCCCCCAATTCCTCCATAAACTTTGCCACTCAAGAAACTGTTCTCAGTCCCATTCCTAGCTTTACATGGTCTGACCCTGCTCACAGCGTTTCCAGGATTATGGGCCCATTCAGCATACCTCCCTGTGCCACCCAGGGTCTGGGCCCAGTGGGAAGAATCTCTCTAGTTTGCAGAAACTTGAGAAAGGAAGTCTCTGGGCTTTGGCTCTCTACAGCCCTTTCTCACTGGTCCATTCACTGGCTTTTGCTCTCTACAGTCCTTTCTCATTGGTCCATTCACTGGCTTTTGCTCTCTACAGTCCTTTCTCATTGGTCCATTCACTGGCTTTTGCTGTCTACAGTCCTTTCTCATTGGTCCATTCCCTGGCTTTTGCTCTCTACAGTCCTTTCTCATTGGTCCATTCACTGATTCTTCCACTCATTCAGTCATTCATTCCTTCAGTGGATCACACATTCACAGTTCCTGAGATCCCAACCATGCTAAGAAATAGTCTTGGTGATAGGGTTACAGAGACACAAGTGTCTGCTTTCTGATCACAGTGTGTGGAGGGCTCTCCTTCCAGAGAAAGGATAAACGTTTATTTCAGGTGGAACCAAAGTAAACCAAGGGCTTCCCCAGGGGTTCAGCAGTAAAGAATCCTCCTGCAATGCAGGAGACACGGGAGAAGAGGGTTCGATCCCTGGGTTGGGAAGATCCCCTAGAGAAGGAAATGGCAACCCACTCTGGAGAATCCAATGGATGGAGGAGCCTGGTGGGCTACAGTCCATAGGGTTGCAGAGAATCAGACACAACTGAAGCAGCTTAGCACACGAGTGTGCACAGTGATCCAGAGTGGCTGAAACGGTTAACCAAGCTCCACGGCACTGATACAGGTCCTGTCTGGGGCAGGGGTCGGGGCCTGGCTCAGCTGCCCCCAGGAGAAGCAAGGCCCGCAGCCTCCAAGAAGCGTGAGGGCCTCAGGGCTGGCCTAGGGCCGGCAAACGGACAGTAGGGCTCCTGGTTGCCAGGGAGTCAGACCCCTGTTCTTTGGGTGATAACTACTGAACTTCCAGTCCTTGTATAACTAACTCTTCATAGAGCTTTATGGTTTACAAAATGCTGGCACATCTGCTGTCTCGATTGGTGTGGATTAGCTGCTCAGTTGTGGCCCTGTGGACTGTAGCCCACCAGGCTCCTCTGTCCATGGGGTTCTCCAGGCAAGAATACTGGAGTGGATTGCCATTTCCTACTCCAGGGGAGCTTCCTGACCCAAGAATCGAACCTGTGTCTCCTGCGTCTCCTGCTTTGCAGGCAGATTCTTTACCGCTAAGCCACCAGTGGAAGTGAAGTGTAAGGGAAAGTCACTCAGTCGTGTCTGACTCTTTGCGACCCCATGGACTATACACTCCATGGAATTCTCCAGGCCAGAATTCTGGAGCAGGTAGCCGTCCCCTTCTCCAGGGGATCTTCCCAACCCAGGGATTCTTTACCAGCTGAGCTACCAGGGAAGCCCAAGAATACTGGGGTGAGTAGCCATTCCTTTCTCCAGAGGATCTTCCCAGCCCAGGGATCGAACCCAGGTCTCCCGCATTGCAGGCGGGTTCTTTACCAGCTGAGCCCCCAGGGTAGCCCAAGAACACTGGAGCGGGCAGCCTATCCCTTCTCCAGCGGACTTTCCTGACCCAGGAGTCAAACCCGGGTCTCCCGCATTGCAGGAGGCTTCTTTACCAGCTGAGCAAGCCCTCAGTAAGTGCCTGCACAACTCTCTCGATGAGACATTCTCTTTGTCACCATTTTATAGAGGAGGCAGCAAAAGGTCAGGAAAGGTAACTAATTTGCCTAATGACGCAGCTTCCAGCGAGAGAAATGGTCGCTGGCCCGACTCCCATGCTCTTGTGTAACGCGTTGTTTCCACAGCCCTCGACCAGGGACGTCCGTGGGGGAACGCTGCGCTTACGTGCAAACCCGCAGCGGCGCCAAGACGCAGCGGCACAGTGTGCAAATGCATGGCCCAGGGGCTCGGTTGGCTTCCCTCCTTGCCGCGTGTACCTTAGAAAATGTGTCTTATGAACATTAAAAAGAAAAGGCAAAAGGGCCCCTTCCAAGAAAACATGTATTTTTGAGCTCAAGTGGAAATATTCTGTCACAGTCTGAAAATGTCACGGTTTCTGAGGCAGCCAAGTTGCTTTTTCTGTAAATCAGCTTCCTCACCTTCACGAGGACGTGTGTGTGTGCTAAGTTGCTTCAGCCGTGTCTGACTCTCTGCGACCCCATGCACTGTAGCCCTCGGCTCCTCTGTCCGTGGATTTAAGTCTCCTCAAACCCACGTTCCTAGTGAGTGGAATCTCTTCTGGTCCTGAGCAGAGAAATCATGGCAGGAATGATTATGTGGAGGCCAAAGTGATCAGGAGACTGATGTCTAACATTTCCAAAATTCTCATGCCTAGTGGTGGTGCTTAAACCCTGTCCAATCTTAGGGGATATTATTAGCAAGAATGCTGTTTTGAAACCCTAGAGATATTCAAAGAGAAAGGGGTGAAAAGCTAGGTCCTCTTTTTTTGCCTGGAAGTAAAGCGCTCACTTCCAACCTCCAACACCACGTGTACCAAAGAGTCGTCGATAAGAGTCAGGTTGACCCTCCCTTCAGTCACGCGTCATTATTTTTTACGTGGGAAGAATGATCACCCCACCACCAGCCAGGCTCTCTGGCCATTTGGGGGAGTGTGCATTATTTGAGTAGTAGTTCCCCAGGCCCCAAGGCAGCCTGTCCCAAGGACCCTGAGGACCGCGCAGCTGTTCGCATTTAAAGGTGCCCTCCTAACCCATCCCCCGCGGTTGCCCTTCCGGTGGCTTGTCAGGTACCTCTCTCTCCTGGCATGAAGTGGCTGACCTGTCAGTAGCCGTTGATCTTGTCATAATCATCTTTCCCTATATTGTCTCACTGGGCCCGTTCCCCTCAGAGCCTTCCTTCTGGACAGAGTGTCTTTCCTCATTCATCTGACTTTCACAGAGGTTCCTTCTGATGCCTGGACAGTCGTTTTGCTTCCAGTTGTTTTAAATCAATTTTAAATCACTTGCTTTAGATGCTAGCTTGTGATGTTTTCAAAATTCAAAGGCCTTTCCATCAGAGTATTTTTTACTAATAAAAGTGATTTAACTGCTCCTGTGGCCATTTAGTCAGAGAAGGCAATGGCACCCCACTCCAGTACTCTTGCCTGGAAAATCCCATGGATGGAGGAGCCTGGTGGGCTGCAGTCCATGGGGTCGCTAAGAGTCGGACATGACTGAGCGACTTCACTTTCACTTTTCACTTTCATGCATTGGAGAACGACATGGCAACCCACTCCAGTGTTCTTGCCTGGAGAATCCCAGGGACGGGGGAGCCTGGTGGGCTGCCGTCTATGGGGTCGCACAGGGTCGGACACAACTAAAGCGACTTAGCAGCAGCAGTGGCCATTTAGTAAAATTGTCTTTTGTGAAGCTCTTTTCCATGTTTAGACTGATGTTGAGTAAGGCAGTGAAAGTTGCTCAGTCATGTCCGACTCTTTGCAACCCCATGGACTATCCAGTCCATGGAATTCTCCAGGCCAGAATACTGGAGTGGGCAGCCTTTCCCTTCTCCAGCGGATCTTCCCAACACAGGGATCGAACCCAGGTCTCCCACATTGCAGACGGATTCTTTACCAACTAGCTGAGCTACCAGGGAAGCCCAAGAATATTGGAGTGGGTAGCCTATCCCTTTTCCAGGGGATCTTCCTGACCCAGGAATTGAACCAGGGTCTCCTGCATTGCAGGTGGATTCTTTACCAACTGAGCTACCAGGGAAGCCCCTGAGTAAGGCAAGTACACTTGTTTTCTTATTTCCATCAAACTCGACCTGATGTTGGCACACCAGCCTTGACAGGAGAGCTTGTGTGCACTGACCACGATGTAGGCTTGTGTGCAGTGACCACGACGCAGGCATGTGTGTGCATGTGTGCACACGTCGGGGAGATGGAGACACGAGTTTCAGCTGAGTCCTTGCAGCCAGGCCCAGCGTTTCCAGGGATGTAATGAATGGCACCGCGGGAGCCGTCTTCACTAAAGTGAGACATTCTTCTCCCAGACTAATGTTTTCCATGCCAGTTGGCAGGTTTTCTAAGATCAAACCCATCTGCCACTTGCATCCCACAGCAACCTGGCAACTTGCTGACTGGCTGTTCTTTTTTGTCTTGACCCCTGGCCTGGGAGAGATGCAATTTAGTGACACGCCTTTAAAGAATTGTCTGGTCACTCGGGCAAGTGTGCACTGTTATTTGCTCAGGTCATGAGGGTCTGGTGTCCCTGAATAGATGGGTGGCAGTACGACCGTGATTCCTTATCTGTCCGGTCAGCTGTCAGGGACTGAACCCCTTCACAGGGACAGCAGGCATGTGAGAGATGACTGCAAAGCCCACGAAAGGTGCATTATTTTTCTACTCATCCTTCAGAAGCTCTACTTTCCTTGCCAGTTACCCAGATCTCTAAAAATAAACCCTGGACACAGGAAATGGCAACCTACTCCATTATTATTGCCTGGAAGACCCCATGGACAGAGGAACCTGGTGTGCTACAGCCCACGGGGTTGCAAAGGTTTGGACACAACAGAGCAACTGAGCACTAAAAACGAAGGGACCCGTCTCTAGTTTCCATCCACAAGCCTAAACCTCGTGGAACTTCTGTTACATTGGAAGGGCAAGTCGGCCAGTAGCTGGTGTCACCTTGTGGCTAACGTTAAATCATTTGAACTGTACATACGCAGACCCATATGTATGTTCAATCCCTGGGTCGGGAAGATCCCCTGGAGAAGGGAATGGCAACCCACTCCAGTATTCTTGCCTGGAAAATTCCAGGGACAGAGGAGCCTGGCAGGCTACAGTCCATGGGGTCCCAAAGAGTCAGACATGACTGAGTGACTAACACACACATACACATGCAGAAAAAAGGAATCTAGTGTGTGTTCCTTCCTTTATTTTTTAAACTTCCAGCGTACTTTTTATCTGGCAAATTGAACTACTCCTGCCCTGTAAAATGATTTCCAACTTCATTGGCCAGTCTCTTAAGGGGTTGTCTCATCTAGTTTTAAAAAGCTCTACAAAGAACATTTGTTTTCCTTTCTGGGAAACAGTGTCACAGTTTATCACTATGTGAGAAATGTCTTATCAAATCTTAAGATCAACTGTCCTTTGATATAGTTGGAATCCATTATCCTGAGCGAGAACGTCATTTTCTACAGCAAACAAAAGATCAGTGCCCTCTTTAGAAATAGCATTTTCCATATTGACAGAGGAAAATTACATCTGGACCGGCTTCTCTGATGTAACAACAGCTCTTTTCCGAACACGACACTCCCAGCACCCTCTCCTGCAGCCGTGCCAGAAACAGAAGGGGGCGCGTTTCCACTGACTTCCCGTGGAGAGGAATCTCTCTGTGAGACATTCAACCCAAATGACACAGGATTATACCTTCTGTCATTTCCTTTTAGAAAAAGAGGGAAAAAAAAAAAAGAAAATTCAAAGTCTTGCTATTATTTTCTTAAAAGTTTTCCAAAACATAACTTGGGCTTTAATAGTATTGACTCTCTTGGGTCCCTGAGTACCCAGGCTGGCTACTTATGCAAATTGCTGTGCTTTGTAATTAGGGTAAAGCATTTTGGTTAAATTGCCTTTCTACACAGACATCTCCATCTTAGACCAACCTTGGTAAATAAATTGAACCTGCTGGCTTTGAAAATTAGAAAACCAAGCACAAGCGAGTACCTTCCTTCAACCGGCTTTGCCTGGGTTTCACTGGTCTCAGATTTGATTAACTCGAAACTACAATGTAGAGGTGTCGGCTGGCTGTGACAAAGCGTAGAGAGCCTCCTCCTCCGCAGATTCTTGTCATCGTTAGCTGCCCCTCCCCTCTGCATCTGGAATTTCATCACCCGAGAGTGGAGAGTTTTTAAGTTCCTTTTCTTTAAAATCGCCTTTTAAAACACAATTTTAGGAAAGTATTTATGTAGGATGAATGTGTCTTTTGGTGGTGCGAATGTCTTCAGAAACCTATTACAGAAATAATGAGAATGGTAAAGGATTATTCCCCTGAAAAGAGAATGAATACAAGACCCCAGGCAAGACTAACCTGAAGATGCAAGTCTTAGAGCCCCGCCCAGGGCTGAGCTGTGCAATGGCTTAAATTTTTTTAATTAATCGCCATGTTTAATTGGAATATTTAGCTTGAAAATATAGATTTATGGCTTCTCTGTAAAAACAAAGCAAAAAACAGAGGCGCTCTTGTTCAACAGAATGGACATTCTCACGTGTGAAATAAGAGCAGCAAAAGGTGACACGCCCCTCCCCACCTTAAACACAGCTTGCCATCACCCCCTGCTGCCCACCCCCTCCCCAGCACCCTAACAGGCTCCAGACCCCAACTCGGTGTCCTCTCTTCTTGAGTATCTTCCATTCTTTTTGGTCTCCTACCAGATCACTTTCTTTCCAAATAGACAAGTAAACAGCTCATGTTAGGACAGAATACTTTTTGAGCACTGCTAAGAAAGATCCAGAATGTAGAGTTGCCGAGGAATGGCTGCTGAGCCAGCACTCTCACCAAAAAGGAAAAAGCCCCCGTGTCTCTGTGGTGTTGTCCCAGAGTTATTCATACAACAGCCAAGAGCCAGGAAATTGCTCTCCCCCCATTGCCAGCTCCACTCACTCCCACCTGCCTCACCCTGGTGTTTAATTGGGGGCAAAAATGTTTACGTGGGATGTGGATGAATTGGAACGGATTCAACGGAGAGTGACAAACCTGATTAAAATGATTACGGGATTGCAAAATCGATCTGTGAGGAGAGGCTTGAGGAATTGGGCTTATTAAGTCTGAGGGAAAGAAAGCCCTGGGTGGACATACTCAGTGTATTAAAGGACGTGGCACATCCTGACAGCCCTTCTCTTGCTCTGCTGAGGACGGAGCAAATGGAAACTCGTCTTCCGAGACAGAGGAGAATTTTTAATCATGTATAATGGAGAATGTCAGGACCACGAGGGCTGTCCCTTAGGAGAAGCATTTCTGAGGTTGAAAGAGCACTCACATCCATTCTCCTTGAGACAGGTTTTGTAAGGGTAGAGAGTTGACAAGTCAGTTTATATCCTGTTCTGCCTGGAGGCAGCAGTTTGTGTAGGATGACCTTTGAGGGCATCATCTATTCCTTTGAGTCTGCAGAATTATGGAAGATCTTGAATCTGATTCAAGCGTGTTTGAGGGCAAGTACCCGTCAGCTCCTGGCCATCACAAGCTGGATGATAAGAACACACACTTTTTGCTATTGAATTAACACGTGGGATCTCAGCTATTCAAGCAATCATTTCTTTGTAGTCCGTGATTGCAAACTAACAGTCATTAGTCTGTTGTGACACATAAAAACAGCGCTGCTTTTATGCCTCACATATGGACCACTTCTCTTAGTGAAGAGTTTCCATGGATACGTTACATCAGAAACGTCACCACCAAACATAAGAACATAACAAGCCATTCTCATGTGTCAGAAAAGGCAGTTCACTCATTTTGTCTATTATGTATTGAGCACCTATTTACCTGCCGGGATCAGTGTTTTGTACAGAGAATATGAAGCCAAAAAGTGAGTCAGGCTCGCACTCCTCAGGGTGGTTGGCAGGGGCGGGGAGCGATTCCAGCCCAAGGTGAAAATCTCTTATTAGAATACAGGTCACTGAGTGGTGTAAGGAGGCTACCATGAGTGCTCAATGGATGTATGAAAAGATGAAATCCCACCTGAAGTGGGATGAAATGGTTAGAGAGCATCAAGTGTGCGTCATCCCAGTGGGAGTAGGAAAAAGGAGGAAAGATGAAGAGCAGGCAGAGAGAAGAGGGCATGGTGGGAGAAAGGAGTTTGAAAGAAGAGAGAGTTTCTTCCTGGCAGCTGTGTGCACCCTGGGAGGGTTTTGGGTCCCAGCAGCTCCCTGGAACTTGCCCTTGTGGCCCGACTGGTGGGATGCTAGTTTGCAGGAGAGATCAGTTCAGTTCAGGTCAGTCACTCAGTCATGTCTGACTCTTTGCAACCCCATGGGCTGCAGCACACCAGACTTCCCTGTCCATCACCAACTCCCGGAGCTTACTTATACTTGTGTCCGTTGAGTCAGTGATGACATCCAACCATCTCCTCCTCTGTCATCCCCTTCTCCTCCTGCCTTCAGTCTTTCCCAGCATCAGGGTCTTTTCAGAAAAGTCAGTTCTTCTCATTAGGTGGCCAAAGTATTGGAGTTTCAGCTTCAACATCAGTCCTTCCAATGAATATTCAGGATGGATTTCCTTTAGGATGGATTGGTTGGATCTCCTTGCGGTCCAAGGGACCCTCAAGAGTCTTCTCCAACACCACAGTTCAAAAGCATCCATTCTTCGGGGCTCAGCTTTCTTTACAGTCTTAACTCTCATATCCATACATGACCGCTGAAAAAACCATAGCTTTGACTAGACAGACTTTCATTGGCAAAGTAATGTCTCTGCTTTTTATTATGCTGTCTAGGTTGGTCATAACTTTTCTTCCAAGGAGCATGTGTCTTTTTAATTTCATGGCTGCAGTGATTTTGGAGCCCAAAAAAATAAAGTCTCTCACTGTTTCTATTCTTTCCCCATCTATTTGCCATGAACTGATGGGATCAGATGCCATGATCTTAGTTTTCTGAATGTTAGGTTTTAAGCCAACTTTTTCACTCTCCTCTGTCACTTTTATCAAGAGGCTCTTTGGTTCTTCTTTGCTTTCTGCCATAAGGGTGGTGTCATCTGCATATCTGAGGTTATTGATATTTCTCCTGGCAATCTTGATTCCAGCTTGTGCTTCACCCAGTCCAGCGTTTCTCATGATGTACTCTGCATATAAGTTAAATAAGCAGGGTGACAATATACAGCCTTGATGTACTCCCTTCCAGATTTGGCAGATTGTAACCAGTGTGTTTAAAGGATGCAGTCAGGTTATGCAGGGGCAGACATCTGCCTCACATGATTGAATGGTCCACCCAAGTCACTGTGTTAGGACTGAGGGCTAATGCCTGAATGCATTGGTGAGAAGCATCACTCCATCTCATGGAGATGAACAGGCTCAGCGGCAAGGGCAGCAGAAACCTTTACAGACAGTACTCACTTCACACCTAAGCAGGACCTGCTTAGCCCCACGGAATCTTAGATGGAAAGGGAACCGAAGGTTAGCCCCCAAACCTCCCACACATGACTGGCCCTGCTCCACACACCTTTCCTTCGCAGGCAGACATCCAACTAAGGGCCAAGAAGTTCAGATCACAGAGCAAGAACAGCAATTTTTAAAGGATTTTTTTTTAAGTTCTTCCTTACAACTCGGCCAACATCCCCCCGCCCCCGCACCCGAAGCTCCCACTCGTCTGCCCAAGATCCACTCCTTGGAGCTTCACGAGGTGGCTGAGCCACCCCAGCTCTGAAGTCCTTCTCCTGGGAGCTTCACCCTGCCCTCAGGACTCTGTGCCCCTGCCCCTGGCTCCTCCTGGCTATCCTACCTCAGTGGGTTATAGTTTGTTATTGTGGTTCCCATGCTGACCTTGCTCTACACTGCACACCATTGGCACAACTTACCACTTAGTTGCAGGAGGACGAGGGGGCCACAGAGGATGAGATGGTTGGATGGCATCACCGACTCAATGAACATGAGTTTGAGCAAGCTCCGGGAGCTGGTGATGGGCAGGGAGGCCTGGTGTGCCGCAGCCCATGGGGTTGCAAAGAGTGAAGTGTGACTGAGCGACTGAGCCACACCCACTCAGCCTTTCCGTCAGTGTCATCGCACCTGTCTACACTCAGCCTTTCTGTCGGTCTCATCTCACCTGTCTAACAATATTCAGATGCAGAAGAGTCCACACTGCACACACCCAGTCTCCTTCAGCACCAGCTGGGCCAGGCGTCCCCCAGCAAGACTGGGCGGGCACCCCACCCCCATGCTTCCTGGGCTCCAGCCCCTCAGGCTGGGTCACCTGCGCCCTTGACCGTCCACCTACCACCCGTCAGATTCACTGATTCCTGCACAGTGGCCAGCACAGAGCAGCTGTTTGATAGGGATTTGTTGATGAATCCATTAACTGGGCAGCTATCTTATAGCTTCTAGGGAGCGTTCAGTTGATGGAAATAGAAGCCCATGACATTCATCCTTCACCCTGTTCACTCCTGCATCAAATCCTGGTTTATGAGAGCAACTCAGTCAGTGTGTGTAGAATGAATGGAGGGTCCTCTCAGTAGTTCAGTTGCTCAGTCACGTCCAACTCTTTGCCACTCCATGGACCGCAGCACACCAGCCTTCCCTGTCCATCGCCAACTCCAGAGCTTGCTCAAACTTACGTCCATCGAGTTGGTGATGCCATCCAACCATCTCATCCTCTGCCATCCCCTTCTCCTCCCACCTTCAATCTTTCCCAGCATCAGGGTCTTTTCAAATGAGTCAGCTCTTCGCGTTAAGTGGCCAAAGTATTGGAGATTCAGCTTCAGCATCAGTCCTTCCAATGAACATTCAGGACTGATTTCCTTTAGGATGGACTGGTTGGATCTCCTTGCAGTCCAAGGGACTCTCAAGAGTCTTCTCCAACACCACAGTTCAAAAGCATCAATTCTTCAGTGCTCAGTGGTCCTCTAGCCTTTATCTTATCCTGGACCCCTGAGGCCTGTGACCCACTCCTCCCTGGCTCTCCACTCATTCTAGTGATGCTCGGGGCTGGGAGAAAGTTGCGCCAGACGAGGGCTTCCTGTGGCCAAAGCCCTGACAGGTCCCAAAGAGCTCCTGCTCTCTCCCCACCGCCGGACTCTGCCTCGGGAGGCAGAGTCAGACTTGCCACAGCTCTGACTGTGGATAACTTGGTGTTCATCATTTTAAATCATGCTCGTTTAATTTGTATATTAATAGTTAGCTGTGGCCCATTCTTCCAGCCTTTTGAGACCCTTTGGATCTTTCTTCAAATATCTTAATTTATTGACCATCTTGAGCTTTTTGGCATCTTGAAAGATGAAAAAGATCACATCCTCTTTGTCTTGTCTAATCCATGTCATTGATGTGGCCTTAAGGCATATTAGTATCTTTTCTCATGCTGCAGGAATAAATGTGATAAAATAGTGATATGGCATAAGTCAAGGTTGAAAATCCAAACTATGGATCCAGCAAAACTTATGCCTACCACAAAGTCCCCCCACCCCCACCCCACCTTGATGCTATGGCAAAGCCTAGAGCATCTCGATAATTAAGGCAGAAGGGAGGCATGGTCAGTGTCTTAATTACCATTATCAGATGAGAAGCATATCAGCACCTTAGGGGAAGCCACCTTTTCCTAGCAGTGGATTCTAAAAGAGTCCCACATTTGGTTTTGTATTATGGCTACCATGCAGTGCCGTGAATAATATTTACCATCTTTCTTTTTTTTTTTTAATACTTACTTTATTTATTTATTTTTTAATTTTTACTTTACAATTTTGTATTGGTTTTGCCATACATTGACATGAATCCACCACAGGTGTACATGCATTCCCAAACATGAACCCCCCTCCCACCCCCCTCCCCACAACATCTCTCTGGGTCATCCCCGCGCATCAGCCCCAAGCGTGTCATATCCTGCATCAGACATAGACTGGCAATTCGATTCTTACATGATATTATACTTGTTTCAATGCCATTCTCCCAAATCATCACACCCTCTCCCTCTCCCTCTGAGTCCAAAAGTCTGTTATACACATCTGTGTCTTTTTTGCTGTCCTGCATACAGGGTCATCATTGCCATCTTCCTAAATTCCATATATATGTGTTAGTATACTGTATTGGTGTTTTTCTTTCTGGCTCACTTCACTCTGTATAATTGGCTCCAGTTTCATCCATCTCATCAGAACTGATTCAAATGTATTCTTTTTAATGGCTGAGTAATACTCCATTGTGTATATGTACCACTGCTTTCTTATCCATTCATCTGCTGATGGACATCTAGGTTGTTTCCATGTCCTGGCTATTATAAACAGTGCTGCAATGAACATTGGGGTACATGTGTTTCTTTCAATTCTGGTTTCCTCTGTGTGTATGCCCAACAGTGGGATTGCTGGGTCATAAGGCATTTCTATTTGCAATTTTTTAAGGAATCTCCACACTGTTCTCCATAGTGGCTGTACTAGTTTGCATTCCCACCAACAGTGTAGGAGGGTTCCCTTCTCTCCACACCCTCTCCAGCATTTATTACTTGCAGATTTTTGGATCGCAGACATTCTGACTGGTGTGAAGTGGTACCTCATTGTGGTTTTGATTTGCATTTCTCTAATAATGAGTGATGTTGAGCATCTTTTCATGTGTTTGTTAGCCATCCGTATGTCTTCTTTGGAGAAATGTCTATTTAGTTCTTTGGCCCATTTTTTGATTGGGTCGTTTATTTTTCTGGAATTGAGCTGCAGGAGTTGCTTGTATATTTTTGAGATTAGTTGTTTGTCAGTTGCTTCATTTGCTATTATTTTCTCCCATTTGGAAGGCTGTCTTTTCAGTTTGCTTATGTTTTCCTTTGTTGTGCAGAAGCTTTTAATTTTAATTAGATCCCATTTGTTTATTTTTGCTTTTATTTCCAGAATTCTGGGAGGTGGATCATAGAGGATCCTGCTGTGGTTTATGTCGGAGAGTGTTTTGCCTATGTTCTCCTCTAAGAGTTTTATAGTTTCTGGTCTTACATTTAGATCTTTAATCCATTTTGAGTTTATCTTTGTGTGTGGTGTTAGAAAGTGATCTAGCTTCATTCTTTTACAAGTGGTTGACCAGTTTTCCCAGCACCACTTGTTAAAGAGATTGTCTTTACTCCATTGTATATTCTTGCCTCCTTTGTCAAAGATAAGGTGTCCATATGTATGTGGATTTATCTCTGGGCTTTCTATTTTGTTCCATTGATCTATATGTCTGTCTTTGTGCCAATACCATACTGTCTTGATGACTGTGGCTTTGTAGTAGAGCCTGAAGTCAGGCAAATTGATTCCTCCAGTTCCATTCTTCTTTCTGAAGATTGCTTTGGCTATTCGTGGTTTTTTGTATTTCCATACAAATCTTGAAATTATTTGTTCTAGTTCTGTGAAAAATATCACCGGTATCTTGATAGGGATTGCATTGAATTTGTAAATTGCTTTGGGTAATATACTCATTTTCACTATATTGATTCTTCCGATCCATGAGCATGGTATATTTCTCCATCTATTAGTGTCCTCTTTGATTTCTTTCATCAGTGTTTTATAGTTTTCTGTATATAGGTCTTTAGTTTCTTTAGGTAGATATATTCCTAAGTATTTTATTCTTTTTGTTGCAATGGTGAATGGAATTGTTTCCTTAATTTCTTCTTCTACTTTCTCATTATTAGTGTATAGGAATGCAAGGGATTTCTGTGTGTTGATTTTATATCCTGCAACTTTACTATATTCATTAATTAGCTCTAGTAATTTTCTGGTAGAGTCTTTAGGGTTTTCTATGTAGAGGATCATGTCATCTGCAAACAGTGAGAGTTTTACTTCTTCTTTTCCAATTTGGATTCCTTTTATTTCTTTTTCTGCTTTGATTGCTGTGGCTAAAACTTCCAGAACTATGTTGAATAGTAGTGGTGAAAGTGGGCACCCTTGTCTTGTTCCTGACTTAAGGGGAAATGCTTTCAATTTTTCACCATTGAGGATAATGTTTGCTGTGGGTTTGTCATATATAGCTTTTATTATATTGAGGTATGTTCCTTCTATTCCTGCTTTCTGGAGACTTTTTATCATAAATGGATATTGAATTTTGTCAAAGGCCTTCTCTGCATCTATTGAGATAATCATATGGTTTTTATTTTTCAATTTGTTAATGTGGTGAATTACATTGATTGATTTGTGGATGTT